>NC_091312.1:13739539-13774539 GCF_038502225.1 Cherax quadricarinatus
TCTTTGGTTTTGGATGAATTGTTATAAAAAAACAGAGTGGCCCTTTTTTTCTGTATAGAGTAAAGTGTGTTGGATGTTGAGAGGCAGGATCACTCACGGCCAGAGCCAAGCGTAAACTGTTTTTATATTTTCTCTCTAATTTTCCCATGACATTGATGGAACCTCGAAGCGAACGCGTAAAACTTATGCCAACAACTTCCCAATCTCCGGAAGTTATTATTGTTATTATTATCGTTATTATTATTATTATTGTTATTAATATTATTTTTATTATTATTATTAAGTATATAAAATAATATCCGAAAATTGGAAAGCAGTTGGCATACATATACATATATATATATATATATATATATATATATATATATATATATATATATTATATATATATCTTTCTTTCAACACACCGGCCGTATCCCACCGAGGCAGGGTGGCCCAAAAGAAAAAACGAAAGTTTCTCCTTTCAAATTTAGTAATATATACAGGAGAAGGGGTTACTAGCCCCTTGCTCCCGGCATTTTAGTTGCCTCTTACAACATGCATGGCTTACGGAGGAAGAATTCTGTTCCACTTCCCCATGGAGATAAGAGGAAATAAACAAGAACAAGAACTAGAAAGAAAATAGAAGAAAACCCAGAGGGGTATGAATATATATGCTTGTACATGTATGTGTAGTGTGACCTAAGTGTAAGTAGAAGTAGCAAGACGTACCTGAAATCTTGCATGTGTATGAGACAGAAAAAAGGACACCAGCAATCCTTCCATCATATAAAACAATTACAGGCTTTCGTTTTACACTCACTTGACAGGACAGTAGTACCTCACTGGGCGGTTGCTGTCTACCAACCTACTACCTAGGATACATGTATATATATGTATATATATATATATATATATATATATATATATATATATATATATATATATATATATATTTATATATATATATATATATATATATATATATATATATATATATATATATATATATATATATATATATATATATATATATATATATATGTGTGCAGCATTATGGGCACGCGGCCCACCGCCGGGGAGCTGGACGAAGTATTCGAGATGTAGCTCTGAGTTACCTATGTTGTTTTACTTTCTATTGTATTTTTGTGAATGTTTTGTCAATGTATTTTGTCTTTAAATAAAATGTACATTAAATATAGGGGGTGGCAAGAGAAAATTCTCAAACAGCTTCAGGGAGAACCTTGAGTTTTCCCTGAAGCAAGTTTATTCTTTTCTCTGAGGATGAAGGTTCCTACATATATATATATATATATATATATATGTATGTATATATATATATATATATATATATATATATATATATATATATATATATATATATATATATATGTATGTATGTGTGTGTGTGTGTGTGTCATGGCGAATAGGTCAAACTTGCTATTTTGGCTTAATTAGCAACGCTCTTCTTGCCGAATAAGGCAAGCGAAATTTTGTGTACGCAGTAATTTCGTAAAAATTATTCTGAACCTAAAAATTAAAATATATTTCATTGTGTTGGTTTATGATTAAATTATTGTAAACTTATCTAAAATATATTTAGCTGGATCAGGCTAAATTAAATTGCGCTTGTTATAATAAGGTTAAGTAAGTTTTCTAAGGTTCTTTTGGTATAAAATAGTTAATTTTTACGTTAACATAAATGATAGAAATATATCTTTGAAAGTATAAGAGAAAATATTAGAAATTATTTAATTTTAAATGAGTTTTTGCTGTTTGATCAATTTTACATATTAGGCACGACATATATATATATATATATATATATATATATATATATATATATATATATATATATATATATATATATATATATATATATATATATATATATATATATATATATATATGCAAAATAACCACAGGGGGAGTTAAATGATAGCTCTAGACGTTTCATGTTGCAATCAGCACATCATTAGGAGAACAACCACTGTGAAAAGAAAAGTGAACTTCCAAGAGCTTTCATGATCTCTTACATTATCAAGGAACTGTACAAATAAAAGATCAACAGAAAGGTATGTAAGGACGAGATTACACCTCACGGTCAACTTACAACACCTGACCTTCTTATGATGATGCGGGTGAGGTGGTCAAGGACCTGTCAAACACAGCTTACATTCTACCCAAGCTTTAAGAATTTAACTTGTCTAATGTAACTTAAATTCTTCACAAATTTTGTTAACTATAAATGAATCCAATTTGTATAGTCCTAAATCAACATTTATATAAAATTCAAAACTATTTTTTTTTATGAGACTTGATAATATTTTTCTCGACCATGGACCTGCTTGATGCAACTTTCTGGGCCTTTTGAAAATCAATCGGGTGGCTACAATCTCTCACATGAATAAATAGAACATTACAATCTTGTCCAGTTCTAATGCTATAATTATATTATGGTAATCTTGTTTCAAAACTTTTCCCAATTTGATCATAAACTTTGAAGACATAAACTTTGTAGATCATAAACTTTGTAGATCATAAACTTTGTAGACACAGCCGTCAGTTTTTTTTTTTTTTTTGTATCAAAAGTTTTTTTTTACTGTTTGACCTTTGATATTAAAATTCTTTTATGTATCAAGAATTAATTGTTAATTGCTACTGCTATTATTATTATTATTATTATTATTATTATTATTATTATTATTATTATTATTATTATTATTATTATGTTCTTGTGAAAGCTCTGAACGCCTAAGGATGTTACAGTGACTGGAAGAATAAGGATAAAGCCGGTTTCTTGGATCAGGAGCCCCTCAGCAGCATCACAGCTCCTTCCTGTTAAATCCAACATTCAAAGGCCATTGACTCATACCCACGTAAACCACAGCCACCACTAACATTACCACTACTAGCACCACCACTAACACCACCACCACCACTAACACCACCACCACCATTAACACCACCACCACTAACTCCACCACAACTAACACCATCACCACCACTAACACCACCACCACTAACACCACCATCACTACTAACACCACCACCACCACCAGCACTAACACCACCACCACTAACACCACCACCACTAACACCACTACCACTAACACCACCACTACCACTAACACCACCTCCACCACCGCCACTACTAACACCACCACCACCACTAGCACCACCACCATCACCACCACCATCACCACCACCATCACCACCACCATCACTAGCACCACCACCACCACTAACACCACCATCACTAACACCACCATCACCACCACCACTAACAACACCACCACTAACACCATCACCACCACCAAACCACCACTAACACCACCACCACTAACACCACCACCACTAACACCACCACTAACACCACCACTGCCAACAACAACAACACCACCACCATTAACAACATTACACCATTAACAACACCACTAGTAACACCATCGTTAACACCACCACCACAATTAACAACACCACCACCACCATTAACAACATCACCGCCACCACTATTAACACCACCATTAACAACACCACCGCCACCACTATTAACACCACCATTAACAACACCACCACCACCACTACTAACACCACCATTAACAACACCACCACCACCACCACTACTAACACCACAATTAGCAACACCATCACCAACACTACTAACACCACCATTAACAACACCATCACCAACACTGCTAACACCACCACCAACCCTACAACTCCCCTCCCCCCACCCTCCACCAGCATGATGTAGTACCCAGCACTCTCAGCAGGACATACACACAAACACTTGCCACTGGTAGTCTGGCTGCTAGATCTTGTAGCACTAATTGCGCTGTGTCAACACTGAGGAAGTTAGCACAGTAGGTGTGGCTGAGGCCAGAGCCAGCTAAGAGACACCCTCAGCTAAGGGCGAGGCGGACCTGCAATCTCTATGGGACTCCCGTCCTAAGGAACGCTATCACCAGAGATGTTTCTTCACGCGTTTGGAAAAATCTTAGCCATTTTTTTTTTATCTCGGCTGAGGATTCTTACGGTCGAATTCTCAAAGGGCACTTAAGTGTAAGCTGAGTGGTTGCTGAGAAACATTGTGATGTTTAAGTGGTGGGGGAGGAGGGAGGAGCAGGTGGGGGTGGGGGTAGGAGCAGGACGGTGAAGGGGAGGAATGAGAGGAGGGGGTCGGGAGATACATCTGTATTCGCACGCGCTCACATTCTCTCTCTCTCTCTCTCTCTCTCTCTCTCTCTCTCTCTCTCTCTCTCTCTCTCTCTCTCTCTCTCTCTCTCTCTCT
Organism: Cherax quadricarinatus; assembly: GCF_038502225.1. NCBI lineage: Eukaryota > Metazoa > Arthropoda > Malacostraca > Decapoda > Parastacidae > Cherax > Cherax quadricarinatus. Next base: position 13,743,813 of record NC_091312.1, read on the forward strand.
CTCTCTCTCTCTCCTCTACACACACACACACACACACACCCGTATAAGGTCATCCGGTAATTTAAAGGCCGCCCTTAACGTATTCATTTACGCCTTAATAAATGCCCCATTCAAAGGTGAATTGAATGGTTGGTGGGTCACACCCAGCAGGTGGCAACCACAGCAGCGGGTGATTGCAATCAAACACTCAACACAGAGTTCCTGTGACGGCACTGATAGCTGTCTGGATCCCCCCCCCCACACACACTTACACACACCCACCCACACACACACAAGAGAGAGGGGAGAGGATGAACCAGCAAGGCTGGACTTAGTATTCACCTTCAGTAGTGCAGATATCGAGGACATCACATATGAAAGACCCCTTGGGGCCAGTGACCATGTGGTTGTAAGCTTCGAATACACAGTAGAGCTACAAGTGGAGGGAGAAGCAGGAAGGCCAGGACGAATGAAGCCAAACTACAAGAAAGGGGACTACACAGGAATGAGGAACTACCTGAATGGGGTTCAGTGGGACAGAGAACTGGCAGGGAAACCAGTTAATGAGATGATGGAATATGTAGCAATAAAATGCAAGGAGGCTGAGGAGAGGTTTGTACCCAAGGGTAACAGGAGTAATGAAAAAGCCAGGATGAGCCCATGGTTTACCCAAAGGTGCAGGGAGGCAAAAACCAAGTGTGCTAGGGAATGGAAGAAATATAGAAGGCAAAGGACCCAGGAGAATAAGGAGAACAGTCGTAGAGCCAGAAATGAATATGCACAGATAAGAAGGGAGGCCCAAAGACAATATGAAAATGACATAGCAGCGAAAGCCAAATCTGACCCGAAACTGTTGTACAGCCACATCAGGAGGAAAACAACAGTCAAGGACCAGGTAATCAGGCTAAGGAAGGAAGGAGGAGAGACAACAGGAAATGACCGGGAAGTATGTGAAGAACTCAACAAGAGATTCAAAGAAGTGTTCACAGAGGAGACAGAAGGGACTCCAGAAAGACGGAGAGGTGGGGCACACCACCAAGTGCTGGACACAGTGCACACAACCGAGGAAGAAGTGAAGAGGCTTCTGAGTGAGCTAGATACCTCAAAGGCAATGGGGCCAGATAACATCTCCCCATGGGTATTGAGAGAGGGAGCAGAGGCGCTATGTGTACCCCTAACAACAATATTCAATACATCTATCGAAACAGGGAGATTGCCTGAGGCATGGAAGACAGCAAATGTAGTCCCAATCTTTAAAAAAGGAGACAGACATGAAGCATTAAACTACAGACCAGTGTCACTGACATGTATAGTATGCAAAATCATGGAGAAGATTATCAGGAGAAGAGTGGTGGAACACCTAGAAAGGAATGATCTCATCAACAGCAGCCAGCATGGTTTCAGGGACGGGAAATCCTGTGTCACAAACCTACTGGAGTTCTATGACATGGTGACAGCAGTAAGACAAGAGAGAGAGGGGTGGGTGGATTGCATTTTCTTGGACTGCAAGAAGGTGTTTGACACAGTTCCACACAAGAGATTGGTGCAAAAACTGGAGGACCAAGCAGGGATAACAGGGAAGGCACTACAATGGATCAGGGAATACTTGTCAGGAAGACAGCAGCGAGTCATGGTACGTGGCGAGGTGTCAGAGTGGGCACCTGTGACCAGCGGGGTCCCGCAGGGGTCAGTCCTAGGACCAGTGCTGTTTCTGGTATTTGTGAACGACATGACGGAAGGAATAGACTCTGAGGTGTCCCTGTTTGCAGATGACGTGAAGTTGATGAGAAGAATACACTCGATCGAAGACCAGGCAGAACTACAAAGGGATCTGGACAGGCTGCAGAACTGGTCCAGCAATTGGCTCCTGGAGTTCAATCCCACCAAGTGCAAAGTCATGAAGATTGGGGAAGGGCAAAGAAGGCCGCAGACGGAGTACAGTCTAGGGGGTCAGAGACTACAAACCTCACTCAAGGAAAAAGATCTTGGGGTGAGTATAACACCAGGCACATCTCCTGAAGCGCACATCAACCAAATAACTGCTGCAGCATATGGGCGCCTAGCAAACCTCAGAACAGCATTCCGACATCTTAATAAGGAATCGTTCAGGACCCTATACACCGTATACGTTAGGCCCATATTGGAGTATGCGGCACCAGTTTGGAACCCACACCTAGCCAAGCACGTAAAGAAACTAGAGAAAGTGCAAAGGTTTGCAACAAGACTAGTCCCAGAGCTAAGAGGTATGTCCTACGAGGAGAGGTTAAGGGAAATCAACCTGACGACACTGGAGGACAGGAGAGATAGGGGGGACATGATAACGACATACAAAATACTGAGAGGAATTGACAAGGTGGACAAAAACAGGATGTTCCAGAGATTGGACACAGTAACAAGGGGACACAGTTGGAAGCTAAAGACACAGATGAATCACAGGGATGTTAGGAAGTATTTCTTCAGCCACAGAGTAGTCAGTAAGTGGAATAGTTTGGGAAGCGATGTAGTGGAGGCAGGATCCATACATAGCTTTAAGCAGAGGTACGACAAAGCTCACGGCTCAGGGAGAGTGACCTAGTAGCGATCAGTGAAGAGGCGGGGCCAGGAGCTCGGACTCGACCCCCGCAACCTCAACTAGGTGAGTACAACTAGGTGAGTACACACACACACACACACACACACACACACACACACACACACACACACACACACAAGAGGTCACAATTGGAAGTTGAAGACTCAGATGAATCAAAGGGATGTTAGGAAGTATTTCTTCAGTCATAGAGTAGTCAGGCCATGGAATAGCCTAGAAAGTGACGTAGTGGAGGCGGGAACCATACATAGTTTTAAGGCGAGGTATGATAAAGCTCATGGAGCAGGGAGAGAGAGGACCTAGTAGCAATCAGCGAAGAGGCGGGGCCAGGAGCTATGAATCGACCCCTGCAACCGCAAATAGGTGAGTACAAATAGGTGAGTACACACACACGCACACGCACACACACACACACACACACACACACACACACACACACACACACACACACACACACACACACATGCACATACAACAGGCCTAGTGTCTAATCGACATGTGCCTAGGACAAAATGGTAACTAACACACACACACACACACACACACACACACACACACACACACACACACACGCATGCACATACAACAGACCTAGTGTCTAATCGACATGTGCCTAGGACAAAATGGTAACTCACACACACACACACACACACACACACACAAACACACACACACACGCACGCACGCACGCACACACACACACACACACACACACACACACACACACACACACACACACACACACACACACACGCATGCACATACAACAGGCCTAGTGTCTAATCGACATGTGCCTAGGACAAAATGGTAACTAACTAACTAACACACGTGAGTCTGCCTACATTCAGTTTGTCTACCTCTGAAAAAGGAGGAATGAGGTAGTATCTCAGTGATTTCTTCTCTTCCACCTCCTTCTCCTCCTCCTCCTCCTCCTCCTCCTCCTCCTCCTCCTCCTCCTCCTCCTCCTCTTCCTCTTCCTCCTCCTCCTCAATTTGTATAAAGGCACACATACACGTAAACTTTATGACCTGTCATGTAGTAATCTAGTCTGCACCTCCTCCTCTTTCCCTCCTTCCCTCCTCATCTTCCTCATCCTCCTCTTCCCTCTGTTCTCTTCCTTCTCCTCTTCCACTTTTTTCACCTCTTCTTTTTCTTCCTCCTTTTCCTCCTGCCTCATCCTATTCGTAATCCTATTCAACTACCTCCTTTTCTTCCTCCTGTTTCTCTTCCACCTCGCTTTACCTTCTACCACCACCTCTTTCTCCTCTTACTACTCCTCTTTCTCCTCTTCCTACTCTTCTTTCCCCTTCTCCTCCTACTCCTCATTCTCCTCCATCTTTTCTTTCTCTTCCTGATCTTTCTCTTCATCCTCCTTTACCTCCTACGTAATCCCCCCACCCAATCATATTCCTCTAACTCCTTTTCTTTACCTTCTTCCTTTACCTGCTCGTTTGTCTCCTCTTCCTACTCTTCCTCCTCCTCTTCCTGGTCTTCCTCTTCCGCCGCCCACGACGCGTGAGCTGAGGAAAGCTTGGCTGCGGCCAGGCTTGACTGTACCATTACTAGCAATAACAGTCAAGCTTTTATTGGAAACTTCTTTAATATATTGGTCGACCTTCTTACTCCTCCCCTTATTTAGTGTTCACATTCTCTCTCTCTCTCTCTCTCTCTCTCTCTCTCTCTCTCTCTCTCTCTCTCTCTCTCTCTCTCTCTCTCTCTCTCTCTCTCTCTCTCTCTCTCTCTCTCTCTCTCTCTCTACTAACACACACACACACACACATGCACACACGCTAGGGACTTATAAATCTTAGAAGTGCCTTCTGAAGCTTAATCTTCAATGGGGAATTCTTCATAGCCTTGCACACGACGTTTTCCAGAATTATTTCAGAGTACGCAGCACCAGCATGGAGTCCAGAAGCTGGAGAAAGTTCAGAGATACGCATCCAGGCTGGTTCCAGAACTGAGAGTGTTTGGCCTTTTAGGAGAGGTTCACAGAGCTAAATCTATCGACCTTGGACAAGAGAATAACCAGGGGAGAAACGGTTACGACGTATTAGATCCTCGGAGCTTCGATAGAGGCAACATGTACATAGTGCTTCGAATGTGAAGGACAGGGGCAAGTTTTGAGCTCCAGGTGGCAATGGAAATGATTAAGGAAATAGAGGAAGTGAGAAAGGGGAAATAGAGGAGGTGAAAAGGGGGAAATGGAGGAAATGAGAAAGGGGAAAATGGAGGAAATGAGAAAGGGGAAAATGGAGGAAATGAGAAAGGGGAAACTGGACTACACAATGGGGTTAGCTACAATAGCATCTGAGAATTTTTCTGAGAGAAGCACAATGGGAAACGGAGCTAGAGGATAACCTGTTTAATAATGAATGGAGAGAGTAGAGTCTAAATGCCAAGAGACAAAGAAAAGTCATACCAAAGATGGAAACAGGAGAAAGAGCCCACGGGTGAGTCAAACATGCATAGAGGACACGGGGATGAGCAGGAGAGCTTGAACGAATAGAGCAAAAGAAACAGAAAATAGGGACACAAAATGAGAACTGGAAATAAACAGAGAAGAATGAGAGAACAGTGTTAAAGACAGTTCAAAATATGGCACAGCATTTAAAACCAAAGTTACTACATAGCCATATACGAAAAAAAGACAAATATGAACGACCAGGTGATACGGCTAAAGAAGGAGAGAGATAAACTGACGGAGAATGACAAAAGAATGAGAACAGATTGGCAAAATGTTCAAAGTTGTAGTCACAGAAGAAGCTGGAACGCACTGTAGTCAAAACAGGTAATAGGTGCCAGAAAGAATCAACCGAAGAGAAGTGACGACTACACGAGCTCAATATAACACAAGCAATGGGACCAGACAACATATCTCCCTGGATGCTGAATGAAGAAACGAAACCTCTAGGCGACCCCGTACCCTAATTTTTAAAGGGGTGGACCGGTAAACCACCTGAAGACCTCGGTCAGATGACCAAGGAACGCCAGTGGCGGGTCATCACATGACTAAGACCCGCGTCAGGAAACACATTCTCCTGTTTCCTGACAAATCTTGCCTTTGTGACCCAGTAGCAAAGGCACTCCTCCAGTTTCTAAAATTAGGACACATGCAAGAGCACTGATTTACAGACCAGTATCTCAGACATACACACTGATAAAGAATACTGGAGAACTTGAAGAATGGGAGATTATTCACAGAAAGCCAACGTGGATTTAGGGATGGATAATCGTGCCTTACAAATTTGCTGAAGTTCTATGCCAGAGTAATAGAGGTAAAACTATAATTACTGGGTTGAAATGCTTGCATTTTCTTGTACTAGAGAAAAACAGGTATTACAGCACCACACCAGAGATTAATCCAGAAATTAGAGGAACAGACAGGGTTAAATGAGAGCTCCAGTGACTCGGGGAGCACCTGGGCTGATATTCATCCTCATATACATGAATGATCTACCAGAGCGGATTGAGTCCATTACGTCACAGTTTGAAAATTATTTAAAATTAATGAGAACAACAAGAAAAGAGAACAGTGATGACCTCCTGGAAGACCTCAACAAATAGTAGATGTGGTCAAACAAATGGCTTCTCGACTTCAACCCGAATAAATGCAAGATAGTGCGTTTCAGAGAAAGAGAGGGCAGACCGGACATAGAGCACAGCATGGGCGGAGAAAAACTGTAGACAACAAAGAGTGAAAAGGTCCTAGGGGCAAACACAGCTCTAAGCATATCGCCAGAATTACTCAAACTCAGTAACATCAGCGGCATATACCAGACTAGCAACCATCAAAATATACAGAACATATGTTAGGTCAATCACTGAGGGGCCAGCCCTTCGCGCTGCCCACACCTGGTCAAGCACGTGTAGACTCTCAAAATTGTCCAGTGATTTTCAACCAGACTAGTACCAAAATCGAGGGAAAGGTTGAAGTAACTAAACCTGATGGCCTTGGCAGAGAGACAAGGGCACGGGAATACATGATTTCGACATACAAAATCTTAGAAGGAATTGCTAGGACTAACTGGGCAAAGGTGTGTTAGAGGATCAGGAACAAGGGGACACGTGGACACTAAAGACTCATATATGTCATAAGGAGGAAAGGAAGTAATTCTTTAGTCCGAGAGAGGCTGAAATGTGAAATGACTTGGATGAGACAGTGGTGAAGGCAAACTCAAAGCGCAGCTTCAAGACTAGATATAATGGGACCCAAGAGACCTGAGGTTAATGATGTAGTGCAAAAGGCGGGACCAGGAGCTGAGTCTCGACATCTGCAAATGCAACGTCAAACACGCACACACACACACACACACACACACACACACACACACACACACACACACACACACACACACACACACACACACACAAAATAGGGAGATCAGTCGCAGAGCCAGGAATGAGTACGCACAGGTAAGGAGGGAGGCCTAGCGACAGTATGAAAATGACATGACATAGAATCGAGAATCAAGACTGACCCGAAACTGTTGTATAGCCACATCAGGAGGAAGACAACAGTCAAAGACCAGGTGATCAGATTATGGACAGAAGGTGGAGAACTCACAAGAAATGATCAGGAGGTATGTGAGGAGCTGAACAGGAGATTTAAGGAAGTTTTTACAGTAGAGACAGGAAGGGCTGTGGGAAGACAGCACAGAAGGGAACTTCAAGAGGGAATATACCAACAAGTGTTGGATGACATACGAACAACTGAGGAGGAGGTGAAGAAGCTCTTAAGTGACCTTGACACCTCAAAGGCGATGGGACCGGACAACATCTCCCCATGGGTCCTTAGAGAAGGAGCAGAGATGCTGTGCGTGCCTCTAACCACAATCTTCAACACATCCCTTGAAACTGGGCAACTACCTGAGAAATGGAAGACAGCTAATGTAGTCCCCATATTTAAGAAAGGAAACAGAAACGAGGCACTAAACTACAGACCTGTGTCTCTGACATGTATTGTGTGCAAAGTCATGGAGAAGATTATCAGGAGGAGAGTGGTCGAACACCTGGAAAGGAACAAGATTATAAATGAAAACCAGCATGGGTTCATGGAAGGCAAATCTTGTATGACAAATCTCCTGGAGTTTTATGACAAGGTAACAGAAGTAAGACACGAGAGAGACGGGTGGGTAGATTGCGTTTTCCTAGACTGCAGGAAGGCCTTTGACACAGTTCCCCACAAGAGATTAGTGCAGAAGCTGGAGGATCAGGCGCATGTAAAAGGGAGGGCACTGCAATGGATAAGGGAATACCTGACAGGGAGACAGCAACGAGTCATGGTACGTGAAGAGGTATCACAGTGGGCGCCTGTTACGAGCGGGGTCCCACAGGGGTCAGTTCTAGGACCAGTGCTATTTTTGATATATGTGAACGACATGATGGAAGGAATAGACTCTGAAGTGTCCCTGTTCGCAGATGACGTGAAGTTGATGAGAAGAATTAAATCGGACGAGGATGAGGCAGGACTGCAAAGAGACCTGGTCAGGCTGGACATGTGGTCCAGTAACTGGCTTCTCGAATTCAATCCTGCCAAATGCAAAGTCATGAAGATTGGGGAAGGGCAAAGAAGACCGCAGACAGAGTATAGGCTAGGTGGACAAAGACTACAGACCTCACTCAGGGAGAAAGACCTTGGGGTGACCATAACACCGAGCACATCACCGGAGGAACACATCAACCAAATAACCGCTGCAGCATACGGGCGCCTGGCAAACCTGAGAATAGCGTTCCGATACCTTAATAAGGAATCGTTCAAGGCACTGTACACTGCGTATGTTAGGCCCATACTGGAGTATGCAGCACCAGTCTGGAACCCACACCTGGTCAAGCACGTCAAGAAGTTAGAGAAAGTACAAAGGTTTGCAACAAGGCTAGTCCCAGAGCTCAAGGGAATGTCGTACGAGGAAAGGTTAAGGGAAATCGAACTGACGACACTGGAGGACAGAAGGGTCAGGGGAGACATGATAACGACATACAAGATACTGCGGGGAATAGACAAGGTGGACAAAGATAGGATGTTCCAGAGAGGGGACACAGGGACAAAGAGTCACAACTGGAAGCTGAAGACTCAGACGAGTCACAGGGACGTTAGGAAGTATTTCTTCAGTCATAGAGTCGTAAGCAAGTGGAATAGCCTAGCAAGTGAAGTAGTGGAGGCAGGAACCATACATAGTTTTAAGAAGAGGTATGACAAAGCTCAGGAAGCAGAGAGAGAGAGGACCCAGTAGCGATCAGTGAAGAGGCGGGGCCAGGAGCTGAGTCTCGACCCCTGCAACCACAATTAGGTGAGTACAATTAGGTGAGTATACACACACACACACACACACACACACACACACACACGCACGCACACACGCACACACACACACACACATACATACGCACACACACACACACACACACTCACACACACACACACACACACACACACACACACACACACACACACACACGCACGCACACACACACACACACACACACACACACACACGCACACATACACATACGCACACACACACACACACACACACACACACACACACACACACACACACACACACACACACACACACACACACACACACGCACACACACACATACGCACACACACACACGCACACACACACACACACACACACACACACACACACACACACACGCACACACACACGTACGCACACACACACACACACACACACACACACACACACACACACACACACACACACACACACACACACACACACACACACACACACACACACAAGCTAGTACTAAGCGGAACGTTATGATAATAAGGTAATTCTTGCTGTCCACGCTCATTATTAGATCTGTGGTGGAAGAGGGAAGAGGAACGTGGGAGGGGAGGAAGGGGAGGAAGAGAGGAAGGGAACTAAGAGGAGAGGAAGGGGAGGACAGGAGGTGATAGGGAATGGAGGAAGTAAATGGGGAATATTTGAAGGAGAAGCAGAAGAACGAACTGACAACACAGATAGGAATGTTCATTGTCTCTTTCCCTCTTCCTCTTTTACCTTTCTCTTTCTACTTTCCCGTTCTTCTTCTTCCTCTTTTCTTCTTACTTTTTCTCTTTTCTTCCTTTTCCTCCTTAAGTCCTCTCCTACATCCTTATTCTTCGTCTTCCTCATTCCTCTTCTTCCTCTCTTCTCTGCGTCGCTGTTTCATCCCTTTATCATCCAAAACAAGGCAGGACAGGGCAGGACAAGGCAGGACAAGCAGGGCAGGACAAGGCAGGGCAGGACAAGGCAGGACAAGCAGGGCAGGACAAGGCAGGGCAGGACAAGGCAAGGCAGGGCAGGGCAGGGCAGGACAGGACAAGGCAAGGCAGGACAGGGCAGGACGGGACAAGGTAGGACAGTTCAGGACAGGGTAGGACAGGGCAGGGTAGGACAGGGCAGGGTAGGACAGGTCCGGAGAGGGCAGGGCAGGGCAGAGCAGGGCAGGGCAGGGCAGGGCAGGGCAGGGCAGGGCAGGAGAGGGCAGGGCAGGGCAGGGCAGGGCAGGAGAGGGCAGGGCAGGGCAGGACAGGACAAAAGGGTAGAGTGGATGCACTAGTGACCTGTACACACCTTGGTCTCCCGCTGCTACAACACCTGTAGCAATTAGTTAACCAGCGCCCTTGCCCCTCCCCCTTCCCTGCCCCATGCCCCTCCCCCTTCCCTGCCCCATGCCCCTCCCACTTCCCTACCCCATGCCCCTCCCTGCCCCTTTCCCCTCCCCCACCCTACTCCATGCCCCTCCCTCTTCCCTGCCCCATGCCCCTCCCCCTTCCCTGCCCCATGCCCCTCCCTGCCCCTTTCCCCCTACCCCTACCCTGCCCCATGCCCCTCCCCCTTCCCCGCTCCATGCCCCTCCCCCTTTCCCGCTCCATGACCCTCCCCCTTCCCTTCCCCTCCCCCTTCCCTGCCCCTCCCCTTCCCTGCCCCTTCCCTGCCCCATGCCCCTCCCCCTTCCCTGTCCCATGCCCCTTCCCCTTCCCTTCCCTGCTCCATGCCCCTCCCCTTCCCTGTCCCATGCCCCTCCCCCTTCCCTGTCCCATGCCCCTCCCCCTTCCTTGCCCCATGCCCCTCCCCTTCCCTGTCCCATGCCCCTCCCCTTCCCTGTCCCATGCCCCTCCCCCTTCCCTGCCCCTTGCCCCTCCCCCTTCCCTGCTCCATGCCCCTCCCTGCCTCTTTCCCCTCCCCTACCCTGCCCCATGCCCCTCCCCTTGCCTGTCCCTTGCCACTCCCCTTCTCGTTGTGTGCGGGAAAGGTGAGCTGTGTAAGAGAATCGGAAAGGGCACCAGAAGAAGACAGGGTGATAGTGAAACGTGACAGGGAAAGTGATAGTGAAGGTGATAGTGAGGGCCATAGTGAGGGTGATAATAAAGGTGATAGTGAAGGTGATAGTCAGGGTGACAGGGAATGTGCAGGATAGGTGAAGGACGTAGTTGTTGCTTTATCTAACTACAGGGATAGGTACCCGGTTAGTGTCCCAGAGCTACCAGGCTAGGCGTGAGGACCAGGCTAGGCGTGAGGACCAGGCTAGGCGTGAGGACCAGGCTAGGCGTGAGGACCAGGCCAGGTCGGGGGAATCCACTAACTCAAGATGTCTTCGTTGACCAGGTCTCAGAGCACGAACTTTAGGTTTCAGAGCACGGAATCCAGATTTCAGAACACGAAATCCAGATTTCAGAACACGAAATCCAGATTTCAGAACACGGAACCCAGATTTCAGAGCACGGAATCCAGATTTCAGAACACGAAATTCAGATTTCAGAGCACTGAACCTAGATTTCAGAGCACGGAATCCAGATTTCAGAGCACGGAATCCAGATTTCAGAGCACGGAATCCAGATTTCAGAGCACGGAATCCAGATTTTAGAGCACGGAATCCAGGTTTCAGAGCACGAAATCCAGATTTCAGAGCACGAAATCCAGATTTCAGAGCACGGAATCCAGATTTCAGAGCACGGAATCCAGGTTTCAGAGCACGAAATCCAGATTCCAGAGCACGAAATCCAGATTTCAGAGCACGGAATCTAGATTTCAGAGCACGGAATCAAGGTTTCAGAGCACGGAATCCAGGTTTCAGAGCACGGAATCCAGGTTTCAGAGCACGGAGGTCCCAGACTGTTTCTCTCCACCGTTTCTGTTGGTTCGGCCGGGCAATTAGCAAACAGTGACGGAGAAACATATATACTCATGGAGGGGAGCTGACCTCCTAGGGTGCGACCTCCTGGGAAGGCAGGGGAGCCGGTCTCCCAGCTAGCAACCTCCTGGGAGGGCAGGGAAGCCGTCCTCCTAGCTAACGGCCTCATGGGAGGGCAGGGGAGCCGTCCTCCTAGCCGACCTCCTGGGAAGGGTAAGGAGCCGTATTCCTAGCTAACGGCCTCCTGGGAGGGCAGGGGAACCGTCCTCCTAGCTAGCGACCTCCTGGGAAGGCAAGGAAGCCGTTCTCCTAGCTATCGACTCCATGGGAGGGCAAGGGAGCCGTCTTCCTAGCTAGCAACCTCCTGGGAGGGCAGGGGAGCCCTCCTCCTGACTAATGACCTCCTGGGAGGGCTGGGGAGCCATCCTCCTAGCTAGCGACCTCCTGTGAAAGCAAGGGAGCTATCTTCCTAGCTGGTGACCTCCTGGGAGGGCAAGGGAGCCGTCCTCCTAGGTAGAGACCTCCTAGGAGGGCAGGAGACTATCTAGAGGAGACATCTCCATCCCCTTCCAGAGGGGAAAGTTCCATGTCTCTTGCAAATCACAAACAACCCTTGGAGATAACGAAGAAATGTCGGAAATAGCGAAAAACAGTAGGATATAACGAAGAATCTGTTGGAGGTAACGAAGAATCTGTTGGAGGTAACGAAGAATCTGTTGGAAATAACGAAGAATCTGTTGGAGGTAACGAACAATCTGTTGGAGGTAACGAAGAATCTGTTGGAGGTAACGAAGAATCTATTGGAGATAACGCAGGTGTTCGAGATAACGCAGGATGTGTTGGAGACAACGTAGGATGTGTAGGAAATAACGCAGGATGTGTTGGAGATAACGCAGGATGTGTTGGAGACAACGTAGGATGTGTTGGAGATAACGCAGGATGTGTTGGAGACAACGTAGGATGTGTTGGAGATAACGCAGGATGTGTTGGAAATAAAATTCTCTTCGGTAGAGAATAGCGAGAAAAAATATTGATTGTAGCGAACTGCTGACGTTAACGGAGAAACAAATGAAGTAGATGTATATGATAATAAAGGCGGAAGAGAGACAAATGATAAATGGAAAGAAATGAGAAAGAAGGGCAGTTACAGTGAGAGACAATACTAACGTGAGGTAAAGAGGAGAGAGAGAGAGAGAGAGAGAGAGAGAGAGAGAGAGAGAGAGAGAGAGAGAGAGAGTAACCCCTACAGTAACCTCTATAGTTACCCCTACAGTCACCCCTACAGTCACCCCTACAGTCATCTCTACAGTCACCCCTACAGTCACCCCTACAGTCACCCCTACAGTCGCCCCTGCAGTCACCACCACTATAGTCATCAACAATACAGCCATTACTTCTATAATTTTCACTCCGTGAAAACACTACAGGAGCATCAAAGTAGTTTGTACTTCATATGAAATCTGCGTGAAGTACCGCATCCGAGTAAGTCATGTTGCGTGAAGAATACTGAAGCTGGATACTCCCGTCGCACGCACACACACACACACACACACACACACACACACACACACACACACACACACACACACACACACACACACACACACACACACACACACACACACAAACAGACACACACACACACACACACACACACACACACACACACACACACACACACACACACACACACACACACACACACACACACATACATACACGTATACGTGCTGAGACACCTAAGGCCCAGTTTCACGTGTCTAAGGACGTGAGAGAGCGCAAAGACAAGGCTTACATGTATCTAAGCACGTGAGAGATCGCAAAGACACGGCCTACACGTGTCTAAGCACGTGAGAGATAGCAAAGACACGCGCTGCTGACCAAACACCACCACCTTTCTCACTACACCAACAAATACAATCCTTGACCCTCCACCTCCCTCCAGCAAACAAGGGCGAACCAAACGTCTACAAACACAACCAGACGTCAACAAACACACCCAGACGTCAACAAACAACCAGATGTCTACAAAAACAACCAGACGTCAACAAGCACACCCAGACGTCAACAAACACAACCAGACGTCAAAAACAACCAGACGTCAACAAATACGACCAGACGTCAACAAACACAACCAGATGTCAACAAACACAACCAGACATCAAAAAACACAACCAGACATCAAACACAACCAGACGTCAACAAACACAACCAGACGTCAACAAACACACCCAGACGTCAAGAAACACAAACACAACACAAACAAGAGTCGGCCCTGGAAGATAAAGAAAACGGCTGCATCAGAAGTTATGAGAAAGGTATGGACACAGCAGCTTTACAATTTAATTACCCTGCCTAGTTTGATGTATGCTGGCTACTGGGTTTTGCTGTGGCGCTAACCACGCCATTACTGCCCTTAACAACCGCCGCCTCAAGGGTCATTGTGCCCCTTAGCCTCCCCCCCACAACAATCCCTGAAGGCTAATTTTGCATGCTTGGTCCCCTTGTGTCTCTTTAAACCGCCGACCACACCGAGTAATGGGAAAAGTAGTCCCTGGGTAGGTGGTTAGCATGACTGGGGAATTACCGCTGAGAGGAGTAGTTAGTGATTTTTAGGTGTTTAGCGGGTAGGTAGGGGTAGAATAAAGGGTAGGGGTTCATGCGGAGATGTTCTGCTGGGTGGGGGAGGGTTACTGTGGTTGTAATGGGAAGGGTGTAGGTGGTGATGGTGCTCTTTTACCTGTGATTCACCTCTGCTCAGTATTGATAGTTTTCCTGGCTCGGGCCTGGCTCCATGGTGGCCGCTTGTTCAACAAGGCTGTTGGTGTTGGCGCCTGCCGGCCCATACACCCATCACAACCCGGTTTATCAGGTACACTGCAGAGGTAGTGATCTAGTTTCCTCTTGAAGGCCTATACGCTTGTTCTAGCAATATTCCTGATATCTGCTGGTAGCAGTTTTAAAAACAGATGACCACGGGCATCATAAGGGAAACCATACCACGGACGGGGATAGAACCCGCGATCATAGAGTCTCAAAACTCCAGACCGCCTCGTTAGCCACTGGACCAGCTAGCCACAATAAGATTCATCCAACTAGATATATTTCTACACAATAGGAAGGTTAGCATAGGCACCACTGTGACCACAAATGCAAGTTTTACAGATGAATCTCCAGCTAGCGTGGCCGTGACGAACTCTAGCTCCAGTCCCCTCAAAGCCGTCAACATGACTCACGAAATCGTAATGACACGATTGCAAACAAACCGTACCACGGACGGGGAGAGAACCCGCGATCAGAGTCTCAAAACCCTAGACCGTCGCGTTGAAGGGACTGAAGCTAGAGTTCGTCACGGCCACGCTAGCTGGGGTTTCGTCTGTAAAAACTTGCATTTGTGGTCACAGTGGTGCCTATGCTAACCTTCCTATGGTGTAGAAATATACCTAGTTGGATGAATCTTATTGTGGCTAGCTGGTCCAGTTGCTAACGCGACGGGCTGGAGTTTTGAGACTCTCTGATCGCGGGTTCTAACCCCACCCGTGGTATGGTTTGTTTGCAATCGTGTCTCATTACGATTTCTTGAGTCACCATAAGGAAACACAGTGTCATTATCCGTGGTCCTCTGTTTTTCAAACTGCTACCAGCAGGTATATATATATTTATTATTATTATTATTATTATTATTATTATTATTATTATTATTATTATTATTATTATTATTATTATCACAATGGCCGATTCCCACCAAGGCAGGGTGGCCCGAAAAAGAAAAACTTTCACCATCATTCACTCCATCACTGTCTTGCCAGAAGGGTGCTTTACACTACAGTTTTTAAACTGCAACATTAACACCCCTCCTTCAGAGTGCAGGCACTGTATATATATATATATATATATATATATATATATATATATATATATATATATATATATATATATATATATATAACTCTCCTTCGCTCCAGAGAGTGCATTCCCAGCTCCTGGAGGCGTTTCAGTAGTTTTAATGCTTTGTTGACTCTTTGCAGGCAGTAAAGGCTCTCTGTGTCTGTTCCAGCTATGATAGCTCTCCTGCCTTGAACGTAGCCGTCAACACTAAGCAGTACTACAAGCAGCAGAGCACAAATGATTTAGTGTCACCAATGGCACTAATTCTTTTGCTTTGAAAGTTCTCATTATCCATCCTTTCTCCTGGGCTGATTTGATAGGTAGTTCCTCTTTTAGAGTTATTCATTCTTTCCATATCTCATATTGGCTGAGTTTGTCGAGGTGATATTCTTGAAGTATTAGTTGGGATGATATTCTTTGACCGTTCAGCATCGACTAATTCCATGAAGAGGTTGGCCACTGTCCTGAACAAACACGACCTGCCACAAAGCTTTGATCAGACACAAACCTCACAACCCTGAACAAACACACACACGCCGCCCTCCGACACAGCTTTGAATAAACACGAATAATACCTCCATCCCAGCCCTGAACAAAGACATACACGCCCTCTCTCACAGCCCTGAACAAAGACATACACGCCCTCTCTCACAGCCCTGAACAAAGACATACATGCCCTCTCTCACAGCCCTGAACAAAGACATACACGCCCTCCCTCACAGCCCTGAACAAAGACAAACACGCCCTCCCTCACAGCCCTGAACAAAGACAAACACGCCCTCCCTCACAGCCCTGAACAAAGACAAACACGTCCTTTCTCACAGCCCTGAACAAAGTCAAACACGTCCTCTCACAGCCCTGAACAAAGACAAACACTTCCTTCCCAAATCCCTGAACAAAGACAAACACGTCCTCTGTCATAGCCCTAAACAAAGACACGCGTCCTCTCTCACAGCCCTGAAGAAAGACACATGTCCTCTCTTACAATCCTGAAAAAAGACATACATACACGTCCTCCCTTACAGCCCTGAACAAAGACACGAGTTGTCTCTCAAAGCCCTGAGCAAAGACGTACACGTCCTCCCTCATAGTCCTGAACAAAAACATACATGTCCTCTCTTACAGCCCTGAACAAAGACGTACACGTCCTCCCTCACAACCCTGAACAAAAACATGCACGTTCTCTTTCACAGCCCTGAACAAAGACACACACGTCCTCCATCACAGCCCTGAACAAAAACATGCACGTTCTCTCTCACAGCCCTGAACAAAAACAAACACGCCCTCCCTCACAGCCCTGAACAAAGACACACACGTCCTCCATCACAGCCCTGAACAAAAACATGCACGTTCTCTCTCACAGCCCTGAACAAAGACGTACACGCCCTTCTTCACAAATCTAAACAAACATTTTATACCCGGCCTCGCTCCTTTAATCCAAGACAATGAGGATGAGAAAGGTGGGGAAGGTGGTCAGTTAGGAAGTTGCAAGGTTGTAGCAAGAGAGGGGGATAGGGGGAGTTGGATTCCTCGAGTAAGGGTGTAAGAGTGTTTGCCGGAAGGAGAGGACAGAGGGGGTTGAATCCCTCGTGAGGGAGTCGAATCCCTGAATCTCTCGTGAGGGAATTGAACCCCTTGTGAGCTCAGTACGTCAAGGCACGGTCGTGGTACCTCTACTGTTTCTTATCCTCATATCAGATATACATAAAAACATTCGCCACAGTTTTGTTCCAAAATTTGCATGTGATGCCAAAATAAGGGTGAAAGCGGCCAGCAGTAACAGCCTAGTTGATCAGGCCCTGATCCATCGGGAGGCCTGGTCATGGACCGGGCCGCGGGGGCGTTGTTCCCCGGAATAACCTCCAGGTAACCTCCAGGTAAAGCGGCATCAGTAGGAAATGCAAATCATATTTACAGGAAGATGTAGCAGATCTTACCAGTGAACAGTGGAGGAGAACATGACATTCAGTAGTGATAAGTTCCAGTTGCTTAGATATTGTTGGAATGAAGAACACAAAAGAGACACTTGTATACATAACCCAAGACGATCATCAAACAGAATGAAAGGAATACAGTGAAGATCTAGGTATAATTATGTAGGCTGACCTTTCTTACAAAGAACACATTAAGTTAAATGTCACGACAGTCAGGTAGATCATGGGGTGGATAATGAGAACTTTCATAACAAGGAAAATAGTGCCATTTGTGACACTATTCATATCACTTGTGTTCTCTAGTTTAGAATATTGTTCAGTGATGACGGTTCCGTTTAAGGCAGGAGAAATATCAGAACTGGAACAGATACAGAGATCATATATGATCCACGCAGAAACAACAAATCATTTAAATTACTGGGAATGCTTCGAAGTCCAAAATATGTACTAACTGGAGTGGGATTTATATATATATATATATATATATATATATATATATATATATATATATATATATATATATATATATATATATATATGGGAGCCCTTTGATTGAACTTTGTATAGAAAGGGGTTTAGTTATAGGCAATACATATTTTAAGAAAAAGAGGATAAACAAGTATACAAGATATGATGTAGGGCGAAATGACAGTAGTTTGTTGGATTATGTATTGGTAGATAAAAGTCTGTTGAGTAGATTTCAGGATGTACATGTTTATAGAGGGGCCACAGATATATCAGATCACTTTCTAGTTGTAGCTACACTGAGAGTAAAAGGTAGATGGGATACAAGGAGAATAGAAGCATCAGGGAAGAGAGAGGTGAAGGTTTATAAACTAAAAGAGGAGGCAGTTAGGGTAAGATATAAACAGCTATTGGAGGATAGATGAGCTAATGAGAGCATAGGCAATGGGGTCGAAGAGGTATGGGGTAGGTTTAAAAATGTAGTGTTAGAGTGTTCAGCAGAAGTTTGTGGTTACAGGAAAGTGGGTGCGGGAGGGAAGAGGAGCGATTGGTGGAATGATTATGTAAAGAGAGTAGTAAGGGAGAAAAAGTTAACATATGAGAAGTTTTTACAAAGTAGAAGTGATGCAAGGAGGGAAGAGTATATGGAGAAAAAGAGAGAGGTTAAGAGAGTGGTGAAGCAATGTAAAAAGAGAGCAAATGAGAGAGTGGGTGAGATGTTATCAACAAATTTTGTTGAAAATAAGAAAAAGTTTTGGAGTGAGATTAACAAGTTAAGAAAGCCTAGAGAACAAATGGATTTGTCAGTTAAAAATAGGAGAGGAGAGTTATTAAATGGAGAGTTAGAGGTATTGGGAAGATGGAGGGAATATTTTGAGGAATTGTTAAATGTTGATGAAGATAGGGAAGCTGTGATTTCGTGTATAGGACAAGGAGGAATAACATCTTGTAGGAGTGAGGAAGAGCCAATTGTGAGTGTGGGGGAAGTTCGTGAGGCAGTAGGTAAAATGAAAGGGGGTAAGGCAGCCGGGATTGATGGGATAAAGATAGAAATGTTAAAAGCAGGTGGGGATATAGTTTTGGAGTGGTTGGTGCAATTATTTAATAAATGTATGGAAGAGGGTAAGGTACCTAGGGACTGGCAGAGAGCATGCATAGTTCCTTTGTATAAAGGCAAAGAGGATAAAAGAGAGTGCAAAAATTATAGGGGGATAAGTCTGCTGAGTATACCTGGTAAAGTGTATGGTAGAGTTATTATTGAAAGAATTAAGAGTAAGAGGGAGAATAGGATAGCAGATGAACAAGGAGGCTTTAGGAAAGGTAGGGGTGTGTGGACCAGGTGTTTACAGTGAAACATATAAGTGAACAGTATTTAGATAAGGCTAAAGAGGTCTTTGTGGCATTTATGGATTTGGAAAAGGCGTATGACAGGGTGAATAGGGGGGCAATGTGGCAGATGTTGCAAGTGTATGGTGTAGGAGGTAGGTTACTGAAAGCAGTGAAGAGTTTTTACGAGGATAGTGAGGCTCAAGTTAGAGTATGTAGGAAAGAGGGAAATTATTTCACAGTAAAAGTAGGCCTTAGACAAGGATGTGTGATGTCACCGTGGTTGTTTAATATATTTATAGATGGGGTTGTAAGAGAAGTAAATGCGAGGGTCTTGGCAAGAGGCGTGGAGTTAAAAGATAAAGAATCACACACAAAGTGGGAGTTGTCACAGCTGCTCTTTGCTGATGACACTGTGCTCTTGGGAGATTCTGAAGAGAAGTTGCAGAGATTGGTGGATAAATTTGGTAGGGTGTGCAAAAGAAGAAAATTAAAGGTGAATACAGGAAAGAGTAAGGTTATGAGGATAACAAAAAGATTAGGTGATGAAAGATTGAATATCAGATTGGAGGGAGAGAGTATGGAGGAGGTGAATGTATTCAGATATTTGGGAGTGGACGTGTCAGCGGATGGGTCTATGAAAGATGAGGTGAATCATAGAATTGATGAGGGGAAAAGAGTGAGTGGTGCACTTAGGAGTCTGTGGAGACAAAGAACTTTGTCCTTGGAAGCAAAGAGGGGAATGTATGAGAGTATAGTTTTACCAACGCTCTTATATGGGTGTGAAGCATGGGTGATGAATGTTGCAGCGAGGAGAAGGCTGGAGGCAGTGGAGATGTCATGTCTGAGGGCAATGTGTGGTGTGAATATAATGCAGAGAATTCGTAGTTTGGAAGTTAGGAGGAGGTGCGGGATTACCAAAACTGTTGTCCAGAGGGCTGAGGAAGGGTTGTTGAGGTGGTTCGGACATGTAGAGAGAATGGAGCGAAACAGAATGACTTCAAGAGTGTATCAGTCTGTAGTGGAAGGAAGGCAGGGTAGGGGTCGGCCTAGGAAAGGTTGGAGAGAGGGGGTAAAGGAGGTTTTGTGTGCGAGGGGCTTGGACTTCCAGCAGGCATGCGTGAGCGTGTTTGATAGGAGTGAATGGAGACAAATGGTTTTTAATACTTGTCGTGCTGTTGGAGTGTGAGCAAAGTAACATTTATGAAGGGGTTCAGGGAAACCGGCAGGCCGGACTTGAGTCCTGGAGATGGGAAGTACAGTGCCTGCACTCTGAAGGAGGGGTGTTAATGTTGCAGTTTAAAAACTGTAGTGTAAAGCACCCTTCTGGCAAGACAGTGATGGAGTGAATGATGGTGAAAGTTTTTCTTTTTCGGGCCACCCTGCCTTGGTGGGAATCGGCCAGTGTGATAATAAATAAATAAATAAATAAATATATATATATATATATATATATATATATATATATATAAATATATATATATATATATATATATATATATATAATATATATATATATATATATATATATATATATATATATATATATATATATATATATATATAAAAGACAAAATACATTGGCCAAACATTCACAAAAATACAACAGAAAGTAAAACAACATAGGTAACTCAGAGCTACATCTCGAATACTTCGTCCAGCTCCCCTGCGGTGGGCCGCGTGCCCAGAATGCTGCAGGCATTTCCTCTCTGGATCACAACACTGAGTCTCTGAAAGAGGAAGCTGGTCTCCCTGTGGTCCTTGGTTTCTATTATGAGCTTTTCACCTAGCTCTTTGAGGAACTTTAGAGCACACTTGCCCCATGCTCCAAGGGTCTCCGACCCTATAGGAATGAAGCTATAGCAAGGGGGAAGGTCTTCATATTTTCGGATCTTCTGGGTCTCCCTGTGGCTGGCAGCTCCACCCCCTTCCACTACGGAGTATGGCAAGTAGGTGTCTGCCAATGTAGCAGCACAGGTATAGTCCAAGGCAATCTGCTTTCCATCCTTCCAGGGTAACATAGTGGCTCCATCAGGACGCTTTTGACTTCCATCAGACCTCTGTACTTGGGGTTCCCGTTGAGCTGGGCAACGGGCTGTGGCGAGGCTTCTCTTTATTATGTCATTGACCTACTCATGTCTGGCATACTTCCCTTCTGCTGTGTGACACACGAGACCATGCAGTCCGAATTGATCAGCTGTCGCCCTGCCGCAAATACACCTATGTTCGGTGAGGATGGGGGCGGCTAGGCGAAGAGCAACAACAATCCGAATGGCCTGTGGGTCGAGACGGGTGCCCAGGGAGGAATTGGGAACAGCTAACAGGAAATCTCCTGAGTGTGGTGCCTTCACTGCCAGGAGACGAGCTTTACTCTTTCCTGAAGCATTGGAGAGCATTGTGTTGGCGATTTTTTCCATGATCGGTTTGTCCCAGTGGGACTGTTTGTGCTCTTTGGGAGGAGCTGGTCTACTGGAGGAGTCTGTAAGGGTGTCCCACTGAATCGCTGCTTCAGTAAAGCTGGGGTCTTGAGCTCCTACCACGTCTCTCAAGCGTTCGGGCACTATCTTCTTGACTAATGCACTGGAAGCCAAACACGAAGACAGAAAAGCAGGTAAAGCAACATGCGTTGCTTTGCGCACCCCTATACCTCCCAGTCGCACTGGGAGGGTTGCCTGATCCCATTGCTCATCCTCTAGTGACAGGTTCAGTGCCTTCTTAAAAGTTGATCTCAGGTGTGCATCATATTCATTGAGTGTTGAGTTGTCAAAAGAGGGTGCACACCTCAAGAAGTAAGTGAGTCTTGGCATAGTAAGACACCTTGTGAGGAGATACAGAGCATCATGGGTATCAAGATTGCTTATTCTCTCCTCCATTCTCATCAGGTCATTTAATTTATCCCTGAGGACAGTATCTACGGCCTGGTGACCCAGCGGTGCCCCCAATAGGGTACTGTTAGACTGAGTTGTAGTTGAGACTTCTGGGAGGATTCTTCGCACAGCATTGATTATTTCCTGGTTCGCTGTGATGATTTCACACTTGGAGGGATTGAGGACGAGTCCCAAGTCTTATCCCTGTGTTTTCACCAGTTGTAGGTCCCCCACCAGGGACTCTTCAGTACCTGCCAGAGTGCCGTCATCCAGGTACCAGATATTGAGCTCACTGCGTAGGCTGGAAGTTAGTTCTCTTACTGCCAAGCAGAAGAGAAGTGGAGCGAGTGGGTCACCCTGCTGAACACCCTCTGATGATTGAATTTCATGTTCTCCAAACAAAAGAATTGAGGGTTTGCTGTAGCCGGCTGAAATGAAGGGAAAGAGACTGGGGAACCGAACATATATATATATATATATATATATATATATATATATATATATATATGTATATCCCGTGTGTATGAGTGTGTGTGTGTGGTAATATATATCTAGAAAGCACTCGACGGCCTTGTCCCAAATCTGCACACTGCCATAACAACACATTGAAGTGAGAGATATGGGAGGAAGTACAAAATAAACCCAGTAAAAAGCAGGGGTACAGTGCGCACAATAAGGGAACACTGTGTCAACATCCGTGAACCCAAACTATTCAATATTTTACCAGAAGAAGAAACTGGACAAGTACCTCCACCAGGCACCAAATCAACCAGGCTGTGATGGATATGTGGGCCAGCAGGCAGCCAACAGCAACAGCCTAGTTGACCAGGCAAGCGCGAAACAAGCCTGGTCTGAGGCCGGGCTTCGGGAGTAGAAAAACTCTCGAAAAACATCAAAGGTAACGTAAAAGTGAGTAAGCTGAATCTCTCGTGAGAGAGATGAATCCCTCTTGAAGGAGTTAGATCCCTCGTGAGGGAGTTGAATCTCTCCTGAGGGAGTTGAATCTCTCCTGAGGAAGTTGAATCCCTTTTGAGGGAACTAAATCCCTCCCGTAAGTGCGTCAGATAAATAATCAGACATAAGTTACAGAAAACAACAGCGTCACTCGGCGCAGGAAGTTGCGGAGGCTCGATCCTCCTTCCACAGAATTGCTAGTCCGGAGAGTGGGACTCCGGCAAGCCAGTGCGCGAGTGAGAGAGCGCACTGGGGGCGCAGTTCTCGCGCAGCGTGGCAAGCTATCCCATCCATCACCACCTTGAAGCTCTCTCCTGTAATGAGGGTGTGTGAGCAGAGTTGACCCGGAGACACTGTGAGCTCGTAGAAGCTTCATCTCGCTACGTTTCGCCCACTGTGGGGTTGAACAGCTTCAAGTGCTACATGAAGCTATACCCCCTCGTGAAAAATAAAGATTCTTTACTTCAGCTTAAAGGGTTTCTAGTTATAAAAGCTTAAGCTTTCTTGACTTCTTGGCTCGGTGATCAAAGTTATTGTGACCCGAGGCGGTGGTGAGCAAGCAGCCGTGCCCATGTCCGGGCAAGACCCATAACAGGCCAAGACCCATGACTGCCAAGACCCATAACGAGCCAAGACCCATGCTCGGGCAAGACCCATGCTCGGGCAAAACCAATGCCCGGGCAAGATTCATGCTCGGGGAAGACCCATGCCCGGGCAAGACAGATCTCCTGGCAAGACCCTTAACAAGCCAAGACTAATGACTGGCCAAGACCCATGACAGACCAAGACTCATGCTCGGACAAGACCCATGACCAGCCAAGACCCATACTCAGGTGGGAACACCGGCAGTATATGGCCACACTATTCTATATGATAGTTACATAGTGGGAACAAAATCTTGCTGTTTTCCTCTGGCCGCAACAGTCTCATTAAAACGTCACTTACTGACTGACGTCTTCATCAACGCCGTATTGAAGTCATCAGCGTCACTTACTGACGTCTTCATCAAATTCCACTTTTCTGGGTTAAGTTGGGAAACTTTTCTGGGTTAAGTTGGGAAATATCTGGCAGCGGGGTGTCTGGGAAAGCCCAGGCAACGTTCAAGTATGTACGCACATCACGCCTGACTGGGGGTAATCCCCTCTCTCTGAGGGAAGTGAAGGAGAGAGGGAAAGAGGAAGAGAAGACCGGAGGCAGAGATCTGATAGTGTTAACTACTACCACAACCATATATATATATATATATATATATATATATATATATATATATATATATATATATATATATATATATATATATATATATATATATATAATTAGATCTAGAACTATCTAATGTATCTCTAGAATTCTTTAATGTCTAACTTGAACTATAATGTAGAACTTGAGCTCTTTAACTGATATCTAAACCCTCTCTTATGGTCTAACTAGGAGGCTTCGCTTGGCATTCAGCTCACACCTGCTCGCGTCGAATCCAATCCTTTATGAGAACATTTGGATTCCGTTGGTAATGGGATCAGATCCATTTAATGACTCGCTATCACCTCCGCGACTCGCAATGTCATGACTGGAATGTAATACATGCTTTATACAGTGTGTGTGTGTGTGTGTGTGTGTGTGTGTGTGTGTGTGTGTGTGTGTGTGTGTGTGTGTGTGTGTATGTGTGTGTGTGTGTGTGTGTGTGTGGAGAGAGGAAGGAAGGTGTGGAAGGGAGAAAAGTATGTATGGATTTGAGGTGAATTAATAATATTAATAATAATAACAATAATAATAATAATAATAATAATAATAATAATAATAATAATAATAATAATAATAATAATAATAACTAGTTTTTCAATTCATTCTACACCAAAGATGCCATGAATCGAAGGCCCATTTGCAAGTCCAGTATGCCAGGTAAACCTGAGATAAGACTTAAACTGGATGTAAACTTTCACTTTTAGCAACTGTTAGCGTCTGGTGCAACACGTCGAGAGTCTTCATCAGAACAGACGTAAGGGTCGTCATCCCATAGAAAATACGGAAGAAAAAACAGTCTTTGGAATTTCTTTTGTCCAGTGTGCAGGGTGAAAGGGTTGATGTTGTCCAGTCAGTGGAGTGAAAGTGTTTATTTTGTCCAGTCAGTGGAGTGAAAGTTGTTGATTTTTGTCTAGTCATTTGAGTGAAAGTGCTGATTTTGTTCAGTCAGTGGATTGAAGGTACTCTTTTCGTCCAGCCAGTGGAATGAAGGTTCTGATTATGTCCACTCACTGGATTGAAAGCGTTGATTTTGTCCAGCCATTTGAGCGAAAGTGTTGATTTTGTCCAGTTATTTGTATCTGAGAGAACTGTAACTAAGGGAGTGGCGGTAACACTAAATTTTGTGCTCCTTTCTCTTCTCCAAAGTATGAAGTGTTTAAAATAAAAAAAAAAAATATGTGCATTAGAATAAGGGTGGAATGTGAGAAGTTGGTTAGAAGAAGTGTTTATGCAATATTTTGGGACGAGAGGAGTATAGAAGGGAGACATTCTGACAGGGAATCTGGGAGGGCTTCTGAGAGGGGTTCTGGGAGGGCTTCTGAGAGGGGTTCTGGCAGGGGTTCTGGCAGGGGCTAAGCACGTGTTTAAAGAGTGGAGTAAACCTACATGATAAAGTGGGAGAAGCTTTTGAGAGTGAACTGTAATTACGTTTAAAATGCCAGAGGTTAATGAGGAGGGTGGGGTCTGTAACTGCATTATGCATAGCATAGAAGTTTAGTAATGGGTAATATTTACTTTATAGAAAATGGGTTAAGTGTACCAGTTATGAAGTTTGTTGTACTGTGTATTGGTGAATATAAGATAAAAGGTTGATGAGGTAGATAACGAAATGAGCATTTTTTGCCAGATCATAATTTAGTGGCAGCAGAGTAAGAGACATATAGACTAAAAGGAGAATGATGTCAATGGGTAAGAGAGAAGCGAAAATGAATGATCTAGAGAGGGCAGTTAGTGAGTGGTATAAGCAGTTACTAAAAGGAAGGTGAGCTCAAGAGAGTACAGGTAATGAGAAGATCGAAGAAAGATAAAGTACAGTTTGGAATGCAGTGCTAGAGTGCGCATTATTATTATGATCAAAAAAAGAAGCGCTAAACCACAGGGGCCGTACAGCGCTGAGCTAGAGTGCGCAGAAGTGGCTTGTGCTTACAGGAAGATGAGAGTGAGAAAATGAATGAACGGTTGAGTGAGGTCAAGAGGATAGTAAGTGAGAAAAATAAAGTTAGCAAATGAGAGGGTTTTACGATGAAGAATAATATGCGGAAAGCAAAACATGCGAAGAGAAAAAAATGAGGGGCTCCAAGAATGGGGAGAGTGCAACAAAGGAGGCAAATGAGAAAATGGGAGAATTTTGTCAACAAATTTTACTGAGAGTAAGAAACAGTTCTAAAGAGAGATTATTAACTGACAAAGTGGACTTGGAAGTTACGAACGAAAGGAAAGTTATTTTAGATGGGGAGTTACAGGTACTGAAAAATTAGAGGGAATAATTTTGAGAAGTTGTTAAATGTTCATGATGAAAGGAAGACGATGATTTCGTGCATTTCGCAGGAAGGATTAAAACCGGATAACATACGAAAGAGCCAGGCGTGAGAGTGGGAGAAATGCGTGAGGCAGGTGGTAGAATGAATGGGGGCGAAACAACCGAGTCAGACGAAATTAAGATTGAAACGCTAAAGACGAAAGATAAAACAGTTTGGAGCGTTGGTATATTTGTTCATATATGCATGAAATAAGGAAAAATACCAATGGACTGACAAAAAGTATTGTATAAAGGAACGGGGAACAAAAGAGAGTGTAATAACAATGCATACCAGGTAAAGTGTATCGTAGAGTTATTACTAAAAAAGTTATGGATAAAACATAAAATAGGATTGCAGAGGAACATTGAAGTGCATTAGTGAACAATACTTATATGAGAGTAAGGAAATAGTTCTCGCATTGATAGATTTAGAAAAGCCATATGATAGGGTAGATAGAGGGGCAATGTGGCAGAGGCTGAAGATATATGGAATAGGTAGTAAGCTACTAATAGCAGTAAAAAGGTTTTTTCTACAGAAATTGAGGCTCATGTAAGTGAGTTCAGGAGAGAATGGGATTATTTTCTAGCAACAGTAGACCTTACAAGGATATGTGATATTACCATGGTTGTTCAAGATATTTATGGATGGGATTGTTAAAAAAAATAGTTGCTAGTTTGTTGGGGAGAGTTTTGAGACTGAAAGATAATGAATCTGATAAGAAGTGGGAATTGTCCCAGTTACTCTTTGCAGAGAGCACAGTTCGTTGGAAGACTCTGAAAAGACGCTGCAAAAGTTGGCGGAGTGAAGAAATATGGAGGAAATTAACGTGTTTACATAGTTGGGAGTGGACTTGTCGGCAGATGGGTCTATGAAAAATGAAGAGAACTGTAGAAAAGATGAAGAAAATATGTAGGTGAAGTGTTGCAGTATCTGAGGAAAGAAAGAATTTTATCTGTGGAGGGAAAAGGGAAAACGTACCAGAGTATAATGGGAGTGTGAGAGTGAGCTTTAACTTACAGAGAAGAGGAGGCTCTAGCAGTGTGTGTGTGTGAATATTACGAAGAGAATTGGATCACAGAAATTAGAAGAGGGTGCGGGGTACAAAAACTGTATAATTTAAAAAGGCATACGAGGAGTTGTTGAGGTGACGTGGGCATTTAGAAAAGCTAGAGCAAAATAGGATGGCAAAGAGAGAGTATAAATCAATGAGTGGAGGGGTGAAGAAGAAAGGATCGACCCAGGAAGAGTTGGAGATGGCAAGTGTGAGCGTGTTACAGTAGATCGCAGTGGAGACGAACGGTTTTTATGGTTTGTCGTGCTGATGGCGTGTAAGTTTATATATATAAAGGGATTCAAAGAAACCGGTTACATTACCATTGTCTTTGATAGGTTTAGAGAGTTTCTATCTCCCGCATCCCGGGCATGGCTTGAGTCCTGGAGGTGGGAAGCACTGTGTACTGAGAGGCAACAGGTAAGTGCACTCAGGTCTGGAGAGTAGCTGGAGTGTAGGAGGGAGAGAGGTTAAAGTGAGAGGAATACAGTGAACAAGAGAATGGCTTGAAAAATGGGATTTACTCTTGAAATTAGTGGTGGAGAGCATTGGGTTAATTAAGATCTAAGGACTAATTGGGGTGAGGATGTTGTACTAAGATCGGTCATCTGAACTGTGATGTCTGAACACTTCTCGCAGCATACTTAAGGAATGATGGTGAGTGTTTCCTTTTAAAGATCACTAATGTTGGCAGGAGATCGCCAATATGGTAAAAAGAAATACATATACAGAATTGATTTCAATTACTTTTTTTTTCAGGGGGGAGATAAATTTTCCCATGAAGGTTTTTCTCGCTTCATTTGACTTACTTCTCACAGGTATAATTTCATGGTCATTGTCTCATGTTAGGTTGAGAAAAAAGGTAATATTTATCAAAATGAAGACTGCCATGCAGATGAAAAATGTTTGATAGTTTTAGCAATTTCGTCTCAATCTTTGCCTTGACAAACAAAATCCTTTCAGCTCTAATTAATGAGTTTGTCATACGCTTGCTTGGTGACACCTCCAGTTTCTCATACGCTTGCTTGATGACACCTCCAGTTTGTCATACGCTTGCTTGGTGACACCTCCAGTTTGTCATACGCTTGCTTGGTGACACCTCCAGTTTGTCATACGCTTGCTTGGTGACACCTCCAGTTTGTCATACGCTTGCTTGGTGACACCTCCAGTTTGTCATACGCTTGCTTGGTGACACCTCCAGTTTCTCATACGCTTGCTTGATGACACCTCCAGTTTGTCATACGCTTGCTTGGTGACATCTCCAGTTTGTCATACGCTTGCTTGGTGACACCTCCAGTTTGTCATACGCTTGCTTGGTGACACCTCCAGTTTCTCATACGCTTGCTTGATGACACCTCCAGTTTGTCATACGCTTGCTTGGTGACATCTCCAGTTTGTCATACGCTTGCTTGGTGACACCTCCAGTTTGTCATACGCTTGCTTGGTGACACCTCCAGTTTGTCATACGCTTGCTTGATGACACCTCCAGTTTCTCATACGCTTGCTTGATGACACCTCCAGTTTGTCATACGCTTGCTTGGTGACACCTCCAGTTTGTCATACGCTTGCTTGGTGACATCTCCAGTTTGTCATACGCTTGCTTGATGACACCTCCAGTTTGTCATACGCTTGCTTGGTGACACCTCCAGTTTGTCATACGCTTGCTTGGTGACACCTCCAGTTTGTCATACGCTTGCTTGGTGACACCTCCAGTTTGTCATACGCTTGCTTGGTGACACCTCCAGTTTGTCATACGCTTGCTTGGTGACATCTCCAGTTTGTCATACGCTTGCTTGGTGACATCTCCAGTTTGTCATACGCTTGCTTGATGACACCTCCAGTTTGTCATACGCTTGCTTGGTGACACCTCCAGTTTGTCATACGCTTGCTTGGTGACATCTCCAGTTTGTCATACGCTTGCTTGATGACACCTCCAGTTTGTCATACGCTTGCTTGGTGACACCTCCAGTTTGTCATACGCTTGCTTGATGACACCTCCAGTTTGTCATACGCTTGCTTGGTGACACCTCCAGTTTCTCATACGCTTGCTTGGTGACACCTCCAGTTTGTCATACGCTTGCTTGATGACACCTCCAGTTTGTCATACGCTTGCTTGGTGACACCTCCAGTTTGTCATACGCTTACTTGGTGACACCTCCAGTTTGTCATACGCTTGCTTGATGACACCTCCAGTTTGTCATATGCTTGCTTGGTGACACCTCCAGTTTGTCCTTATCTTCCGTCAGATGTGATAAAATCTGTACGTAGTATTCTGAAACAACGACTTCAGCGATCTACCAATAAAATAAAGCCTAAAATTCTGAAGCTTTTTCTTTATATACTGCCAGGGAACGCTGCTTACTAGGCGTCCAGGTACTGTCCACTGGTACTCCTTCATTTACTTTCATTAGCTCTAAGGTGTTTACAAATTAATCTCTCTTCATTTTTGTTTGCGATATGTTTTACTTTCCACTTACCAGCATTGAAATTCATTTGACATTTATTAGTCCAAATTGCTAACTTGTCTAAATCGGCTTGTAATCTTTGACGCTCATGTGGCGTTGTAACTTTGCTCTCTAGTTTTGTGTCATCGGTGAATTTTGATATCGTACTTCTTAACCCATTATCGATATCTTTTATGTATATAAAGAACAGAACCGGTCCCAGGGCTCTCCCTTGTGGCACGCCACTTGTTTACTACTAAGCCATTCTGAAGAGGTTAGGCAAGGTTTGTCAAGAAACAGGACAAGTGTTTCCTAACAAGGGCCTTAGTCATGTGATGACCCGCCGCTGGACCTTTTGGTCATCTGACTGAGGCCTTCCGCTGACTTACCTGTCCACCCCTTTAAAAATTAGAGCTATAAGTACTATATTCTGACGAGCATCCGTTTAGGACTACTCGTTCTTAAAGTCAATATACACAATTTGCACATCTTTGTACACATCCCTTTACTGCTAAAGGGGTTCAGTTCTTCCAG
>NC_091312.1:13779539-13839539 GCF_038502225.1 Cherax quadricarinatus
AGGGGTGCCACTCATAACTGGCCCTCTGGCACTAATGCTTGGTGTGATCCTTTCACGTTAGACTGTCACTCAAACTGACGCCTGTCGCTCACACCAGAGCCTCTGTTACTCACACCGATGCCTGTAACCCGTATAAATCCATATGCCACACACATAAGGCTCTTCATGCTGGTTGTTCCTGAGAGCCAAAAGTCTCCCTTACAACCCATGACGTACCTGAAAAAGAGAGAAACATACATTAGTTACGGAAATCAGCAGAATGCAGTTGGGTATTGCATCTTTCTCAGCAGCAATACCTCAGATACAAAATAAACATTTGCTCAACATTGTGAATTAATTAAAAGAAAAATTATAAACATGTAAATAGATAGGAATTGAATACCAATCGCTGAAAAAATGCAAAAATAAGAAATAAGAACTATGTAAAAAATCTGATAATAAAACGGACAAGATACAACACAATTTTATAGTGAATTGAAATGTTGTATTAATAAGGGTATGTAAATTGAGAGGTGTGTATGCGTCTTGGTGTATATTAGCTGGGAGATGTGTATGATCCAGTGTACTGTACACGCTGAGGAGTGTTTGTGTCTGTACCTCTCACTGGATATACACGAAAATGGGCGCATGTATATACACCGACGGGTGTGTATCTCTATGTGTATACACTCGGAGGTATGTATCTATCAGTTTGTGTATACCGAGAGATGTGTCTCAATGCATGTACACTGAGAATGTGTATCTCATTGTATTCTTGAATGGCGGTAAACGGGTGACATGAAGCCTTAATGACCCTCGTGTAGTCGATAGGCTTTAAACCTAATCAAATAATGTAGTTTCATTTACAACCCTTGATACAGGAACTTTAACGCCGCTGATTGACCGCCAGCTGTGTCCAGTACTATTTATGTATCGTGAAATTGATGCATACATCAATCTTAGAGTCTATAAATTTCTCTTGCCTATTTGTTAGTTGAATATGTGTGTGTGTGTGTGTGTGTGTGTATGTGTGTGTGTGTGTGTGTGTGTGTGTGTGTGTGTGTGTGTGTGTGTGTGTGTGTGTGTGTGTGTGTGTGTGTGTGTGTGTGTGTGTCTGTGTGTTTTGGTGTGGGAGGGGTGCGTACGTATTTGCCTATGCTCACCTATCTGTGGTTGCAGGGGTTCGAGTCTCAGCTCCTGGCTGCTACTGGGTTCCCTTTCTCCTGTCTGCCCGAGTCTTGTCACACCTGTTCTTAAAGCTGTGTATGGATCTTCCCTCAGTTGCCTAGCAGTTCAGGTCGTTCCACTTCCTGACCAATCTGAGGCTGAAGAAATAATTTCTGACAGTTCTGTGATTCATCTGTATTTTTTTATTTATTAATTTCTAGCTGTTCCCTCTTGTACCTGCTTCCCTCCTCTCGAGCGGCCAACCTGTCCCGGTCCAGCTTATTAATTCCTCTGGGTATTTTGTACGTCGTTATAATGTCTTCCTTGGTACTTATGTCCACTAATGTCATGTTTAATATTTTGTTCTTTGTTGAACCCCGTTTCTTACACTCACTCATTTCAGTGCCTCTTTCTGAACACTCCATTTCTTACGTATTCCTTTATCCATTACACTTCTTTCTCTGTTATTCCTGCCCGCTCCTCTCTCTCTCTCTCTCTCTTTCTCTCTCTCTCTCTCTCTCTCTCTCTCTCTCTCTCTCTCTCTCTCTCTCTCTCTCTCTCTCTCTCTCTCTCTCTCTCTCTCTCTCTCTCTCTCTCTCTCTCTTGCCTTGTTTCTGTTACCTTCTCACAGAACTCAAACAAGTTTGTGAGACTGAATTTACCATACCTGGAAATGCCTAGAGAGGGTTTCGGGGGGATGAACGCCCCCATGATCCGGTCTGTGACTATAGTCACAGTGCTATAGTTTGTGTTATAGTTAATGTTTATGAAACCACTCCTTCACAGGTGTTCAGCCACTCTTCCTTTTACGTTCTTTATTACCATACATAGCATGCACGTCAGTGATACCAGCCCGTAATTTCATGCCACCTGTCCCTGCCCCTTCCTTAAATATTGGGACCACCACATTTGTTTTCCTGATTACTGGCAGCTGCCTCGTATCCGTTGATTTGCTGTAGATTTTAGCTAGCATTTTGGGCATGAAGCTTGCAAGACAAATCCCGTTGTCTTTGACGTTTCCAGGATACTTCAAAAGTTTCTTCATGTTTTTGTTCCTGCTGTGTGTGTGGTGTTTAGTACCTGGGATGGACCAGAATGGACTACCTCGTTTGGTTCTCTGGATTTGAAGATGACAGTGAAAAGAAGAACAGTTAGTAGGCTGGGGCAGAGATGGAGGAGGTGCACCAGGAGGAGGAGGAGGAGGAGGAGGAAGAGGACTACGAGAAAAGAAGAGGAGGTGCAGGAGGAAGATGGGAGAGGAGGAAGATGAAGGGAATCAAGTGACAGGGCATCTACTATTTACCAGTTCGATATCGCCCTTTGATATCGCATGGGAGTGTGACTCCACTACTCCCGCTCTCCCTCAACGCCCTTCCGCCGGTGCGCTCTCTAAGGGCGGCACCACTCACTCCCTTCCCAGGCGCGGGCGGCCCCACCCACACCCATCCCAGGTGAGGGCGGGCGGGCCTTCACTCCCAGTGACGAGCTGACGGCGAGAAGGAAAAAAAAAGGTACATCATGAGCGGTCGGATGGAGTCGGGAGGCGTCGGGCGCTGCGACGGTGACGGAGGGACGCCGCAGGAGTGGCAGCAGGAGAGGGAGGGCTGGAGGGAAGGGAAGGGAGGGCTGGAGGGAGGGAAGGAGACCGGGGCAGGCCAGCAGCACCATGGCTGGCCAAGGCTAGAGTCATTACCCTCCCAACCAAACGTATAATTTGGACAAGACTCGACCTTACGGTACACACCAGCTAACAGTCTGAACATTCCTCATAGTCATTCCGCGAACCTCTAACTCGCCGGCGTCCCCGACGGGGCGTGGGACTCCCTCGGCAGCGTGTCTGCGTGAGGGTCTGTCCCTGGCGAGGTGTGCGCCTCCCAGCGCAGTGGAGAGCAGGAAGGTAGCGGCAGGAGGACTGGAGTCCGGGTGGTGATGGTGGTAGGGGCGCCTCTGGATGGCGGGTGTAGTGGCGGGTGGTGGGTGGGACCAGGGTGGAGGGTGGGACCAGGGTGGAGGGTGGGACCAGGGAGGAGGAAGACTCCACTCCTAACACAGCTCTGCTTGGGACCCCCAGATGATATTAATTGTTTCTTATTGATATCAGCACACGGTTGTTTTAAATGGTGGCGGGTTGCTATATTTACACCCGCCCCCCGCCCCGCCTCGTTGCCCCCGCCCCGCCACGCCGCCCCCCGCCCCGCTTCGCCCCCGCCCCGACCGCCCGCCCGCCCACCCGCCCGCCCACAGGCAGTACCTGGGCCGCCCACCAGCCAGCAGTTTCCCCCGGCCGCCCACGCTACTGCTATTACCATTACTACTACTACTATTACTACTGCTATTACTACTACTACTACTACAACTACTGCCACTACTACCAATACTATTACTACTATCACACTATTACTACTACTACCACTACTAATACACTATTACTACTACTACTACCACCAGCATTACTACTACCACCTCAACTACTACCACCACTACTACTGCTACCACTACTACTGCTACTAGCACCACCACCGCCACCAGATCCCCACCCACCCCGTTGCAACTACCACTATCGCCACCCCGCCCATTAGCCCCGCCCACTTCAACCACACCACCCAACCATCACCACTCTGCCCACCCCAACACCAGTACTACCACTTCAACCACCACCTCCCCATCTACGCCACCACCACCACCACCACCACCACCAGCACGACGACCACCACCACCAATATCCGCCTTCTACCACCACCACCACCACCGTCATCATACCCACCCACCCCTCCCACCACCAACATCCTGCCCACCACCACAAGAAACCTGCCCACCACTGTCATGAAAGAATTGGTTTATAGTCTACCTACCACTATTCACCACCACCATCATCATCAAAACCACCACTATTACCACGAAAACTGCCACCACCACCACAACGTCCACCACCACAGCCTGCCAACACCACCCAGACCCCCCACCCCACCACCACCCTAACCCCTACCTTACTCCACCACCCACAACCACCATATCCCCAACCACCCCCACCCCTTCCCACCACCACCATTACCACCACCAACTGCTAAATGCTACGGAAATTTGAGCAGAAGGCGGCCAGTGTTCTCTCTCTCTCTTTCTCTTTCTCTCTCTCTCTCTCTCTCTCTCTCTCTCTCTCTCTCTCTCTCTCTCTCTCTCTCTCTCTCTCTCTCTCTCTCTCTCTCTCTCTATCTCTCTCTCTCTCTCTCTCTCAAGACTGAAATCACAGGAAGATCTTATATATTTGACTGTGGTAGAGTAGAACAGTCTATCACCAGACAGTCTTTTTTTCACCTAACATCACTGACAGTCTCTCCATCACTTGGTATCACTGACAGTCTCTCCGTCACTTGGCATCACTGACAGTCTCTCTATCACCTAACATTGCTGACAGTCTTTCTATCACTTGGCATCACTGACAGTCTCTCTATCACCTAACATTGCTGACAGTCTTTCTATCACTTGGCATCACTGACAGTCTCTCTATCACCTAACATTACTGACAGTCTTTCTATCACTTGGCATCACTGACAGTTCATCTATATCCCAGGTAGAACTACAACACTTGACTGTGAAACCTAGAAGTAAAGAAACGGCAGAAAGAGTAATAAAAAATAAGAAGAGGAGAGAGAAGATTGCTGACAATACCCAAATATAATGGACTGATAACATTGACTCCAAGCTGAGGGACTGATTACCTCAAACTCCTCCTCCTCTTCTCTGTAATGGACTGAAGAGCCACTAGTTGGCGAAACGTTTTCCTTTATAAAGGTACAAAAAAGTTGCACAAGTGTCTCATTCTTCAACTTGTGGCTTTGCTAAACCGTTTGCATCATATCACACTGATTATCTGGATCGAGAGAGCATCTAAAAATAATTCTCGTTTACTTGTAAGAGTAGAAGAGTGGGTGACAAGAGAAGGGAGCTGCCAGCCTCCAGAAATCTCTTAAAACTCACTTCTTCCCCCCTTATTGTACCTCTTCTTAAAGCTATGTAATGGATCCTGCCTCTACCACTCCAGTTTCCAGGTCGTTCCACTTTCTAACTGCACTAAGACTGAAGAAATACTTCCTAACATCCCTGTGACTCTTCTGTGTTTTCAGATTCCAGCAATGCCTTCGTTTATCTTTTCCCTTCGTCTTTCAAACATTCTGTCTCTGTCCACGCTATCAATTCTCTCAGTATTTTGCACGTTGTTATTATATCACCCCTAGTTCTTCCTCTAGTGTTATCAGGTTGAGTTCCCTTAACCTCTCTTCGAAGGACATATCCCTTGTGTGTATGTGTGTGTGTGTGTGTGTGTGTGTGTGTGTGTGTGTGTGTGTGTGTGTGTGTGTGTGTGTGTGTGTGTGTGTGTGTATGTGCGTGTGTGTGTGTATTTATGTTTATGTGTGTGTGTATATATAAATGTGTGTATATAAATGTGTATATGCTGGTGCATGCATGAGTCTTCCTGTACATTCACCTTTCAGAAGCACCGGACGACCAGTAACAGCCCTTACACTTCCTGAACACAAAAACACACACACACTGATGCAGAGGAACTTGATGTATAACCTTGTCTCGGTAGGACGTTGTGCGTCTGGCAGCCCCGTGCAAAGGGATAATCACTAAGTTGTCCACTATAGTCACGCTATGAGCAACTATAGCCGCTACGCAGCTCACTACAGACACTCGCAGCACTCTGCAATCACTGCAGTGCGTGGCTACGCTCGTGCCGAGCAAGACAGTCGAGTCTCTTGTCTGCCAGAGCCTCATAATAAGTCTCTCGAGGGATGCTGGGAGAGACAACGCATGGGTGACGCTGCGGCCGAGAGATAGCTTTTGGGAAGATGAGGTGGTACACACC
The DNA here is from genome assembly GCF_038502225.1 of Cherax quadricarinatus. Classification (NCBI taxonomy): domain Eukaryota; kingdom Metazoa; phylum Arthropoda; class Malacostraca; order Decapoda; family Parastacidae; genus Cherax; species Cherax quadricarinatus. Next base: position 13,785,553 of record NC_091312.1, read on the forward strand.
GCGGCTGAGAGATGAACGGGATAGAGGCGAGACAGAAAGGTGAGCCTCGCCTGAGAGTCAGCCTAGAGCTGAGATAGATTCATTATAGAGCTGAGGTGAAGATGCATAGTGCAACTGAGAGATACGATGAAGCTAGGATACGAAACGTGTACTGCAGCTGATAGTCGAAATGGAGGCAGGACAGAATCGACGCTTTCAAGACAGAATAGTGAAGGATAGGGGAGGGGTTGGGGATTGTTTGTGCTTGGCGCCTACCTGTCGCCGTTTTCGGACACTTCTCTTCCCTGTGTCTCTTCCCCTCACCTCTCTTCTGGATAGTTCTCTCCCCATGTCTCTTCCCCTCACCTCTCTTCTGGATAGTTCTCTCCCCATGTCTCTTCCCCTCACCTCTCTTCTGGATAGTTCTCTCCCCATGTCTCTTCCCCTCACCTCTCTTCTGGATAGTTCTCTCCCCATGTCTCTTCCCCTCACCTCTCATGTGGGTAATTCTCTCCTCAGGTTCCCTCCTCTCCCATTTTTTCTTAATTATCAGTATAATAAAGTGTCCTTAAATACCCAACCTAAGCCACACCCAATTTTGTTTTAAAGCGCTTCATCTGTTCACTTAAATGTACATTTGCCTACGTAAACGTGCATTTGCTTACTTAAATGGGAATTTGCACACTTAAATGTGTTTGCAGGAACATCATTCGTCAAGTGTACTTGATCCCTAGTTTTTAGACGTATGATTGCATAGTTAAGCAAACACACACACACACACACACACACACACTGCTCCAGCATATGGGTGTCTGGCAAACCTAAGAATAGCGTTCCGATACCTTAGTAAGGAGTCGTTCAGGACACTGTACACCGTGTGCGTCAGGCCCATACTGGAGTATGCAACACAGGTTTGAAACCCACACCTGGCCAAGCACGTCAAGAAATTAGAGAAAATGACAACAAGGCTATTTCCAGAGCTAAGGGGAATGTCCTACGAAGAAAGGTTAAGGGAAATAGGCCTGACGACACTGGAGGACGGCAGGGTTAGGGGAGACATGATAACGACATACAAAATATTGCGAGGAATAGATAAGGTGGACAGAGACAGGATGTTCCAGAGATGAGACACAGAAACAAAAGATCACAATTGGAAACTGAAGACTCAGATGAGTCAAAGGGATATTAGGAAGTATTTCTTCAGTCACAGAGTTATCAGGAAATGGAATAGTCTGGAAAGTGATGTAGTGTAGGCAGGAACCATACATAGCTTTAAGACGAGGTATGATAAAGATCATGGAGCAGGGAGAGAGAAAGGACATAGTAGCGATCAGTGAAGAGTCGGGGCCAGGAGCTGAGTCTCGATCCCCTGCAACCAGAACTAGATGAGTACACACACACACACACACACACACACACACACACACACACAGGAAGTATTTCTTCAGTCATAGAGTCGTCAGGAAGTGGAATAGCCTAGCAAGTGATGTAGTGAAGGCAGGAACCATACATAGCTTTAAGACGGGGTATGACAACGTTCAGGAAGCAGAGAGAGAGGACCTAGTAGCGATCAGTGAAGAGGCAGGGCCAGGAGCTGAGTATCGACCCCTGCAACCACAATTAGGTCAGTACACACACACACACACACACACACACTACAAGCACAAATAGGTAAGTACATGATTGGATTGAGACAGTTCACGGGGGCGGTCGAAACATCTGTTAATAAGGGTTACATACGTGTTTGTTCCACACTTGAAACAATCCATCTTTAAACACCTGAGGACCCCGACTTACGAAGACCTGCAAACACTACGACATACAAAAACACCTACAAACAGCCGCTCTATTACTTTTTGCTGACACAAACAACTCGTTCGTAAAAGTCGTAGCTTAATAATTGGGCAGGACAGGACCTAAACATCGCAAAAGAAAACAGCCAGGCACGAAGTTCGTTCGTAAGTCGGGGACCCGTCGTGTGTTTATACTCGCCCAACCCCTCCCCTTCCTTGGATCAAACCTGATTTCCTGCCTTTGCTACCAGGCGCTGTGTTATAAAATAGGTTCTTTATAATTCACTCTTGATATCCCTTGTTATCATTGATGTCCTTCTAGGTTTTTTATCCCTTCTATTCTTTCTAGCCCTTCCATCCTTTCTAGCCCTTCTATCCTTACTAGCCCTTCTATCCTTTCTAGCCTTTCTAGCCTTTCTAGCCCTTCTAGCCTTTCTAGCCCTTCCATCCTTACTAGCCCTTCTATCCTTTCTAGCCCTTCTAGCCCTTCTATTCTTTCTAGCCCTTCCATCCTTTCTAGCCCTTCTATCCTTACTAGCCCTTCTATCCTTTCTAGCCTTTCTAGCCTTTCTAGCCCTTCTAGCCTTTCTAGCCCTTCCATCCTTACTAGCCCTTCTATCCTTTCTAGCCCTTCTAGCCCTTCTATTCTTTCTAGCCCTTCCATCCTTTCTAGCCCTTCTATCCTTACTAGCCCTTCTATCCTTTCTAGCCTTTCTAGCCTTTCTAGCCCTTCTAGCCTTTCTAGCCCTTCCATCCTTACTAGCCCTTCTATCCTTTCTAGCCCTTCTAGCCCTTCTATTCTTTCTAGCCCTTCCATCCTTTCTAGCCCTTCTATCCTTACTAGCCCTTCTATCCTTTCTAGCCTTTCTAGCCTTTCTAGCCCTTCTAGCCTTTCTAGCCCTTCCATCCTTACTAGCCCTTCTATCCTTTCTAGCCCTTCTAGCCCTTCTAGCCCTTCTAGCCCTTCTATTCTTTCTAGCCCTTCCATCCTTTCTAGCCCTTCTATCCTTACTAGCCCTTCTATCCTTTCTAGCCTTTCTAGCCTTTCTAGCCCTTCTAGCCTTTCTAGCCCTTCCATCCTTACTAGCCCTTCTATCCTTTCTAGCCCTTCTAGCCCTTCTATTCTTTCTAGCCCTTCCATCCTTTCTAGCCCTTCTATCCTTACTAGCCCTTCTATCCTTTCTAGCCCTTCTAGCCCTTCTATTCTTTCTAGCCCTTCCATCCTTTCTAGCCCTTCTATACTTACTAGCCCTTCTATCCTTTCCATCCCTTCTAGTCTTTCTACCCCTTCTAGCCTTTCTAGCCCTTCTATCCTTTCTAGCCCGTCTAGCCTTTCTAGCCCTTCTATCCTTTCTAGCCCTTCTATCCTTTCTAACGCTTCTATCCTTTCTAGCCCTTCTATCCTTTCTAGCCCTTCTATCCTTTCTAGCCCTTCTATCCTTTCTAGCCCTTCTATCCTTTCTAGCCCTTCTATCCTTTCTAGCCCTTCCAGCCTTTCTAGTCCTTTTAGCCTTTCTAGCCCTTCTATCCTTTCTAGCCCTTCTAGCCTTTCTAGCCCTCCTATCCTTTCTAGCCCTTCTATCCTTTCTAGCCCTTCTATCCTTTCTAGCCCTTCTATCCTTTCTAGCCCTTCTATCCTTTCTAGCCCTTCCAGCCTTTCTAGCACTTCTATCCCTTCTAGCCCTTCTAGCCATTCAAGCCCTTCTATCCTTTCTAGCCCTTCTATCCTTTCTAGCCCTTCTATCCTTTCTAGCCCTTCCAGCCTTTCTAGCCCTTTCAGCCTTTCTAGCCCTTTCAGCCTTTCTAGCCCTTCTATCCTTTCTATCCCTTCTATCATTTCTAGACCTTCTATCCTTTCTAGCCCTTCTAGCTTTTCTAGCCCTTCTATCCTTTCTAGCCCTTTTAGCCTTTCTAGCCCTTCTATCCTTTCTAGCCCTTCTATCCTTTCTAGCCCTTTTATCCTTTCTAGCCCTTCTATCCTTTCTAGCCCTTCTATCCTTTCTAGCCCTTCCAGCCTTTCTAGTCCTTCCAGCCTTTCTAGCCCTTCTATCCTTTCTAGCCCTTCTAGCCTTTCTAGCCCTTCTATCCTTTCTAGACCTTCTATCCTTCCTAGCCCTTCTAGCCTTTCTAGCCCTTCTATCCTTTCTAGCCCTTCTATCCTTTCTAGCCCTTCTATCCTTTCTAGCCCTTCTATCCTTTCTAGCCCTTCTATCCTTTCTGGCCCTTCTATCCTTTCTAGCCCTTCTTTCCTTTCTAGCGCTTCTATCCTTTCTAGCCCTTCTAGCCTTTCTAGCCCTTCTATCCTTTCTAGCCCTTCTATCCTTTCTATCCTTTCTATCCTTTCTAGCCCTTCTATCCTTTCTAGCCCTTCCAGCCTTTCTAGCACTTCTATCCTTTCTAGCCCTTCTAGCCTTTCCAGCCCTTTTATCCTTTCTAGCCCTTCTATCCTTTCTAGCCCTTCTATCCTTTCTAGCCCTTCCAGCCTTTCTAGCCCTTCCAGCCTTTCTAGCCCTTCTGTCCTTTCTAGCCCTTCTATCCTTTCTGGCCCTTCTATCCTTTCTAGCCCTTCTTTCCTTTCTAGCCCTTCTATCCTTTCTAGCCCTTCTAGCCTTTCTAGCCCTTCTATCTTTTCTAGCCTTTCTATCCTTTCTAGCCTTTCTATCCTTTCTAGCCCTTCTATCCTTTCTAGCCCTTCTAGCCTTTCTAGCCCTTCTATCCTTTCTAGCCCTTCTATCCTTTCTAGCCCTTCTATCCTTTCTAGCCCTTCTATCCTTTCTAGCCCTTCTATCCTTTCTAGCCCTTCCAGCCTTTCTAGTCCTTCAAGCCTTTCTAGCCCTTCTATCCTTTCTAGCCCTTCTAGCCTTTCTAGCCCTCCTATCCTTTCTAGCCCTTCTATCCTTTCTAGCCCTTCTATCCTTTCTAGCCCTTCTATCCTTTCTAGCCCTTCTATCCTTTCTAGCCCTTCCAGCCTTTCTAGCACTTCTATCCTTTCTAGCCCTTCTAGCCTTTCAAGCCCTTCTATCCTTTCTAGCCCTTCTATCCTTTCTAGCCCTTCTATCCTTTCTAGCCCTTCTATCCTTTCTAGCCCTTCTGTTCTTTCTAGCCCTTCCAGCCTTTCTAGCCCTTTCAGCCTTTCTAGCCCTTCTATCCTTTCTAGCCCTTCTATCCTTTCTAGCCCTTCTATCCTTTCTAGACCTTCTATCCTTTCTAACCCTTCTAGCCTTTCTAGCCCTTCTATCCTTTCTAGCCCTTCTATCCTTTCTAGCCCTTCTATCCTTTCTAGCCCTTCTATCCTTTCTAGCCCTTTTATCCTTTCTAGCCCTTCTATCCTTTCTATCATTTCTAGCCCTTCTATCCTTTCTAGCCCTTCTAGCCTTTCTAGCCCTTCTATCCTTTCTAGCCCTTCTATCCTTTCTATCCTTTCTAGCCCTTCTATCCTTTCTAGCCCTTTTATCCTTTCTAGTCCTTCTATCCTTTCTAGCCCTTCTATCCTTTCTAGCCCTTCTATCCTTAGTAGCCCTTCTATCCTTTCTAGCCCTTCTATCCTTTCTATCCTTTCTAGCCCTTCTATCCTTTCTAGCCCTTCTAGCCTTTCTAGCCCTTCTATCCTTTCTAGCCCTTCTATCCTTTCTATCCTTTATAGCCCTTCTAGCCTTTCTAGCCCTTTTATCCTTTCTAGCCCTTCTATCCTTTCTAGCCCTTCTATCCTTTCTAGCCCTTCTATCCTTTCTATCCTTTCTATCCTTCTAGCTGTCATATCCTTTGTATATCTTTTGCCTGTTGTGCAGAATTATTATTTCAATAAATTAATCAAATACTGATATGCCGAGCTGCGTCTGACACTTGACATCGTGACTGACACTTGACATAATGACTGACACTTGACATCGTGACTGACACTTGACATCGTGACTGACACTTGACATCGTGACTGACACTTGACATCGTGACTGACACTTGATATCGTGACTGACACTTGACATCGTGACTGACACTTGACATCGTGACTGACACTTGACATCGTGACTGACACTTGACATCGTGACTGACACTTGACATCGTGACTGACACTTGACATCGTGACTAACACTTGACATTGTGACTGACATTTGACATCATGACTGACAATTGACATCGTGACTGACACTTGACATCGTGACTGACACTTGACATCGTGACTGACACTTGACATCGTGACTGACACTTGATATCGTGACTGACACTTGACATCGTGACTGACACTTGACATCGTGACTGACACTTGACATCGTGACTGACACTTGACATCGTGACTGACACTTGACATCGTGACTGACACTTGACATCGTGACTGACACTTGATATCGTGACTGACACTTGACATTGTGACTGACATTTGACATCATGACTGACAATTGACATCGTGACTGACACTCGACATCGTGACTGACACTTGACATCGTGACTGACACTTGATATCGTGACTGACACTTGACATTGTGACTGACACTTGACATCATGACTGACAATTGACATCGTGACTGACACTCGACATCGTGACTGACACTTGACATCGTGACTGACACTTGACATCGTGATTGACACTTGACATTGTGACTGACACTCGACATCGTGACTGACACTTGACATCGTGTCTGACACTTGACATCGTGACTGACACTTGACATCGTGACTGACACTTGACATCGTGATTGACACTTGACATCGTGACTGACACTTGACATTGTGACTGACACTTGACATCGTGTCTGACACTTGACATCGTGACTGACACTTGACATCGTGACTGACACTTGACATCGTTATTGACACTTGACGTCGTGACTGACACTTGACATCGTGTCTGACACTTGACATCGTCACTGACACTTGACATCGTGATTGACACTTGGCATCGTGACTGACACTTGACATCGTGTCTAACACTTGACATCGTGACTGACACTTGACATCACGAGTCACACTTGACATCATGACTGACACTTGACATCATGACTTACACTTGATATCATGACTTACACTTGACATCATGACTGACACTTGACATCACTACTGACACTTGAAATCACGACTGACACTTGACATCACAACTGACACATGACGTCATGACTGACACTTGATATCACGACTGACACTTGACATCGTGTCTGACACTTGACATCGTGACTGGCACTTGACATGACGAGTGATATTTGACATCATGACTGACACTTGACATCACGACTGACACTTGACATCACGACTTACACTTGACATCATGACTGACACTTGACATCACGACTGACGCTTGACATCACGACTGACGCTGGACATCATGACTGACATTTGACATCATGACTGACACTTGACATCACGACTGACACTTGACATCACGACTGACACTTGACATCATGACTGACGCTGCTGCCACTACTACTACTACTACTACTACTACTACTAATAATAATAATAATAATAATAGTAATAATAATAATAATAATAATAATAATAATAATAATAATAATAATAATAAGAAGAAGAAGAAGAAGAAGAAGAAGAAGAAGAAGAAGAGGAAGAAGAAGAAGAAGAAGAAGAAGAAGAAGAAGAAGAAGAAGAAGAAGAAGAAGAAGAAGGAGAAGAAGAAGAATACAATTCCCAATACTCCTTATATAACTCTCTCTCTCTCTCTCTCTCTCTCTCTCTCTCTCTCTCTCTCTCTCTCTCTCTCTCTCTCTCTCTCTCTCTCTCTCTCTCTCTCTCTCTCTCTCTCTCTCTCTTGATTAATTACCGCGCATCACGCAGTAACGGCGAGGTTCAACAGAGATATTGAACCTTCTCACTAACGCTTCAGTCACCTCATGTCAAGTTGACAAGAAACAATACCAAGACGAGGTAAGAGTGGCCAGTGATTCACCGTGGACGCCAGTCAACGTGGACGCCAGTCACAGTGGATGCCAGTGAGTCACCAAAGACACCAGTGAGTCACAAAGTAATGCCAGTGAGTCACCAAGGACACCAGTGAGTCAAAAAAGACGCCACTGAGTCACAAAGGAAGCTAGCGAGTCACCATGGACACCAGTGAGTCACGAAGGGATGAGGGGTTACCAAGGACGCCAGCGAGTCACCATGGGTGCCAGTTAGTTGTCAAGAACGCCAGTGAGTCACCAAAGACGCCTTTGAGTCAGCATGGGATGTCCATGAATCACCATGCAAGTCAGTGAGTCACAGAGAACGCTAGTAAGGCACCTAGGACGTGAGTCACCAAGGACGCCAGTGAGTCATCATGGACGCCAGTGAGCCACCAAAGACGCCAGTGATTCAGAACACCAGTGAGTCATCAAGGACACCAGTGACTCACCGAAGACGCCAGTGAGTCAAGACGCAAGTGACTCACCAAGGACGCCAGTGAATCAGGACGCCAATGAGTCAGGACGCCAATGAGTCAGGACGCCAATGAATCAGGACGCCAGTGAGTCACTAAAGTCATTCAGTCAGTGGGACGGTGTTATTGGCCGTCTTTACCAGCAATTAGTAATGGCTGATGATGTAATTACCGCTGGTACATCGCCGCCGGATACTTCATTGTTCCTCCCTGCTGATGACTGTGTGTGTGTGTGTGTGTGTGTGTGTGTGTGTGTGTGTGTGTGTGTGTGTGTGTGTGTGTGTGCGTGTGTGTGTGTGTGTGTGTGTGTGTGTGTGTGTGTGTGTGTGTGTGTGTGTGTTTGTGTGTGTGGAAGTTTGATCCTCCCTCCGCTAAGGCTCTTGACTACACAGGATAGTTTTAATTCCGAGTAAATTCTACGTTTGTATTTTACATGTACCAGAAATTATCTTCTTCACTGACGCTTTTCTCTCTGGGCGGTGAAAGTGGAAACAAGAGATGAGAAACATTGCCTGAGGAAATCTTACAAGCATCGAAGAACAAGAAAAGTGAGTGTTAAAAAGAGAGACTGGCGAGTGTAAACAAGAGAGCACCAAAAGCACAGTGTCATCAGCAAAGAGCAACTGTGACAACTCCCACTTTGTGTTTGATTCTTTATCTTTTAACTCCACACCTCTTGCCAAGACCCTCGCATTCACTTCGCTTACAACCCCATCTATAAATATATTGAACAACCATGGTGACATCACACATCCTTGTCTAAGGCCTACTTTTACTGGGAAATAATCTCACTCTCTCCTACATACTCTAACCTGAGCCTCACTATCCTCGTAAAAACTCTTCACTGCTTTCAGTAACCTACCTCCTATACCATACACCTGCACATCTGCCACATTGCCCCCCTATCCACCCTGTCATATGCCTTTTCCAAATCCATATATACCACAAAAACCTCTTTACCCTTATCTAAATACTGCTCACCTACATGTTTCACTGTAAACACTCGGGCTACACACCCGCTACCTTTCCTAAAGTCTCCTTGTTCATCTGCTATCCTACTCTCCGTCTTACTCTTAATTCTTTCAATAATAACTCTACCATACACTTTGCCAGGTATACTCAACAGACTTATTCCCCTATAATTTTTGCACTCTCTTTTTTTCCCTTTGCCTTTATACAAAGGAACTATGTATGCTCTCTGCCAATCCCTAGATACCTTACCTTCTTCCATACATTTATTAAATAATAGCACCAACCACTCCAAAACTATATCCCCTCCTGCTTTTAACATTTCTATCTTCATCCCATCAATCCCTGCTGCCTTACCCACTTTCATTCTACCCATTGCCTCACGAACTTCCCCGACATTCACAACTGGCTCTTCCTCACTCCTACAAGATGTTATTCCTCCTTGCCCTATACACAATAATCACAGCTTCCCTATCTTCTTCACCATTTAACAATTCCTCAAAATATTCCCTCCATCTTCCTGATACCTCTAACTCTCCATTTAATAACTCTCCTCTCCTATTTTTAACTGTCAAATCCATTTGTTCTCTAGGCTTCCTTAACTTGTTAATCTCACTACAAAACTTTTTCTTATTTTCAACAAAATTTATTGATAACACTTCACCCACTCTCTCATTTGCTCTCTTCTTGCATTGCTTCACCACTCGCTTAACCTCTCTTTTTCTCTCCATATACTCTTCCCTCCTTGCATCACTTCTACTTTGTAAAAACTTCTCATATGCTAACCTTTTCTCCCTTATTACTATCTTTACATCATTCCACCAATCGCTCTTCTTCCCTCCCGCACCCACTTTCCTGTAACCACAAACTTCTGCTGAACACTCTTATACTACATTCTTAAGCCTACCCCATACATCTTCGACCCCATTGCCTATACTCTCACTAGCCCATCTATCCTCCAATAGTTGTTTATATCTTACCCTAACTGCCTCTTCTTTTAGTTTATACACCTTCACCTCTCTTTTACTTGCTGCTACTTTTACTCTCACTGTAGCTACAACTAGAAAGTGATCTGATACATCTGTGTCCCCTCTATAAACATGTACATCTTGAAGTCTACTCAACAGTCTTTTATCTACCAATACATAGTCCAACAAACTACTGTCATTTCGCCCTACATCATATCTCGTATACTTATTCATCCTCTTTTTCTTAAAATACGTATTACTTATAACTAAACCCCTTTCTATACAAAGTTCAATCAAAGGGCTCCCATTATCATTTACACCTGGCACCCCAAACTTACCTACCACACCCTCTCTAAAAGTTTCTCCTACTTTAGCATTCAGGTCCCCTACCACAATTACTCTCTCACTTGGTTCAAAGGTTCCTATACATTCGCTTAACATCTCCCAAAATCTCTCTCTCTCTCCTCTACACTCCTCTCTTCTCCAGGTGCATACACGCATATTATGACTCACTTTTCACATCCGACCCTTATTTTAATCCATATAATCCTTGAATTTACACATTTATATTCCCTGTTCTCCTTCCATAACTGGTCCTTTAACATTATTCCTACCCCTTCCTTAGATCTAACTCTCTCAGATACTCCTGACTTAATCCCACTTATTTCTCCCATTGAATATATATATATATATATATATATATATATATATATATATATATATATATATATATATATATATATATATATATATATATATATATATATATATATATATATATATATATATATATACATATATATATATATACATACGACACGCATGGCTTACGGAGGAAAGATTCTTTTCCACTTCCCCATGGACAATAGAGAGAAAAAAAACAAGAACAAGAGCTATTAAGATAAAGGAGAAAAACCCTAGATGTGTGTATGTATATGTATATATATATGCATGTACATGTCTGTGTAGTGTGACCTAAGTTTAAGTAGAAGTAGCAAGATGTACCTGTTATCCAGCGTGTTTATGAGACAGAAAAAGGACACCAGCAATCCTACCATAATGTAAAACAGTTACAGGTTTCTGTTTCACAGTCACCTGGCAGGACGGTAGTACCTCCCTTGAGTGAATGATGATGAAAGTTTTCGTTTCCGGGCTACCCTGCCTTGGTGGGATATATATATATATATATATATATATATATATATATATATATATATATATATATATATATATATATATATATATATATATATATATATATATATATATATATAATGTATCTATATAATGGTTATAATCGTAAGCCAGCGGAAGACCTCAGTCAGATGACCAAATGCTCCAGCTGTGGATCATGTGACTCAGACCCACTTGTCCTTTTTCCTGACAAACCTTATGTCTACCTACTAAGTGCTGGAAGCTTGTACAAGATCTACGTAAATTTGCATTTTCTTTCTCTCAGTCTCTTCCTATCTTTATTATCTGTGTTTTCTCCGTGCTTTAACTACTACTACTACTACTACTACTACTACTACTACTACTACTACTACTAGTACTAGTACTAGTACTACTACTACTACTACTGCTAGTACTACTACTACTACTACTACTACCACTACCACTCATACTACTACCACTTCCATTGCTAATACTGTTGATGTTGATTAAACTGTTGATTGTTTGCCCCCCCCCCCTCAAAAAAACGCACTTAACAGAGAAACATCACAACGTTTCAGTCCGTCTAGAGAACTATTGTCAAGTAACAATTGGGGCGAACAGCGTAGAGAAGGCATAGTGAACATGTTAGTTTGACAACACTTAGGGACATTAGTTTCAGAGCTACCTGAAACACTGGGAGACTGAAGCTGGCGGATGCGGCAGCCGATGTGGCAGCTGCGACGGTAGCTGCGGTGGCGTCGGATGGCGTCGTTATCCGCGTGGCGTCTTGCACTCCCACCCCCCACCCCTACAACGCCAGCATTCTGTCCGATACAAAGCGTGTGTCGGCGAAAAGCGAAACGTCGGTCGCCGAGGCTGGCTCACGCGGGGCCACCGTAAGTACAGGCTGCGGGGCGACATATCTCAATAAATAACGCACATGTATACTTAAGCAAATACGGGAGGACACAGCCCTGGCACCTCCCCGGGGGGACACCTTCGCTCACCCGTCACCTCCTTCGCTCGCGCGCACCCCACCTCCGCCTCGCTCACGGGGAGCGAACGTTGACGGGAAAGATGGATGAGTTTTGACAACCCGGGCAGACATAACTGCAGGACCTGGGTGAACCAGAAGGCATATGTGACCATCACACAACTGGGACCACAACCCTGTCAATTATTACCTTTATAACTGCCGTAAACTGAAGCCTTTTTGAGGGAGTTGTTTAGGGCAAGGGTTGGTGGTGTAGAGCGGCCCTTGGGACAGGTGAGGAGGTGGTGTTAGTCGTGGTGGCCGTGCAGCTAGCACCGCCAGAGAGACACACATCGCCGGCGGAGCACCGCCAGCGCCGTGCATGCTAGATTGTAAAGTATACCATTAGTGATAAGTGATGGCCCCAGTCGAGGTAAAATATAGAGGCCGGCCAGGAGTCTGCGACCGTCCTGCCAGGCCCCAGCTGCACCTCCTACAGTGTCTCTGACCGTCCTGCCCGTCCCCAGCTGCACCTCCTACAGTGTCTCTGACCGTCCTGCCCGTCCCCAGCTGCACCTCCTACAGTGTCTCTGACCGTCCTGCCCGTCCCCAGCTGCACCTCCTACAGTGTCTCTGACCGTCCTGCCCGGCCTCAGCTGCACCTCCTACAGTGTCTCTGACCGTCCTGCCAGGCCCCAGCTGCACCTCCTACAGTGTCTCTGACCGTCCTGCCCGGCCTCAGATGCACCTCCTACAGTGTCTCTGACCGTCCTGCCCGGCCTCAGATGCACCTCCTACAGTGTCTCTGACCGTCCTGCCCGTCCCCAGCTGCACCTCCTACAGTGTCTCTGACCGTCCTGCCCGGCCCCAGCTGCACCTCCTACAGTGTCTCTGACCGTCCTGCCCGTCCCCAGCTGCACCTCCTACAGTGTCTCTGACCGTCCTGCCCGGCCTCAGCTGCACCTCCTACAGTGTCTCTGACCGTCCTGCCCGGCCCCAGCTGCACCTCCTATAGTGTCTCTGGGCTGTTGCTGCTAATACTGTTGGTAGTGGTGGTGGTGGTGCTAATACTGCTGCAGATGCTGCTGCTGCTGCTGCTGCTAATACTCCTGCTGCTGGTGTTGGTGCTAATACCGCTGCTACCACCTCATCTTGGTACCTCTTCTGGTACAATCGTTCTTTGTTTCCCTTCCTGTGTGTGTGTGTGTGTGTGTGTGTGTGTGTGTGTGTGTGTGTGTGTGTGCACTCACTCAAGTTTTATCGATTATATCTGTGGTTCTTCTGTGTCTTTCCGGTGGTGTATTTAGAGCACACATGATCCCAACATACAAGATCCTTAGAGGATTGATAAACCAGAAAGGGACATACAAGGCATAAGAGGAGAGGCAAAGGATTGTAGATGAATACATAAGACCTTTACCTTTGATGTACCTTTGAAGAGTTTCAAGAGTTTATCTACTCTCTGAGCCCGGCCATGGGCCAGGCTCGTCTGATGCTTGCCTGGTCAACCAGGCTGTTGCTGATGGAGGCCACAACCTGGTTGACCAGGCAAGCACCAGACGAGCCTGGATCACGGCCGAAATCAGAGAGTAGATAAACTCTCGAAACTCTTCAAAGGTATATCAAAGGTAAAGGTCTTACGTATTCGTCTACAATCCTTTGCCTCGCCTTGTATGTCCCTGTCTGGTTTATCAATCATCTAAGGATCTTGTATGTTGGGATCATGTGTGCTCTAAATACACCACCGGAAATACACTCCAGCTGAGAGTTGATGGTTTTTCCCTAGTCATCCAGCTGAACTTCAGCAGTATTTTGCCTACTTCAGAAGCAGCATATTCTCATCTATAGTAAGATCAGCATCTTCTTATCAGTGATCTATGTTAAGTTCAGCTACGCTTTATCCTTCATAAGCTCAGCATCTCTCATCAACGCCATCCTCAGCATCATCTCTCTCAAATTCAGCATTTTCACTTATATTATGATCAGTATTTCCTCATATCTCTCAAAGACTTAGAAGGCTCCAGGATACCCACCTCGGGAACTCCCGTCTCCAGCGCTCTGCCATGACCATCAGACTACCAACATGTCTCTGAGAAGACCTCCCAACCCCCTTCCCCCCCACCCCAAAGATAAGCGTTTTGGCTCCTAGAGGACCGTAAATTTTTTCCTAAAAGATCGTTAACTGGCGAGTATAGAGGAAAATACATTATTCAACAGGGGTAATCACGAGACAGGCCGCAGAACGCAAACTGGCAGTGGGGAAAACGTTTTGTACCGACTACTGTTTCAAGCTTTCCACCAGATTTCCGGCACATAGATTTTTTTGTGTGTGTTCGTAGGAGAAAACACAAATATATATATAAATAAACCCGATTCCTGCCACAGAAAGGAACGTCACATATTGTTGCAACCGAAAACATTTGTTTCACTTAAGGGAATTTAGAAGAGGAGGAGAGGAGGAAGAGGAGGAAAAGGAAAAGAAGGAGAAGGAGGAGGAGGAGGATGAAGGGGATTGCCAGTTAGTGACAGCAGAGCGGCATTCTCAACAGCAATTAAGTAATCCCATTTGTCAATGATCGTACATCGTGAGGGAGTCCGGCCCCTTCACTCTGTTTACATTATATTATCATTGCTTGTAGTGGCTCCTCTAAATCTATTTCGCGCAGTACATCCTGGAAGTAGGCCGGTGTCAGGCAGAGAATACACACACACACACACACACACACATATATATATATATATATATATATATATATATATATATATATATATATATATATATATATATATATATATATATAAATATATATATATATATATATATATATATATATATATATATATATATATATATATATATATATATATATATATATATATATATATATATATATATAATATATATATATATATATATATATATATATATATATATAATATATATATATATATATATAATATATATATATATATATATATATATATATATATATATATATATATATATATATATATATATATATATATATATATATATATATATATATATATATATATATATATATATATATATATATATATATATATATATAGTAGTAGGTTGGTAGACAGCAACCACCCAAAGAAGTACTACCGTCCTGCCAGATGACTGTGAAACAGAAACCTGTAACTGTTTTGCATGATGGTAGGATTGCTGGTTTCTTTTTCTGTCTCATAAACACGCTGGATAACAGGGATATCTTGCTACTCCTACTTACACTTTGGTCACACTTCACAGACACGCACATGCATATATATATACATACATCTAGGTTTTTCTCCTTTTTCTAAATAGCTCTTGTTCTTCTTTATTTCTTCTATTGTCCATGGGGAAGTGGAAAAAAATCTTTCCTCCGTAAGCCATGCGTGTCGTATGAGGCGACTAAAATGCCGGGAGCAATGGGCTAGTAACCCCTTCTCCTGTACACATTTACTAAAAAAGAGAAGAAGAAAAACTTTATAAAACTGGGATGCTTGAATGTGCGTGGATGTAGTGCGGATGACAAGAAACAGATGATTGCTGATGTTATGAATGAAAAGAAGTTGGATGTCCTGGCCCTAAGCGAAACAAAGCTGAAGGGGGTAGGGGAGTTTCAGTGGGGGGAAATAAATGGGATTAAATCTGGAGTATCTGAGAGAGTTAGAGCAAAGGAAGGGGTAGCAGTAATGTTGAAGGATCGGTTATGGAAGGAGAAAAGAGAATATGAATGTGTAAATTCAAGAATTATGTGGATTAAAGCAAAGGTTGGATGCGAAAAGTGGGTCATAATAAGCATGTATGCACCTGGAGAAGAGAGGAATGTAGAGGAGAGAGAGAGATTTTGGGAGATGTTAAGTGAATGTATAGGAGCCTTTGAACCAAGGGAGAGAGTAATTGTAGTAGGGGACCTGAATGCTAAAGTAGGAGAAACTTTTAGAGAGGGTGTGGTAGGTAAGTTTGGGGTGCCAGGTGTAAATGATAATGGGAGCCCTTTGATTGAACTTTGTATAGAAAGGGATTTAGTTATAGGTAATACATATTTTAAGAAAAAGAGGATAAATAAGTATACAAGATATGATGTAGGGCGAAATGACAGTAGTTTGTTGGATTATGTATTGGTAGATAAAAGACTGTTGAATAGACTTCAAGATGTACATGTTTATAGAGGGGCCACGGATATATCAGATCACTTTCTAGTTGTAGCTACAGTGAGAGTAAAAGGTAGATGGGATACAAGGAGGATACAAGCATCAGGGAAGAGAGAGGTGAAGGTTTATAAACTAAAAGAGGAGGCAGTTAGGGCAAGATACAAACAGCTGTTGGAGGATAGATGGGCTAATGAGAGCACAGGCAATGGGGTCGAAGAGGTATGGGGTAGGTTTAAAAATGTAGTGTTAGAGTATTCAGCAGAAGTTTGTTACAGGAAAGTGGGTGCGGGAGGGAAGAGGAGCGATTGGTGGAATGATGATGTAAAGAGAGTAGTAAGGGAGAAAAAGTTAGCATATTAGAAGTTTTTACAAAGTAGAAGTGATGCAAGGAGGGAAGAGTATATGGAGAAAAAGAGAGAGGTTAAGAGAGTGGTGAAGCAATGTAAAAAGAGAGCAAATGAGAGAGTGGGTGAGATGTTATCAACAAATTTTGTTGAAAATAAGAAAAAGTTTTGGAGTGAGATTAACAAGTTAAGGAAGCCTAGAGAACAAATGGATTTGTCAGTTAAAAATAGGAGAGGAGAGTTATTAAATGGAGAGTTAGAGGTATTGGGAAGATGGAGGGAATATTTTGAGGAATTTTTAAATGTTGATGAAGATAGGGAAGCTGTGATTTCGTGTATAGGGCAAGGAGGAATAACATCTTGTAGGAGTGAGGAAGAGCCAGTTGTGAGTGTGGGGGAAGTTCGTGAGGCAGTAGGTAAAATGAAAGGGGGGTAAGGAAGCCGGGATTGATGGGATAAAGATATAAATGTTAAAAGCAGGTGGGGATATAGTTTTGGAGTGGTTGGTGCAATTATTTAATAAATGTATGGAAGAGGGTAAGGTACCTAGGGACTGGCAGAGAGCATGCATAGTTCCTTTGTATAAAGGCAAAGGGGACAAAAGAGAGTGCAAAAATTATAGGGGGATAAGTCTGTTGAGTATACCTGGTAAAGTGTATGGTAGAGTTATTATTGAAAGAATTAAGAGTAAGAGGGAGAATAGGATAGCAGATGAACAAGGAGGCTTTAGGAAAGGTTGGGGGTGTGTTGACCAGGTGTTTACAGTGAAGCATGTAAGTGTTTAGATAAGGCTCAAGAGGTCTTTGTGGCATTTATGGATTTGGAAAAGGCGTATGACAGGGTGGACAGGGGGGCAATGTGGCAGATGTTGCAGATGTATGGTGTAGGAGGTAGGTTACTGAAAGCAGTGAAGAGTTTTTACGAGGATAGTGAGGCTCAAGTTAGAGTATGTAGGAAAGAGGAAATTATTTCCCAGTAAAAGTAGGCCTTAGACAAGGATGTGTGATGTCACCGTGGTTGTTTAATATATTTATAGATGGGGTTGTAAGAGAAGTAAATGCAAGGGTCTTGGCAAGAGGCGTGGAGTTAAAAGATAAAGAATCACACATAAAGTGGGAGTTGTCACAGTTGCTCTTTGCTGATGACACTGTGCTCTTGGGAGATTCTGAAGAGAAGTTGCAGAGGTTGGTGGATGAATTTGGTAGGGTGTGCAAAAGAAGAAAATTAAAAGTGAATACAAGAAAGAGTAAGGTTATGAGGATAACTAAAAGATTAGGTGATGAAAGACTGGATATCAGATTGGAGGGAGAGAGTATGGAGGAGGTGAATGTATTCAGATATTTGGGAGTGGACGTGTCAGCGGATGGGTCTATGAAAGATGAGGTGAATCATAGAATTGATGAGGGGAAAAGGGTGAGTTGTGCACTTAGGAGTCTGTGGAGACAAAGAACTTTGTCCTTGGAGGCAAAGAGGGGAATGTATAAGAGTATAGTTTTACCAACGCTCTTATATGGGTGTGAAGCATGGGTGATGAATGTTGCAGCGAGGAGAAGGCTGGAGGCAGTGGAGATGTCATGTCTGAGGGCAATGTGTGGTGTGAATATAATGCAGAGAATTCGTAGTTTGGAAGTTAGGAGGAGGTGCGGGATTACCAAAATTGTTGTCCAGAGGGCTGAGGAAGGGTTGTTGAGGTGGTTTGGACATGTGGAGAGAATGGAGCGAAACAGAGTGACTTCAAGAGTGTATCAGTCTGTAGTGGAAGGAAGGCGAGGTAGGGGTCGGCCTAGGAAAGGTTGGAGGGAGGGGGTAAAGGAGGTTTTGTGTGCGAGGGGCCTGGACTTCCAGCAGGCATGCGTGAGCGTGTTTGATAGGAGTGAATGGAGACAAATGGTTTTTAATACTTGAAGTGCTGTTGGAGTGTGAGCAAAGTAACATTTATGAAGGGGTTCAGGGAAACCGGCAGGCCGGACTTGAGTCCTGGAGATGGGAAGTACAGTGCCTGCACTCTGAAGGAGGGGTGTTAATGTTGCAGTTTAAAAACTGTAGTGTAAAACACCCTTCTGGCAAGACAGTGATGGAGTGAATGATGGTGAAAGTTTTTCTTTTTCGGGCCACCCTGCCTTGGTGGGAATCGGCCAGTGTGATAATAAAAAAAATAAAAATATATAATAAGACAGGTAAAGAGACAGACAGGGTCTTAGTTCTATAATTTCCAACACTGAAACCCTTACACTAGGACCCTTGCACTGAGATCCTTACACTTGGATCCTTTCGCTGGGATCCTTACTCTGGAATCTTCATACTGGAATCCTTATACTGGGATCCTTACACTGGGACCCTTACACTGAGATCCTTATACCGGGATTTCCACACTGGCATCGAGGTCAGGTCACATGACCTAACGCACTGTGATCCGAGAGAAGAGAAGACAGCTCTAACTGCACGGATCATGAATCGAAAATCAAAGTGGTTTGTGTGTATAAAGAATTTAATGGTAACATTAGTCGTTTTACACACAATAATAATAATAATGATAACAATAATAATAATAATAATAATAATAATTATTATTATTATTATTATTATTATTATTATTATTATTATTATTATTATTATTATTATTGTTGTTGTTGTTGTTGTTGTTGTTATTAAATGTTAACTGAGAATAATTAGTTTAATGGTAACAGTAAGCTATTTTTTTTAATCTTAAAGGCGTTTATTATGATCATTGTTATTATTCATGGAAAAGCGGTAAACCCGTAGGGGAGCGGGAGATAATGTCTCGATCCAAGAGACCAGAGTTCTAGTTCCTTGGATCGATATCCGTTTAGATAGGAAGCCCCGAAATCGACGCACAGAATTCTTGGATAAACGTTATACACCCGTTCATACAATGATACAATCATACAGCAGTATATACAGTAACTTAGACGGCGGACTTGATGCTTATTAAGGATACGTACATTGTGAGATGTAAATTTATCGATGTATATACATTGAGAAGTGTGTATATCTCAGTGTATACACTGAGAAGTGTGTATATCTCAGTGTATACACTGAGAAATGTGTATATTTCAGTGAATATACGCCGAGAGGTGAACATTTTTCAGTGTGTATACACCGAGAGAGACATTTCTCGGTATATATACACTATGAGGTGTCCATTTCCTGGTATAAATGCAACAAGAAACGTGTACCTCTCAGCATATATACGCAGAGTTTAGTGATTAACGCACATTTAACGTCAAGGTAACGGAGAGGACTAAATCCCTGACCCACAGTCAGTCGATAGTCTTCAAACCGAACAAATTAACTGCATACATGCGAACGACAACACAGGAGAACCAAACTACCACGCAGAGAACCCGAACTACCACGGAACTGGGGAAGGGATGGGGGACGGACCGTGAGTTCCCAGTCAAAACATGGTGACTGTAATGCAGGGATTACTTCGAGTTTTCTCGCTGATAAATGAACAAGTGAATGAATCAATTAAGCGAGTGATATATGGGCGCGAGTGGCAATGAAGCGACCTTCATGAGGCCCCCCTCACGCCGTGAGTAATTATCCCCATGATTTATGGGTCTTTATAAATGGTTTAAAATGCTCTTGTGGACGTGAGAGTTCCCCCGCGAGGTCTCCGCTGTGCCAGCGAACCCAGTGGAACGAA
This sequence comes from Cherax quadricarinatus, assembly GCF_038502225.1. Classification (NCBI taxonomy): domain Eukaryota; kingdom Metazoa; phylum Arthropoda; class Malacostraca; order Decapoda; family Parastacidae; genus Cherax; species Cherax quadricarinatus. The sequence continues at coordinate 13,805,932 of NC_091312.1, forward strand.
GCCCCTTTCGGTTTTAATTGTTATTACGGACCATTGATACTTGTGATACACGTCCGTGATGCTACTCCATGGACCACTGATGCCTGTGAAATACGTCCATGATGCTAATCCACGGATCGCTGATACTTGTGATACACGTCCGTGATGCTAAACCACGGACCTCTGATGCTTGTGATACACGTCCGTGATACTGATACGTGATACTGATATTTGTGAGACACGTCCTTTCTAAAATTTTCTCTTATGCGTTTAATGATATTTTTTTCATTTATATTAATGTAAAAATTAATAATTTTCTACCTAAAGAACCTTAGAAAACTTACCTAGCCTTATTATAATAAGCGCAACTTAATTTAGCCTAATCCAATTCAATATATTTTAGATAAATTTACAATAATTTAATAATAAACAAACACAATGAAATATATTGTTTTCGTTAGGTTCAGAATGATTTTTTTGCGAAATTATTGCATACACAAATCTTCTTCGCTTGCCTTTTTCGGCAAGAAGAGCGTTGCTATTTAACCTATTCGGCACGACATATATATATATATATATATATATATATATATATATATATATATATATATATATATATATATATATATATATATATATATTTATATATATTGACCAGTTTTACATATGTCGTGCCGAATATGTAAAACTGGTCAATTAGCAAGAACTCATTTAAAATTAAGTTCTTTCTAAAATTTCCTCTTATACGTTTAAAGATATATTTTTTTCATTAATGTTGATGTAAATATTTTTAATTTTGCATCAAAAGAAACTTAGAAAACTTACCTAACCTTATTATAACAAGCGCAATTTATTTTAGCCTAACCCAACTATAATTATTTTAGATTTGTTTACAATAATTTAATACCAAACAAACACAGTGAAATATATTTTTTTCGTTAGGTTCAGAATGATTTTGGCGAAATTATTGCATACACAAATTTTCACTTGTCCTATATGGCAAGATGAGCGTTGCTATTTAAGCCAAGATTGCAAGTTCTGCCTATTCGGCACGACACATATATATATATATATATATATATATATATATATATATATATATATATATATATATATATATATATATATATATATATATAATGGACTCTGGATATCGTTCTTCCAATACTTATCATTTGAAGGTCACATTCGGTGAACTGAGTCGAGAGAGGTGAAGGAGGAGGTTCCCTCCTGTTTTGATCATTAAGATGGATTATCTTTTGCTCCATCTTCCCTTCCTCTGCCTCTTCTCACCCTCACACGCTTCCCTTCCTCTGCCTCGCCAATCAATAACTTCTCTGTACGTTCTGCAGAGGGTTTGGGAGGAGATAGAACCCCCAACTCAAGAGAGGCTGGAAAGTGAACTGGATCTCTCTCGGAAGTCCGGAAAAGCGAGTCGAATCCCACAGGAAAATCCCATAAGCCTGTCGAGCATTACCAAGATTCCGAGAATCGTACCGAACTACCCTCCCCCCCTCCCTCCAGCAGGAGGCACGAAAATGGACTGAACCCCACCTGGAGGCCGGGAAGCGATTCGAATTCCACCTGGAAGGCCGAGAAGAGAGTCGATCCACCATCTAATTGTTAAGCATGGGCTCTGATGTATGTTCCTTGATGATGAGTCATTACTGCTGATTACAACCCCTGGAGGAATGCCTTCCACCGTAGGAAGGGGCGGGTGTAGGGTAAGGGCGGCCTACCTTCCACCGAACTTAGGGGTAGGTCCTGCCTGCCGCAGTACTATGGGGAGGGTGTAAAGTGAAGGCGGTCTACTTCCCACAGTATTTAGGGGCGGCTGTAGGGTGATACCTGCCTGTCCCGATTCTCCGTCTACCAATCAAAATTGTGCTATACTGGTGACCTTAGGTGATGTGCGGACACTTGGGGAAAAGGGGAATAGTAAGCACCTATAAGTCACCCTTTTCCTTACCACCTCTCCTAAGTAGGACTACTTATTTCTTCACTCCTTCCTTGTCTATCACCATTCCTCCTCCATTTCTCATTCCCCACCTACACCAAGTCTTACAAATGTCATCATCACCGGCGTGAAGTAACGGAACTAGTTCCTGCATGTCCAGCCATTACACACACACACACACACACACACACACACACACACACACACACACACACACACACACACACACACACACACACACACACACACACACACACACACACACAAACAAACACACACACACAAACACACACACACACACACATACACACACACACACACATACACACACACACACATACACACACACACACACACATTCAAAAGCACTGGGTTCCAGTAACATCACTTTAGTGAATCACAAATATCTAAATACCAGAAAACACTGAAGCTGCAGAAGGAATCACAAGGATGAGCGAGGACCAACTCCATCAAGATCTACGAACATCACCACTAAGAGCTTCACTAACATCGCCACTAAGAGCTTCACTAACATCACCACTAAGAGCTTCACTAACATCACCACTAAGAGCTTCACTAACATCGCCACTAAGAGCTTCACTAACATCACCACTAAGAGCTTCACTAACATCGCCACTAAGAGCTTCACTAACATCGTCACTAAGAGCTTCACTAACATCGCCACTAAGAGCTTCACTAACATCACCACTAAGAGCTTCACTAACATCGCCACTAAGAGCTTCACTAACATCGCCACTAAGAGCTTCACTAACATCACCACTAAGAACTTCACTAACATCACCACTAAGAGCTTCACTAACATCACCACTAAGAGCTTCACTAACATCGCCACTAAGAGCTTCACTAACATCGCCACTAAGAGCTTCACTAACATCACCACTAAGAGCTTCACTAACATCACCACTAAGAGCTTCACTAACATCGCCACTAAGAGCTTCACTAACATCGCCACTAAGAGCTTCACTAACATCACCACTAAGAACTTCACTAACATCACCACTAAGAGCTTCACTAACATCGCCACTAAGAGCTTCACTAACATCACCACTAAGAGCTTCACTAACATCACCACTCAGAGCTTCACTAACATCTCCACTAAGAGCTTCACTAACATCACCACAAAGAGCTTCACTAACATCACCACTAAGAGCTTCACTAACATCACCACTAAGAGCTTCACTAACATCGCCACTAAGAGCTTCACTAACATCACCACTAAGAGCTTCACTAACATCGCCACTAAGAGCTTCACTAACATCACCACTAAGAGCTTCACTAACATCACCACTAAAAGCTTCACTAACATCGCCACTAAGAGCTTCACTAACATCACCACTATGAGCTTCACTAACATCACCACTAAAAGCTTCACTAACATCGCCACTAAGAGCTTCACTAACATCACCACTAAGAGCTTCACTAACATCGCCACTAAGAGCTTCACTAACATCACCACTAAGAGCTTCACTAACATCGCCACTAAGAGCTTCATTAACATCACCACTAAGAGCTTCACTAACATCACCACTAAGAGCTTCACTAACATCACCACTAAAATCTTCACTAACAGCACCACTAAAATCTTCACTAACAGCACCACTAAAATCTTCACTAACAGCACCACTAAAATCTTCACTAACAGCACCACTAAAATCTTCACTAACAGCACCACTAAAATCTTCACTAACAGCACCACTAAGAGCTTCACTAACAGCACCACTAAAATCTTCACTAACAGCACCACTAAGAGACTAACAGCACCACTAAAATCTTCACCAACAGCGCCACTAAGAGCTTCACTAACAGCACCACTAAAATCTTCACTAACAGCACCACTAAGAGCTTCACTAACATCACCACTAAGAGCTTCACTAACATCACCACTAAGAGCTTCACTAACATCGCCACTAAGAGCTTCACTAACATCACCACTAAGAGCTTCACTAACATCGCCACTAAGAGCTTCATTAACATCACCACTAAGAGCTTCACTAACATCACCACTAAAATCTTCACTAACAGCACCACTAAAATCTTCACTAACAGCACCACTAAGAGCTTCACTAACAGCACCACTAAAATCTTCACTAACAGCACCACTAAGAGACTAACAGCACCACTAAAATCTTCACTAACAGCACCACTAAGAGACTAACAGCACCACTAAAATCTTCACTAACAGCACCACTAAGAGACTAACAGCACCACTAAAATCTTCACTAACAACACCACTAAGCACCACTAAAAGCTTCAGGACTTCTTATGTCTGTCAGTTATCTGAGTGTGAATGTCGTACTGCTAAGAGTATTGAAAAAAAATGTTGCCCCTTCTGATGGCGAGAAACAGTTTCGATAAACGCTGCTTCGGAACGTGTGCGTTTTACATTGTATTTGCTTAAAGCGCCTTACTCCTACCGGGAAGACTATGGTAGCTACCGGGAGAACTATGGTAGCTACTGGGAAGACTATGGTAGTTACCGGGAGAACTATGGTAGCTACCGGGAGAACTATGGCAGCTACTGGGAAGACTATGGTAGTTACCAGGAGAACTATGGTAGCTACCGGGAGAACTATGGTAGCTAGCGGGAGAACTATGGTAGCTACTGGGAAGACTATGGTAGTTACCGGGAGAACTATGGTAGCTACCGGGAGAACTATGGTAGCTACCGGGAGAACTATGGTAGCTACTGGGAAGACTATGGTAGTTACCGGGAGAACTATGGTAGCTAGCGGGAGAACTATGGTAGCTACCGGGAGAACTATGGTAGCTACTGGGAAGACTATGGTAGTTACCGGGAGAACTATGGTAGCTAGCGGGAGAACTATGGTAGCTACCGGGAGAACTATGGTAGCTACTGGGAAGACTATGGTAGTTACCGGGAGAACTATGGTAGCTACCGGGAGAACTATGGTAGCTACTGGGAAGACTATGGTAGTTACCGGGAGAACTATGGTAGCTACCGGGAGAACTATGGTAGCTACTGGGAAGACTATGGTAGTTACCGGGAGAACTATGGTAGCTACCGGGAGAACTATGGTAGCTACCGGGAGAACTATGGTAGCTACTGGGAAGACTATGGTAGTTACCGGGAGAACTTTGGTAGCTACCGGGAGAACTATGGTAGCAACCGGGAGAACTATGGTAGCTACCGGGAAGACTATGGTAGCAGCCGGGAAGAATACAATAGGGAGCGTCTGGGTAGGGGAAGAGAGGATTGAAACCCTTGAACAGTATGCAGAATGAATTAAAAAAAAGTGGCTGCTGGAGTTGACCCTTAACAAGATCATCACAAAACAAATCGGTGATGTGAAGAGAAGACCATGAACGGGGAACATACCGGTGGAGGAGGGGGGTAAACCTACCGATAATCAAGCAACAACAAAAGGAATGAAGAATATAAAAGAGAGCGACATCTACTCAGGAGAAGACTTTTATTTGCCAGCTGTTTCTACCACGGAGAATGAAATGCACGTTTTGAAAAATTCATCCATGAAGATATACAAAATATCTTGGTATTTATTCTTTAGTATATCCACTGTTATGGCATTTAGGGTAAGGAATATATGTATGTGTGTGTGTGTGTGTGTGTGTGTGTGTGTGTGTGTGTGTGTGTGTGTGTGTGTGTGTGTGTGTGTGTGTGTTTGCTCGCCTATTTGTGGTAGCAGGGGTCGAGTCATAGCTCCTGGCCCTGCCTCTTCACTAGGTCCTCTCTCTCTCTCCCTGCTCCATGAGCTTTATCAAACCTCTTCCTAAAACTGTGTATGGTTCCTGCCTCCACTACGTTACTTGCTAGACTGTTCCACATCCTGACAACTCTATGACTAAAGAAATACTTCCTAACATCTCTTTCACTCATCTGAATCTTCAACTTCCAATTGTGACCCCTTGTTTCTGTGTCCCATCTCTGGAACATCCTGTTTCCGTCCACCTTGTTAATTCCTCGGGAGCTCTGTCCCACAAGGCACAGTACTCGCACCTATTCTGTTCCCTATTCTCATATCAGACATAGACAGAGATGTAAACCACAGCGCTGTATCATCTTTTGCAGACGATACTAGGATCTGCATGAGAGTGTCATCCACTGAGGACACTGTTAACCTCCAAGAAGATATAAACCAAGTTTTCCAATGGGCAACAGAGAACAATATGATGTTCAATGAAGACAAATTCCAACTACTCCGTTATGGAAAACTGGAGGAAATAATAACTAGAACTGAGTATACTACAAACTCCAATCACACAATAGAGAGGAAAAGTAATGTGAGAGACCTGGGAGTGGTAATGTCAGAGGATCTCACCTTCAAGGATCACAACAATGCCACTATCACATCTGCTAGGAAACTGATAGGATGGATAATGAGAACATTCAAGACAAGAGATGCTAAGCCAATGATGATCCTTTTTAAATCACTTGTTCTCTCTAGGCTAGAATACTGCTGTACATTAACATTTCCATTCAAGGCAGGTGAAATTGCAGATCTAGAGAATATACAGAGAACCTTTACTGCACGTATAAGTTCCATTAAACACCTTAACTACTGGGAGCGCCTGGAAGCACTTGACTTGTACTCACTGGAGCGCAGGCGAGAGAGATATAACATATTCTACACCTGGAATATTCTGGAGGGACTGGTCCCTAATATGCACACAGCAATCACTCCATACAAAAGCAAAAGACTTGGCAGGCGATGCAACATACCCCCAGTGAAAAGTAGGGGCGACACTGGTACACTAAGAGAAAACACAATAAGTGTCCGGGGCCCAAGACTGTTCAACAGCCTCCCACCAGCAATAAAAGGCATTACGGGAAGACCCCTGGTTGTCTTCAAGAGGGAGCTGGACAGATACCTAAAGACGGTGCCGGATCAGCCGGGCTGTGGTTCGTACGTTGGATTACGTGCGGCCAGCAGTAACAGCCTCGTTGATCAGGCCCTGATCCACCGGGAGGCCTGGTCGTGGACCGGGCCGCGGGAACGTTGATCCCCGGAATGCCCTCCAGGTAGACTCCAGGTATGTCTCCCCTAACCCTCCTGTCCTTCAGTGTCGTTAGGCCGACTTTCCTTAATCTTCCTTCTTAGGACATTCCCCATAGCTCTGAAACTAGTCTTATTGCAAACCTTTGCACTTTCTCTAATTTCTTGACGTGTTTGACCAGGTGTGGGTTCCAAACTGGTGCTACATACTCCAGTATGGGCCTGACGCACACAGTGTAGAGTCTTGAACGATTCCTTAGTGAGGTATCGGAACGCTATTCTCAGGTTTGCCAGGCGCCCATATGCTGCAGCAGTTATTTGGTTGATGTGCGCCTCAGGAGATGTGCTCGGTATTGTACCCCATGATCTTTTTCCGTGAGAGAGGTTTGCTGTCTTTGGCCACCTAGCGGTCCGCGGTCTTTTTTACCCTTCCCCAATCTTCATTACTTTGAATTTGGCGGGGTTATATTCGAGGAGCCAGTTGCTGGACAAGTGTTCCAGCCTGTCCAGATCTCTTTGTAGTCCTGCCTGATTCTTATCCGATTTAATTCTCCTCATTAACTTCATATCTTCATATCATCTGCAAACAGGGACGCTTCTGAGTCTATTCCATTTATCATGTCATTCACATATATCAAAAATAGCACTGGTCCTAGGGCTGACCATGTGGAACTCCGCTCGTCACAGGCGCCCACTTTGACACCTCGTCACGTACCATAGCTCGTTGTTGCCTCCCTGTCAGGTATTCTCTGATCCAATGCAGCACCTTTCCTGTTATGCGTGTCTGGTCCTCTAGCTTTTGCATTAATCTCTTGTGAGGAACTGTGTCGAAGGCCTTTTTGCAGCCCAAGAAAATACAATCTACCCACCCCTCTCTCTCGTGTCTTACTTCCGTTACCTTGTTATATAACTCCACTAAGTTTGCGACACAGGATTTTCCTTCTCTGAATCCTTGCTGGTTGTCGTTTATAAGCTTGTTCCGTTCTAGGTGCTCCACCACTCCCCTCCTGATAATCTTCTCCATGACTTTGCATACTATACACATCAGTGACACTGGTCTATAGTTTATTTCCTCGTGTCTGTTTCCTTTCTTAAAACTGTGGACTACATTTGCCGTCTTCCATACCTCAGGTAATTGCCCAGTTTCAATGAATGTGTTGAGTTGTTGTTAGTGGCACACACAGCGTCTCTACCCACGAAGAGGTATTGTCCGGTCGCACCGCCTTTGAGGAATCAAGTTCACTTAGCAGCTTTTTCACCTCCTCCTCGGTTGTGTGTATTTCATCCAGCACTTGTTGGCATATCCCTTATTGGTGTACCCCCCTAATTTGACTTCCCAGAGTCCTTTCTGTCTCCACTGTAGATAATTTAAATACTTCATTTAATTTCATGTTGAGCTCCTCACATACTTCATGGTCGTTTCTTATGAGTTCCACACCTTGTTTCCTCAGCCTGATTACCTGGTCATTGACTGTTCCTCCTGATGTGGCTATACAACAGCTTCGGGTCAGACTTGACTTTCGATGCAATGTCGCTTGCGTACTGTCGCTGGGCCTCCCTCCTTATCTGTACATATTCGTTTCTGGCTCTTCGACTGATCTCTTTATTTTCATGAATTCTTTGTCTTCTGTACTTTTACCATTCTCTGATGTACTTAGTTTTTGCCTCCCTACACCTTCGGGTAAACCAGGGGCTCGTTCTGGCCTTTGCATTATTTCTGTTGCCCTTGAGAACAAACCTTTCCTCTGCCTCCTTGTAATTTGTTGTTACGTAGTCCATCATTTCGTTTACTGATTTTCCTACCAATTCTCTCTCCCACTGAACCTCCTGCAGGAAGTTCCTCATGCCTGTGTGGTCCCCACTTTTGTAGTTTGGCTTTTCCCATCCTACTCCTGTTACCCTTCCCACTTGTAACTCTACTGTGTATTAAAAGCTACTAAGTATTCAAAACTGTGTGTGTGTGTGTGTGTGTGTGTGTGTGTGTGTGTGTGTGTGTGTGTGTGTGTGTGTGTGTGTGTTTTGATAACATGAGAAAATAATATAATACAGTGGTTAGTGGAATGAGAAAATAGAGCTCGGGGAATTAGAAGTAAGCGCTTCAGGGCTTTTCTGTGTAAACCTTCAGTGAATTAGCAGAGAGTTTCTTAGTTGTTTGCTAAGAATTCAAAGAATCGGGTGTAAATGAGTGGCATGTTACTTTTAACATAGTGGTTCCAGAGGATCCAGTGATTCCAGAGGTTCCAGCTCCAAGAAGAAGAAGAAGCGACGATGTAGAGAATATCACCCAAATAATATAAAAAAAAATAAGATTTTCACCTCAAGGCAAAAAAAAAAAAAATAAAGTTAAATGCTGAAAGTTAAGCGACTTTCCCTTTTTTTCTTTTTTTTTTTTTTTTACACAGGGTTTGACAAGGTTAAGGATCCCTAGCTTTATTGACAGCTATTTACAGGTTAAGGATTCCTAACTTTATTGGAAAGCTAAGAGCTGTTACCTACATCAGCTCATTTGAAAGCATCTTTTCTTTTCATCCCCCCAGACATGCCGTCCATGAGTTCCTTGTCCGTGATTTTCCCCCAGACATGCCGTCCATGGGTTCCTTGTCCGTGATTTTCCCCCAGACATGCCGTCCATGGGTTCCTTGTCCGTGATTTTCCCCCAGACATGCCGTCCATGGGTTCCTTGTCCGTGATTTTCCCCCAGACATGCCGTCCATGGGTTCCTTGTCCGTGATTTTCCCCCAGACATGCCGTCCATGGGTTCCTTGTCCGTGATTTTCCCCCAGACATGCCGTCCATGGGTTCCTTGTCAGTGATTTTCCCCCAGACATGCCGTCCATGGGTTCCTTGTCCGTGATTTTCCCCCAGACATGCCGTCCATGGGTTCCTTGTCCGTGATTTTCCCCCAGACATGCCGTCCATGGGTTCCTTGTCCGTGATTTTCCCCCAGACTTGCCGTCCATGGGTTCCTTGTCCGTGATTTTCCCCCAAACATGCCGTCCATGGGTTCCTTGTCCGTGATTTTCCCCCAGACATGCCGTCCATGGGTTCCTTGTCCGTGATTTTCCCCCAAACATGCCGTCCATGGGTTCCTTGTCCGTGATTTTCCCCCAGGCATGCCGTCCATGGGTTCCTTGTCCGTGATTTTCCCCCAGACATGCCGTCCATGGGTTCCTTGTCCGTGATTTTCCCCCAGACATGCTGTTCAGGGGTCTCCTGTCCGTGGTTTCCCCAGACATGCTGTTCAGGGGTCCCCTATCCGTGGAATCCCCCCAGACATGTCGTTCAGGGATTCCTTGTCCGTGATTTTCCCCCCAGACATGCCGTTCAGGGGTCCCCTGTTCATGATCCTCCCAGACATGCCGTTCAGGGGTCTCCTGTCCGTGATTTTCCCCCAGACATGCCGTTCAGGGGTCCCCTGTCCGTGATCTCCCCTCCTCAGACATGCCGTTCAGGGGTCCCCTGTCCGTAATTCCTCCATCCCCCCCACACACGTCCTTTAGGTGTTCCCCGTCCATGATATGGTGGATCCTTAATTTGGTTTTCCCTAATAATGAGCGGAGATTACGCGCATTAGCACACAGAGGAGGTCGGGACGATGTATCGTGATGGATGGAGACGCAGTGATACCCGGGTAGCGCAGCGCAAATGATAAATGAATGTAGCAATGGTGGGGAGAGAGAGCCTGCGCTTGGCTGCGAATGATGCACTACAGTGGGAGAGAGAGAGAGTTGATGGGGGTAATAGATCTCAGCTTGTAAAATAAAGTTTCAACCTTAAACCTAACCCTGTCAAACCCTGTGTAAAAGAGAGAGAGAGAGAGAGAGAGAGAGAGAGAGAGAGAGAGAGAGAGAGAGAGAGAGAGAGAGAGAGAGAGACCAGGGGAAATATGACAATAATTTCACAAATGAAGGAAGCCTCGGAGCTGAAGGATTTCTTCATTAGGTTTCAAGCCGATCGATTTCACTAAGTTTTGTGTTCCTCTCTAAGGAACGGTTGCTGCCTTGATCCTAGTAAAAGTCTCTTGATCCAGCGCATTCGAGCTGACTTCTCATTCTTTGGAACAGTCCTTATTATCTTCCACTTCACAGGCGATATACGGCGAGTAATTAATTAAAATTAATCTCAGAGCTGTTACCTACATCAGCTCATTTGAAAGCATTTTTATTGTTATGAGACATACGAGGGAACAGGATGAAATTGCAGCCATCTGTAGGCCAGCATTTTCATTTGATCAGTTGACTCGAGTCATCCTGGGGATAAATTATCTCAAATGAAGTGATGTTCTGGACAAGGATACGGTTACTGCTTTCTGCCCGTCTTGTGGTATAGAAGCTTGCTTATCGCCGTCCTTGAAGTGGAGTCAAGTGTGGTACTTTGACAATATTGGCCTTGTACATAACAGTAAGGCCACCCACATCCCTCCTGTGTTGAAGGCTCTGCTGAAATGACAGATCTATCCAGGATGGTCTAGGCGAGAGTTAAGGCGTCTTGCTCTGTTCTCTACTCTGTCAAGCAGTCGCAAATAAAAGTGGATGCAGGCGAACGAAGAAAGTGGAGCATACTCAAGGTGTGAGGGTACTTGTGCCTACTGTCGAGCAAATGCGAGATACGTCGAAGTGCTGTAAGCTTCCTGGGTGCCTTGTTTGCAAGATTTATAGCGTGGTTCTTTATTGTCATTTTGGAATCAAATTTCACCCCAAGGATATCAGCTTCTTTTTTTTTCTCTCTCTCTCTCTCTCTCTCTCTCTCTCTCTCTCTCTCTCTCTCTCTCTCTCTCTCTCTCTCTCTCTCTCTCTCTCTCTCTCTCTCTCTCTCTCTCTCTCTCTCTCTCTCTGGTCTCTGGCACACACACACGCACACTGGCATGAAAAATAGGACAAAAATCTGGCGACACTTCGATACTTATGTTGCTAAGATTTTTCGAAGAAGAAATTTTGCATCGTTGATATTTATGCAGTGTTGATACTTGTGCAACGTTAATATTTGTGCAATGTTGATATTTGTGCAATGTTCATAGTTGTGTAGTGTTGATATTTGTGCAATATTTATAGTTGTGTAGTGTTGATACTTGTGTAATGTTGATATTAGTGCAATGTTGATATTTTCGACAGGAGCGTCATAGACTTGCCATTTTTGCCACGTGAGAGTACAATTGTTATTATTATTATTATTATTATTATTATTATTATTATTATTAGAATCATAACTAAGCGCTAAACCCAAAAGAGCACAATAATAAGGTATAATAAGAAAATTTCTACCTCATTTGTTATTATTAAGCTTTCCTTATTGATGTTGCCTCAACTACAACACTTGCAACACCTCATGGCAACAAGTGTTGCGCTTGACCAAAAGCAGATTTTGTTTTTGTTTTACTTTCAAGAATTCTTCCTGGAGCATCTGGTGAATGCTGAGTCAGCATCGTGCATAGTGCATGATTCTACAGCATGAAGGGCATGATTCTACAGCATGAAGGGCATGATTCTACAGCATGAAGGGCATGATTCTACACCATGAAGGGCATGATTCTACACCATGAAGGGCATGATTCTACACCATGAAGGGCATGATTCTACACCATGAAGGGCATGATTCTACAGCATGAAGGGCATGATTCTACAGCATGAAGGGCATGATTCTACAGCATGAAGGGCATGATTCTACAGCATGAAGGGTATGATTCCCACAGCATTAAGGGCATGATTCTACAGCATGAAGGGCATGATTCTACACCATGAAGGGCATGATTCTACACCATGAAGGGCATGATTCTACAGCATGAAGGGCATGATTCTACAGCATGAAGGGCATGATTCTACACCATGAAGGGCATGATTCTACAGCATGAAGGGCATGATTCTACAGCATGAAGGGCATGATTCTACAGCATAAAGGGCATGATTCTATAGCATGATGGGCAGGATTCTACAGCATGAAGGGCATGATTCTACAGCATGAAGGGCATGATTCTACAGCATAAAGGGCATGATTCTATAGCATGATGGGCAGGATTCTACAGCATGAAGGGCATGATTCTACAGCATTAAGGGCATGATTCTACAGCATGAAGGGCATGATTCTACACCATGAAGGGCATGATTCTACACCATGAAGGGCATGATTCTACAGCATGAAGAAGGGCGATTGATTACACCATGAAGGGCATGATTCTACACCATGAAGGGCATGATTCTACAGCATGAAGGGCATGATTCTACACCATGAAGGGCATGATTCTACACCATGAAGGGCATGATTCTACACCATGAAGGGCATGATTCTACAGCATGATGGGCATGATTCTACAGCATGAAGGGCATGATTCTACAGCATGAAGGGCATGATTCTACAGCATGAAGGGTATGATTCTACACCATGAAGGGCATGATTCTACACCATGAAGGGCATGATTCTTCACCATAAAAGGCATGATTCTACACCATGAAGGACATGATTCTCCAGCATGATGGGCATGATTCTACACCATGAAGGGCATGATTCTTCACCATAAAAGGCATGATTCTACACCATGAAGGACATGATTCTACAGCAAGATGGGCATGATTCTACACCATGAAGGGCAGGATTCTACAGCATGAAGGGCATGATTCTACAGAAGGGTGGGCATGATTTTATAGCATGATGGGCATGATTCTCCAGCATGATGGGCATGATTCTACACCATGAAGGGCAGGATTCTACAGCATGAAGGGCATGATTCTACAGAAGGGTGGGCATGATTCTATAGCATGATGGGCATGATTCTACAGCATGAAGGGCATGATTCTACAGAAGGGTGGGCATGATTCTACAGCATGATGGGTATGATTCTACAGCATGAAGGGCATGATTCTACAGCATGATTCTACAGCATGATGGGCATGATTCTACAGCATGAAGGGCATGATTCTACAGCATGGTTCTACAGCATGATGGGCATGATTCTACAGCATGATGGGCATGATTCTACAGCATGATGGGCATGATTCTACAGCATGAAGGGCATGATTCTACAGCATGATGGGCATGATTCTACAGCATGAAGGGCATGATTCTACAGCATGGTTCTACAGCATGATGGGCATGATTCTACAGCATGATGGGCATGATTCTAGTTGCATGATGGGCATGATTCTACAGCATGATGGGCATGATTCTACAGCATGATGGGCATGATTCTACAGCATGATGGGCATGATTCTACAGCATGATGGGCATGATACTACAGCATGATGGGCATGATTCTACAGCATGATGGGCATGATTCTACAGCATGAAGGGCATGATTCTACAGCATGGTTCTACAGCATGATGGGCATGATTCTACAGCATGATGGGCATGATTCTACAGCATGATGGGCATGATTCTACAGCATGATGGGCATGATTCTACAGCATGATGGGCATGATTCTACAGCATGAAGAGCATGATTCTACAGCATGATGGGCATGATTCTACAGCATGATGGGCATGATTCTACAGCATGATGGGCATGATTCTACAGCATGATGGGCATGATTCTACAGCATGATGGGCATGATTCTACAGCATGAAGGGCATGATTCTACAGCATGATGGGCATGATTCTACAGCATGATGGGCATGATTCTACAGCATGATGGGCACAAGTAGCATAGTGTGTAGTGGACATCAACATTTTCATTCATTTTCTCAAAAATTCGGTAACAATTATTTATCAGGTAACGTGCGGCCTGCAGTAACAGCCTGATTGATCAGGCTCTGATCCACCGCGAGGCCTAGTCATGGACCGGGCCGCGGGGGTGTTGACCCCTGGAATACCCCTCCGGTTATGAAAAATTAGACACGTGTGTAACATCTGGGTATCTTCATTGTAGATGTTTCGCCATCTAGTGGCTTTATCCTGGTATACCTGGAGTATACCCTCTGGTATACCCCAGGTATTACTCTTTTTATGAATAAATCGTAATGAATTTTAATCATACTATGAATAATTAATTTTTTTTTACATTGTAAGAAAGATATATTTTTTATGCTAATGCTCCCTTTTTTATATTGCTTTATTTTCTAGATTTTTGAAGGGGACATTATGATATATTTTGTACAAAAACGGCTCGTTAGAAATTCTCATAGGCTGGCCATGAGCAGGCTGACCTAACTACATCACTGTCCCGATATTTATTTTTTATTAATCTAAGGGGGGAGAGTGTTGCCACTTTAATCTTTATTAAAGGCGATCTTTATCTAGCCGCTGGAGCACTGCCGCCAGATTTTCCTCTCGGTGAAAGTTTGCGCTGATTTCTCACTTTAAGTTCACGACTTGACGTGATCTGGATGACTACATCGACTACTGCTGCTACTACTTGTACTACTGCTGCTACTACTTTTATTACTACTACTACTACTGCCACTACTACTCGTACTACTGCTACTGCTAGTACTACTGCTACTACTAGTAGTTTCACTACTGCTACTACTAGTACTACTACTGCCGCTACTATTGTACTGCACTGCTACTGCCTGCTGCTGGCGTACTGCCTGCTGCTGCTGGTACTGCTGCTACTAGTGGTTTCACTGCTGCTGCTACTAGGTGCTACTGCTGCTGCTGCACACTGTTACTGCTACTGCTGCTGCCACTACTGCTTGTGCTGCTGCTGCTGGTGCTGCTGCTACTAGTGGTTTCACTGCTGCTGCTGCTGGTGCTACTGCTACTGCTGCTGCTACTGTAAGCACTCCGCCACTAATGCTGGTGCTGCTGTTGCTGCTGACTGGTGCTGCTACTGCTGCTGCTAGCTGCTGGTGCTGTGCTACTGCACTGCTGTGCTGCTGCTGCTGCTGCTGCTACTGCTGCTACTGCTGGTGCATTGCTGCCCACTATTACTACTACTGCTACTACTACTAGTACAAGTACTGCCACTATTACTACTACTGCTACTACTAGTACTAATGCTGCTGCTACTAGTACTACTGCTACTACTGCTAGTACTACTACTACTACTGCTGCCACTACTACTAGTACTACTACTGCTACTCTTGAGGCTACATGTATCGTCTTTACCACCGTTCAAGGATGCTTTAATTTGTAAACTAGAGATTAAAGTATAATCTCAGCGTATATACACTGGGAACACGCACCTATTTGTATTAAATACGGTCACCGTGAGAGATATTCCTCTTTCGATGTATATATCCTGTGACGAAAACATTTATACACCACTCTGTGTATATAGCCTTGACACAGGGGATTTGGCAACCCATAAAAGTATGTACACATGCTCTGAGCGCTCTCTACACTGTGTTAGAACACAGTATTTATAACGCTCCTGTATCAGTGGATCATAATAGTTGGAGCTGAGGAAGGAGGTTGACGCAGCGTGTTACGCTGGGGGACACTCGCTGAGGGAACCTATCTGGAGTCTACCTGGAGGTTATTCCGGGGATCAACGCCCCCGCGGCCCGGTCCATGACCAGGTCTCCCGGTGGATCAGGGCCTGATCAACCAGGCTGTTACTGCTGGCCGCACGCAGTCCAACGTACGAGCCACAGTCCGGCTGATCGGACACTGACTTTAGGTATCTGTCCAGCTCTCTCTTACCTGGAGGTTATTCCGGGGATCAACGCCCCCGCGGCCCGGTCCATGACCAGGCCTCCCGGTGGATCAGGGCCTGATCAACCAGGCTGTTACTGCTGGCCGCACACAGCCCAACGTACGAGCCACAGCCCGGCTGATCCGGCACTGACTTTAGGTATCTGTCCAGCTCTCTCTTACCTGGAGGTTATTCCGGGGATCAACGCCCCCGCGGCCCGGTCCATGACCAGGCCTCCCGGTGGATCAGGGCCTGATCAACCAGGCTGTTACTGCTGGCCGCACACAGCCCAACGTACGAGCCACAGCCCGGCTGATCCGGCACTGACTTTAGGTATCTGTCCAGCCCTCTCTTGAAGGCAGCCAGAGGTTTAGGTAATTCCCCTTATGCTTGGTGGGAGGCTGCTGAACGTATATCACCACCGACACAGGTACACCAAAACGTGTATATCTTAATGTGTATAAGTGCGCTGAGATTATACTTTAGTCGCTGTTTTAGGGACTAAAAGCATTGATGTCTTGGTGAACAAGTGACATGTAGCCTTAATTAATGACCTTTATGAGGCCGACAGGTTTTCAACCCCATTAACCAACCAATCAACCTGCTGCTTCTGGTCACTTGGTAGTAAATAAAAACCTGGGCAACTAGGTGGCAACAAAAGAAAGAAGAGCAGGCGACAGCAACAGTACAGTAATAAGAGCAGCTCAACAAACAGTAAAGAGAACACCTTCATAAAAAAAAAAGAGTAGCTGTATTTCAGCAAAAAAATGAGCAGCTGGACAACAAAAGCAGCTACAAAATAAAAACATCTGCACAACAACAACAGCTGCACAACAACAACAGCTGCACAATAACAACGAGAGCAGCTGAACAACAACAACAACAACAACAACAACAACAACAACAACAACAACAACAACAACAACAACAACAACAACAACAACAACAACAACAACAACAACAACAACAACAACAACAACAACAGAAGCTGGACAACTTCTTAAGTGACTAAACCCAACTGAGTAATCCCTCTGCTCATTAAAGTCCCAAGTAGCCCACTGGTGAGACATTCACCGTGTAATACACACTGATACAACCACCCTGTGAGTCACTGCCCACTACGAGGAAGAGAATGACCCACCCATCCATCCACCCACCCCACCCCAACTAACCCTCTCCCAACCCAACACGATATGATACAGGAACAGCCGAAGGAGAGTGAATTAACTACGTGTCAAGAGAATGGACAAACTGCCGCACGAATCGCGTAATGAAACACTAGCCCGCTAAATGTGTAGTTACGCGAAGCGCACCCCTTGGAATGTACTTGTACTACTACTATCCCTACTACTACTATTTGTATATTTTTACTACTGTTACTAATAGTCATGCCTATATCAATGAAACAACTCTTCAATCAGAGGTGTCCCCAGCTGACTAATTTTCTCAGTGACCCGCCGAGCGAACCATCAAAGAGAATCCTTCCTGGCCGAAACGGACGACCGAACGAACAGCCGAACGGTTTGTAGGGATCCTCACGGCCTTTTGAAAATCGTAATCACGAGTAATATTAAATTGGGTTAAATAGTGTTATCGGCGAGACCAGGGTGGTCATTACGAAGGGCATAAAACTTTGCAAGATGTGTTATCAAGGAAGAGCTCGGGGCTCCGAGGCGAACGAATCCCGGGAGAGGCTGTGGGCAGCAGCTCCGTGCGTTATGAGCCGTTCCGTTACCGTTCGTACGGACCGCTCTCGTTCTCACCCTGGGTCAGGACACCTGCCGATGCATTCTGGAAGACGGCAAAACAAATCTGGAGGAGAAGCAGAAGAGAAAAGCAAAAACGAAGGAAAAAAATTTGATCAAACACAGGCGGATGGAATTCAACGTATGTAGCAACAGCGAGAGGATTTGACCTGGATTAAAGAGAGAGAGAGAGAGAGAGATAGATAGAGAGAGAGAGAGAGAGAGAGAGAGAGAGAGAGAGAGAGAGAGAGAGAGAGAGAGAGAGAGAGAGAGAGAGAGAGAGAAAGAGAGAGAGAGAGAGAGAGTAGAGTAGAGTAGAGTAGATCCATTCTCAGGTATATAAGAGAATAAGGTCTTGTTTTGCCACAAGGATAATTAGCTTCAATACGCTTGGGCAGGAATTAACCCTGGCAGCCTTATCAACAGGCAAAGATTATGGCGAGCCTGTCTCAAAATACGGCCCTCCATGATTTATTACCGAGACGCGCTCTGAGTGAAGGTTGCCAGGCACGCCACGCTCTCTCTCTCTCTCTCTCTCTCTCTCTCTCTCTCTCTCTCTCTCTCTCTCTCTCTCTCTCTCTATCTATCTATCTCTCTCTCTCTGTGGTATTCTGCTTCACTGTAAGATGCTCTCTACTGAGACACCTACTTCCATCATCTTAAAGAACACCTCCTGCCTCTGTCCATCTGCATCCCATCCTATCCTGCCCCCCACCCCCGCCTCGCAACACCTTGCTTCCTCAACATTACACAATCTCCCGTGCCTGCCTCCTTCAAACTGCCTACCTCATCGACAGGCTCCATCCATCCATCTATCCTCGGTTTTCCATCCCTTCCTACCCGATCCATCCCTGCCCCTCTCCCACCCACCTCATTCTCTCCGTCCCAGTCAAACCTCATTTACATCCTTCCGTTTCCGCCAGTTCTTTCATTGATCTTCGTTTATCTGTAAGTGCGCACGAGACACACACACACACACACACACACACACACACACACACACACACACACACACACACACACACACACACACACACACACACACACACACACACACACAGAATAAACGGGAAAAGAGTGAAGTTAGTCCTGTAGCTTTCATGTTCACTTATGTGTTCGCATCAGTGTTGACATGTCCAATGGTCCTGGCCACCTGATGCTTGAAGCACTGATGGCCGAGTGGATTAAGGCGTCTCGGAATTTTGGCGTGTTTTTCCAGTTTGGTGTTAAGCTTAGTTGACCTTGGTTGCGTCGGGACGCAAATGACGCACTGACGACGATAGTGATGAAAAAGACTCATGCTGTAGTACAAGCTTTTATTGCGACAACATTTCGAGAGCTCAGTATGTTTTGTATGGCTCTGTTAACTCAGTATGTTTTGTATGGCTCTGTTAACTCAGTATGTTTTGTATGGCTCTGTTAACTCAGTATGTTTTGTATGGCTCTGTTAACTCAGTATGTTTTGTATGGCTCTGTTAACTCAGTATGCTTTGTATGGCTCTGTTAACTAAAACAGAAAGAGAAACGTTGTCCCGGTGGAAGCTTATTCTGTACTGTGCGTCATTTCTTCGCTCTGATGCTCTGTTGGTGCGTTATCTGCCTGATTCTCGTTTAAGTAATACGCTCTCCTTCATACTGAGGGAGGGATTTTGATCCAGTGAATTAGAGCCAGCATGGTCTTGGATACATTCCGATTACCTCCAACATTCCTGTTAATGTATGCCACTTACGGTTTTAGAGCTTCCCGATGAGTATGATGACAGAACTGGTGCCAGGCACTCACATTGGTTACTCTCTGATGGCACTCTGAAACGCCGTAGGATGGTCTTACCTGTAATGAAGAGAGTAAAGACATTAGCTCGATTCAGCTAGTGTTGATATTTCTCTCTCTCTCTCTCTCTCTCTCTCTCTCTCTCACAAACACACACAAACACACACACACACACACACACACACACACACACACACACACACACACACACACACACACACACACACACACACACACACACACACACACACGTGTGTGTGTGTGTGTACACACACATGTGTGTGTACCCCTAACAACAATATTCAATACATCTATCGAAACAGGGAGATTGCCTGAGGCATGGAAGACAGCAAATGTAGTCCCAATCTTTAAAAAAGGAGACAGACATGAAGCATTAAACTACAGACCAGTGTCACTGACATGTATAGTATGCAAAATCATGGAGAAGATTATCAGGAGAAGAGTGGTGGAACACCTAGAAAGGAATGATCTCATCAACAGCAGCCAACATGGTTTCAGGGACGGGAAATCCTGTGTCACAAACCTACTGGAGTTCTATGACATGGTGACAGCAGTAAGACAAGAGAGAGAGGGGTGGGTGGATTGCATTTTCTTGGACTGCAAGAAGGCGTTTGACACAGTTCCACACAAGAGATTGGTGCAAAAACTGGAGGACCAAGCAGGGATAACAGGGAAGGCACTACAATGGATCAGGGAATACTTGTCAGGAAGACAGCAGCGAGTCATGGTACGTGGCGAGGTGTCAGAGTGGGCACCTGTGACCAGCGGGGTCCCGCAGGGGTCAGTCCTAGGACCAGTGCTGTTTCTGGTATTTGTGAACGACATGACGGAAGGAATAGACTCTGAGGTGTCCCTGTTTGCAGATGACGTGAAGTTGATGAGAAGAATTCACTCGATCGAAGACCAGGCAGAACTACAAAGGGATCTGGACAGGCTGCAGACCTGGTCCAGCAATTGGCTCCTGGAGTTCAATCCCACCAAGTGCAAAGTCATGAAGATTGGGGAAGGGCAAAGAAGGCCGCAGACGGAGTACAGTCTAGGGGGTCAGAGACTACAAACCTCACTCAAGGAAAAAGATCTTGGGGTGAGTATAACACCAGGCACATCTCCTGAAGCGCACATCAACCAAATAACTGCTGCAGCATATGGGCGCCTAGCAAACCTCAGAACAGCATTCCGACATCTTAATAAGGAATCATTCAGGACCCTGTACACCGTGTATGTTAGGCCCATATTGGAGTATGCGGCACCAGTTTGGAACCCACACCTAGCCAAGCACGTGAAGAAACTAGAGATAAGATAAGATAAGATAAGATTTCGTTCGGATTTTTAACCCCGGAGGGTTAGCCACCCAGGATAACCCAAGAAAGTCAGTGCGTCATCGAGGACTGTCTAACTTATTTCCGTTGGGGTCCTTAATCTTGTCCCCCAGGATGCGACCCACACCAGTCGACTAACACCCAGGTACCTATTTGCTGCTAGGTGAACAGGACAACAGGTGTAAGGAAACGTGTCGAAATGTTTCCACCCGCCGGGAATCGAACCCGGGCCCTCCGTGTGTGAAGCGGGAGCTTTAGCAAGACTAGTCCCAGAGCTAAGAGGTATGTCCTACGAGGAGAGGTTAAGGGAAATCAACCTGACGACACTGGAGGACAGGAGAGATAGGGGGGACATGATAACGACATACAAAATACTGAGAGGAATTGACAAGGTGGACAAAGACAGGATGTTCCAGAGATTGGACACAGTAACAAGGGGACACAGTTGGAAGCTGAAGACACAGATGAATCACAGGGATGTTAGGAAGTATTTCTTCAGCCACAGAGTAGTCAGTAAGTGGAATAGTTTGGGAAGCGATGTAGTGGAGGCAGGATCCATACATAGCTTTAAGCAGAGGTATGATAAAGCTCACGGCTCAGGGAGAGTGACCTAGTAGCGATCAGTGAAGAGGCGGGGCCAGGAGCTCGGACTCGACCCCCGCAACCTCAACTAGGTGAGTACAACTAGGTGAGTACACACACACACACACACACACACACACTTTACCTTCCCCTACACATCCTCGTCTGTCTCTGCTCTCCATCCTTCCCTTCTCTTTCATCTACTCCCACAATTCCGACCCAATGCATGAACTTTCCGACAATTTTTCCTCACCTTACCCTCAACTCCCCTCCTCCGTACCCTCTCCTACCTCCCTCTGGTCCATGATCAAGGCCTAGGAAACCAGGACACTATCCAACTGAAATTCAGCAAGAGAGAGGAGGCTGTAAGTATAGTAAAAAAAAAAGAAATGGAATAAACAAGAGTGATGAATGGAACGAGTGAATAGTAGAGGCATGCCTAGACATCATGGTACTCACCGAGACACAAGTTAAGAATATGAAAAGCACATAATTTTCCTAGCAAGAAATTAATTAGGATAGAGGAGCATTGCTGATCAAAAACCATTTAAATTTTGAAAGAGGAATGAGTAGAGAGAAGTCAGTTTACTATATAGTGAACACACTTAATACTGCTGAGACCCGAGATGAGGATAGCTGTGATGTACAACTCTTCACTAAACAGCAGAAGACAAGGAAAGCAATACGACAGCAGCAGTAAAGCTATAATAGACACTATAGTGAGGAAAGCCCATGTGACCAGTGCAAAACTACTGACCAGGGAAGATTTCATCCGTAAGGAAAAATACTGGAAGAATTTGAAACCACAGAAGACCAGAAACGCTGTGGGCTAAGCTGGAGGTTGTGTGATGGTAAACTATATACCAAGATGTCAGGGACACAACCAGAGAGTGAGAAATGGGGGGATGATGAACCAGCAAGACTGCACTTATAGCTCATTCTGGGCAAATCTGACATACGGGAAATAGAATATGAGAGGCTCCTAAGTTACGAATACTGTGTAGAAGCAAACAAGAAGAGAAACATACTACGGAAAGGGAAAAAAACAGTCTTCAAATGAAGAGAGGATAAAGGAATGGAGAAAATCCTGAATGTAGTGCAGAAAGAACGGAAGCTGAAACGGGTGAACCTGTGGTTTATCGAGAGCTGTAAAAAGGCAAAAGCTGGAAGTGAAAGAGCATAGAAAAAACTACAGAAAGCACAGAAGGTCAGAAAATATAGAGGAGAGCAGAGAAGCCAGAAAGCAATATGCACGAATAAGAAGAGAAGCTGAAAGGCAATTTGAGAATGACATCGCATCGAAAGCTAAATTTGAGACAAAGTTGCCTACAGTCACGTCAGAAAGACAACGGCATAGGATCAGGTAATAAGATCAAAGGCGAAAGGAGACGATCCCCTACCCCTCTTTCCACCCACAATAGATTTATAAACCCTCTTTGTTATGTTGTTCTGCCCCATCCTCTCTAAGTGCCAGAACCACTTCAACGACTCCTGAATTAAACCTCTGATAATCCCGGTCCAAATTTTATTTATGGTATTCACGCCACATTGCTTTCAAACATGACGTCATTGCCTCCAGCCGCCTCCTTCCTGCAACGTTTAAAACCCATATTTCGCACCTGTATTACAGTGTTGGTACCATTGTACTCCGGCACATTTTCCTTTTTTATTTTTACAGATAAACTTTAAACAAATGCCTCAATACACTACCTACACTGTCTGCTCGTCTACTCCAGGGATCACATTCTGTGTTATATAACCACCTGCTGAAAATTCCACTACCAAACATCTGGATGCATATCTTTTATTCTCTCTCTCCAATACATCTGATCTTTCATATATATATATATATATATATATATATATATATATATATATATATATATATATATATATATATATATATATATATATATATATATATATATATATATATATATATATATATATATATATATATATATATATATATATATATATATATATATATATATATATATATATTAGAAATATATATCAGGCATATCTGAAATATATCTTTCCGATATATTTCAGATATATCTGATCTTTCTGTTATTCTCGTCACCTTACTCTTTCCTTCGTTCACTTTTAATTTCGCTCATTAACTTATCATCCCAAATTCCTCCACCAGTCATTGCAGCTTCTCTTCAGAATCTCCCAAAAGAACCGTGTCATCGGCAAAGATCAATTGTGACAACTTTTTTTTATTAAATTCATTATCCTTTCATCCCTCAGCTCCCCTCGACATCCTGGCATTTACCTCTTTTACAACCCCATCTGCAATATATATATATATATATATATATATATATATATATATATATATATATATATATATATATATACATATATATATATATATATATATATATATATATATATATATATATATATATATATATATATATATATATATATATATATAGCTGGAATGGGGACCCTCATCCTCAGAGAAGACAATAAACGTATATATATATATATATATATATATATATATATATATATATATATATATATATATATATATATATATATATATATATATATATATATATATAAAGTGGAAGAGGGGATTTATTCCTAACATACAAAGTCCTCAAAGGGACATAAGGCGAATTTATAAGTCGCTCGGGGGTATCAAGAAGGCGGATACAAACAGGATGAGGATGCATCAATAGAAGCAGTATGTATGGGGAAATGAAAATAAGATAAAGAGGCATAAATAGAAACAGGATGTAAGAGGGAACGAATGAAAACAGAACGAGATGGGGGCTTAAACAGAAATAGGATGTAGAGGGGAATAAATGAAAAGAGGATGAGAGGGGTGAAAAAGAAACTGGAAACTAAACAATATTGAAACCAAAGGAATATGAGGATGAGATTTTTCATGGTGAGGCGGCGAGCGAGTTGAGTGGCCGGAGGTAGGACGATAATGGAGGTAAACTCCGTATATGAGTTCAAATGTAAATACGACAGAGCCACTGGTGTTGGAGGTGCATCACAGCACACCCCTCCAGGAAGCGTACCTCCATGCTGGGAAGAGGGCTCTTGATCCAAGGAATTAGAGCTGCCCTTTTCCTTGGATAAAACATGATTGTCTCTTACTATCCAAGCACTTTATGGCTTCTTCGGGTTTAGCTCTTCCCCATGAAATTAATAATAATAATAATAATACCAGACTAAGGTAGTCAAGAGAGATATCATCAGGAAGTGAAAGATACTCGAAGGATCTGACAGGACACACAATGGAATACTGATTCACGGTAGTGGAAATAAGAGAAAGAGGTGAAAATTATTTAATCACGAGCGTTAGGAAGTGCTTCTTCACACTGAGTTCACTTACGAAGTGGAGCAAGATGAGTGAGGAAGTGGTAGAATCTGCCTATTAAGTAAAGGTCATATCCATATTGGAGTATGCAGCACCAGTATAGAACCCTCACCTAATTAAACACGTCAAGAAATTAGAGAAAGTACAAAGGTTTGCAGCAAGATTAGTCCCATAGCTAAGGGGCATGTCCTACAAGGACAGGTTAAGAGAAATTAACCCGAAGACAATGGAGGACAGGAGGGATAGAGGGGACATGATAACGACATTTAAAATACTGAGAGGAATTTACAAGGTAGATAGGGACAAAACGTTTCATAGATGGGAAACAGCAACAAGGAATCACAGCTGGAAGTTGAAAACATAGATGAGTCACAGGGATGTTAGGAAGTATTTCTTCAGTTATAGAGTTATCAGGAAATCAAACAATCTGGGGAGTGATGTATTGGAGGCAAAATCCATACGTAGCTTTAAGAAGACGTTCCATAAAGCTTATGGAGCAGGGAGAGAGTGGTCCTTGTAGCGACCAGCGAAGAGGCGGGGCCAGGAGCTGTGACTCGATCCCTGCAACCACAAATAGGTGAGTACACACACACACACACACACACACACAGCATTAGAGAAAGATTGGAAAGACAGAAAAGGTAAAGGTGGGAGGGGGGAATCGAGAGGAAAGGAGGGAGAGGAAAGGGAAGGAGATGGAAGAGAGGGAGGGGAAGGGAGGGAGATAGAAGCGAGGGAGAAGGATTGGATGAGAGAAGGAGAGAGTAATGTCTTTTATGGTTTTATTGATGGAGTTGTTGTGGCCTAAGTTCCCTTACACACAGCCCACCTTGATGAACGTGGAAGGAAGCAGATGAGACAGAGCGAGAGAGAGAGAGAGAGAGAGAGAGAGAGAGAGAGAGAGAGAGAGAGAGAGAGAGAGAGAGAGAGAGAGAGAGAATGTAGAACATAGACAGTCTTACTATCCACCCTTTTGTGTTTACTTGGTAATAGTAATAGTAGTAGTATTAGTAGTAGCTGTAATAGTGGCAGTACAATATAGAGAGGTAAATGATTTATAATTCTATTTACTTTAAATACTACTAGCATGAATATAAACACATACACACACACGCACACACACACAGTTCCAGAGGTGGTACCTCTCTATATTATATATATATATATATATATATATATATATATATATATATATATATATATATATATATATATATATATATATATATATATATATATATATATTTACACATATATATATATATATATATATATATATATATATATATATATATATATATATATATATATATATATATATATATATCGTGCCGAATATGTAAAACTTGCGATATTGGCTGAAATAGCAACGCTCATCTTGCCGAATAAGGCAAGCTAAAATTTGTGTATGCAATAATTTAGCAAAAATCATTCTGAACCTAACGATAAAAATATATTTCATTATGTTTGTTTCTTATTAAATTATCTAAAATACATTTAGTTCGATTAGGCTAAATTAAATTCTGTTTGTTATAATAAGTTCAGGTAAGTTTTCTTAGGTTCCTTTCGCACAAAATAATTATTTTTTGCATTAGCATAAATGAAAAAAATATATCTTTAAACGTATAAGAGAAAGAACTTAATTTTAAATGATTTATTGCTAATTGGCCAGTTTTTCTTGCTAATTTATCTGTTCAGTTGTTGTTCAGATCGAAGATCAGAATGGAGAAAAACTGTCATCTAAGTGATTTTGACAGTAAAATAATTGTTCATGGCAAATTCAGTGAGCGGCAGTTTTGTGGACAAAGACACATTGGTAATGAGACAGGTCAGAAGAGAATGGCCAGACTAGTTAAGCTGACAGGAAGGCGACATTACCTCAACCGCGCATTACAACACTGGTATTCAGAGGAGCATCTCTGAACATACAAAGCGTCAAACCTTGAAGTGGATCGGGTTTCACTCCCTTCAGTTAAGAACAGGCAACTGAGGGCACAGTGAGCACAGGTTCCTAAAAACTAGACGGTTGAAGATTGGAAAAACGTCTCATGGTCTGACGAATAGCGATTTCTGCAGATGGTAGAAACAGAATTTGGTGTAAACCTTCCGGAGATTCGCAGCATGAATGTGCAGCCGACGAATCTGCAGTAATTGTGTGATGTTATCATGTCAACATTGACCAAGTTCCCTAAGGAATGTTTCCAGCGCCTTGTTGAAGCCATGCCACGAAGAATTCAGGCTGTTCTGGAGGCAAAGGTACTGCATGACCCTTGTCGGTTTAGCGCTTTATTTGATCATCATAATATATGGAGGCAAAGGCGAACCTTACCCAGTAACAGAAGGGTGTACCTAATAAAGTGGCCACTAACTGTATATATATATATATGTCGTGCTGAATAGGTAAAACTGGTCAATTAGTAAGAACTCATTTAAAATTCTTATATGCTTAATGATATACGTTTTTTTTATTTATGTTAACGTAAAAATTAACAATTTTGTACAAAAAGAACCTTGGAAAACTTACCTAACCTTATTATAACAAGAGCAATTTAATTTAGACTAATCCAACTAAATATATTTTTGATAAGTTTACAATAACTTAAACACAAACACAACACAATGAAATACATTTTTTTCGGTAGGTTCGGAATGATTTTTGCGAAATTATTGCATACACAAATTTTCTCTTGCCTCATTCATCAAGAAGAGCGTTGCAATTTAAACCAAAATCTCAAATTTTACCTATTCGGCACGATATATATATATATATATATATATATATATATATATATATATATATATATATACATATATATATATATATATATATATGTATATATATATATATATATATATATATATATATATATATATATATATATATATATATATATATATATATATATATATATATATATGTCCTGGCTTTAAGTGAAACAAAGCTGAAGGGGGTTGGAGAGTTTCAATGGAGAGGAATAAATGGGATTAGGTCAGGGGTTTCAAATAGAGTTAGAGCTAAAGAAGGAGCAGCAATAATGTTGAAGGATAAGCTATGGCAGGAAAAGAGGGACTATAAATGTATTAATTTAAGGATTATGTGGAGTAAAATAAAGATTGGATGTGAAAAGTGGGTTATAGTAAGCGTGTATGCACCTGGAGAAGAGAGAAGTGTAGAGGAGAGAGAGAGATTTTGGGAAATATTGAGTGAATGGGGAGTTTTGAATCAAGTGTGAGAGTAATGGTGGTTGGGGATTTCAATGCTAAAGTGGGTAAAAATGTTATAGAGGGAGTAGTAGGTAAATTTGGGGTGCCAGGGGTAAATGAAAATGGGGAGCCTTTAATTGAGCTATGTGTAGAAAGAGATTTGGTAGGATTTGGTAGGGGGTAGGAGAGTTTCAGTGGGGGGAAATAAATGGGATTAAATCTGGTGTATCTGAGAGAGTTAGAGCAAAGGAAGGGGTAGCAGTAATGTTAAATGATCAGTTATGGAAGGAGAAAAGAGAATATGAATGTGTAAATTCGAGAATTATGTGGATTAAAGTAAAGGTTCGATGCGAGAAGTGGGTCATAATAAGCGTGTATGCACCTGGAGAAGAGAGGAATGCAGAGGAGAGAGAGAGATTTTGGGAGATGTTAAGTGAATGTATAGGAGCCTTTGAACCAAGTGAGAGAGTAATTGTGGTAGGGGACCTGAATGCTAAAGTAGGAGAAACTTTTAGAGAGGGTGTGGTAGGTAAGTTTGGGGTGCCAGGTGTAAATGATAATGGGAGCCCTTTGATTGAACTTTGTATAGAAAGGGGTTTAGTTATAGGTAATACATATTTTAAGAAAAAGAGGATAAATAAGTATACACGATATGATGTAGGGCGAAATGACAGTAGTTTGTTGGATTATGTATTGGTAGATAAAAGACTGTTGAGTAGACTTCAGGATGTACATGTTTATCGAGGGGCCACAGATATATCAGATCATTTTCTAGTTGTAGCTACACTGAGAGTAAAAGGTAGATGGGATACAAGGAGAATAGAAGCATCAGGGAAGAGAGAAGTGAAGGTTTATAAACTAAAAGAGGAGGCAGTTAGGGTAAGATATAAACAGCTATTGGAGGATAGATGGGCTAATGAGAGCATAGGCAATGGGGTCGAAGAGGAATGGGGTAGGTTTAAAAATGTAGTGTTAGAGTGTTCAGCAGAAGTTTGTGGTTACAGGAAAGTGGGTGCAGGAGGGAAGAGGAGCGATTGGTGGAATGATGATGTAAAGAGAGTAGTAAGGGAGAAAAAGTTAGCATATGAGAAGTTTTTACAAAGTAGAAGTGATGCAAGGAGGGAAGAGTATATGGAGAAAAAGAGAGAGGTTAAGAGAGTGGTGAAGCAATGTAAAAAGAGAGCAAATGAGAGAGTGGGTGAGCTGTTATCAACAAATTTTGTTGAAAATAAGAAAAAGTTTTGGAGTGAGATTAACAAGTTAAGGAAGCCTAGAGAACAAATGGATTTGTCAGTTAAAAATAGGAGAGGAGAGTTATTAAATGGAGAGTTAGAGGTATTGGGAAGATGGAGGGAATATTTTGAGGAATTGTTAAATGTTGATGAAGATAGGGAAGCTGTGATTTCGTGTATAGGGCAAGGAGGAATAACATCTTGTAGGAGTGAGGAAGAGCCAGTTGTGAGTGTGGGGGAAGTTCGTGAGGCAGTAGGTAAAATGAAAGGGGGTAAGGCAGCCGGGATTGATGGGATAAAGATAGAAATGTTAAAAGCAGGTGGGGATATAGTTTTGGAGTGGTTGGTGCAATTGTTTAATAAATGTATGGAAGAGGGTAACGTACCTAGGGATTGGCAGAGAGCATGCATAGTTCCTTTGTATAAAGGCAAAGGGGATAAAAGAGAGTGCAAAAATTATAGGGGGATAAGTCTGTTGAGTGTACCTGGTAAAGTGTATGGTAGAGTTATAATTGAAAGAATTAAGAGTAAGACGGAGAATAGGATAGCAGATGAACAAGGAGGCTTTAGGAAAGGTAGGGGGTGTGTGGACCAGGTGTTTACAGTGAAACATATAAGTGAACAGTATTTAGATAAGGCTAAAGAGGTCTTTGTGGCATTTATGGATTTGGAAAAGGCGTATGACAGGGTGGATAGGGGGGCAATGTGGCAGATGTTGCAAGTGTATGGTGTAGGAGGTAGGTTACTGAAAGCAGTGAAGAGTTTTTACGAGGATAGTGAGGCTCAAGTTAGAGTATATAGAAAAGAGGGAAATTTTTTCCCAGTAAAAGTAGGCCTTAGACAAGGATGTGTGATGTCACCGTGGTTGTTTAATATATTTATAGATGGGGTTGTAAGAGAAGTAAATGCGAGGGTCTTGGCAAGAGGCGTGGAGTTAAAAGATAAAGAATCACACACAGGGTGGGAGTTGTCACAGCTGCTCTTTGCTGATGACACTGTGCTCTTGGGAGATTCTGAAGAGAAGCTGCAGAGATTGGTGGATGAATTTGGTAGGGTGTGCAAAAGAAGAAAATTAAAGGTGAATACAGGAAAGAGTAAGGTTATGAGGATAACAAAAAGATTACGTGATGAAAGATTGAATATCAGATTGGAGGGAGAGAGTATGGAGGAGGTGAACGTATTCAGATATTTGGGAGTGGACGTGTCAGCGGATGGGTCTATGAAAGATGAGGTGAATCATAGAATTGATGAGGGAAAAAGAGTGAGTGGTGCACTTAGGAGTCTGTGGAGACAGAGAACTTTGTCCTTGGAGGCAAAGAGGGGAATGTATGAGAGTATAGTTTTACCAACGCTCTTATATGGGTGTGAAGCATGGGTGATGAATGTTGCAGCGAGGAGAAGGCTGGAGGCAGTGGAGATGTCATGTCTGAGGGCAATGTGTGGTGTGAATATAATGCAGAGAATTCGTAGTTTGGAAGTTAGGAGGAGGTGCGGGATTACCAAAACTGTTGTCCAGAGGGCTGAGGAAGGGTTGTTGAGGTGGTTCGGACATGTAGAGAGAATGGAGCGAAACAGAATAACTTCAAGAGTGTATCAGTCTGTAGTGGAAGGAAGGCGGGGTAGGGGTCGGCCTAGGAAGGGTTGGAGGGAGGGGGTAAAGGAGGTTTTGTGTGCGAGGGGCTTGGACTTCCAGCAGGCATGCGTGAGCGTGTTTGATAGGAGTGAATGGAGACAAATGGTTTTTAATACTTGACGTGCTGTTGGAGTGTGAGCAAAGTAACATTTATGAAGGGATTCAGGGAAACCGGCAGGCCGGACTTGAGTCCTGGAGATGGGAAGTACAGTGCCTGCACTCTGAAGGAGGGGTGTTAATGTTGCAGTTTAAAAACTGTAGTGTAAAGCACCCTTCTGGCAAGACAGTGATGGAGTGAATGATGGTGAAAGTTTTTCTTTTTCGGGCCACCCTGCCTTGGTGGGAATCGGCCAGTGTGATAATAAAAAATAATAAAAAATAATACATATTTTATGAAAAAGAGGATAAATAAATATACAAGGTATGATGTAGCACGTAATGAAAGTAGTTTATTAGATTATGTATTGGTGGATAAAAGGTTGATGGGTAGGCTCCAGGATGTACATGTTTATAGAGGGGCAACTGATATATCGGATCATTATCTTGTTGTAGCTTCAGTTAGAGTAAGAGGTAGATGGCGAAAGAGGAAGGTGGCAACAACAAGTAAGAGGGAGGTGAAAGTGTATAAACTAAGGGAGGAGGAAGTTCGGGTGAGATGTAAGCGACTATTGGCAGAAAGGTGGGCTAGTGCAAAGATGAGTACTGGGGGGGGGGGGTTGAAGAGGGTTGGAATAGTTTTAAAAATGCAGTATTAAAATGTGGGGCAGAAGTTTGTGGTTATAGGAGGGTGGGGGCAGGAGGAAAGAGGAGTGATTGGTGGAATGATGAAGTAAAGGGTGATAAAAGAGAAAAAGGTAGCTTATGAGAGGTTTTTACAAAGCAGAAGTGTTATAAGAAGAGCAGAGTATATGAAGAGTAAAAGAAAGGTAAAGAGAGTGGTGAGAGAGTGCAAAAGATGATAGAGTGGGAGAGGCACTGTCAAGAAATTTTAATGAAAATAAGAAAAAATTTTGGAGTGAGTTAAACAAGTTAAGAAACCCTAGGAAAAGTATGGATTTGTCAGTTAAAAACAGAGTAGGGGAGTTAGTAGATGGGGAGATGGAGGTATTAGGTAGATGGCGAGAATATTTTGAGGAACTTTTAAATGTTAAGGAAGAAAGAGAGGCAGTAATTTCATGCACTGGTCAGGGAGGTATACCATCTTTTAGGAGTGAAGAAGAGCAGAATGTAAGTGTGGGGGAGGTACGTGAGGCATTACGTAAAATGAAAGGGGGTAAAGCAGCTGGAACTGATGGGATCATGACAGAAATGTTAAAAGCAGGGGGGGATATAGTGTTGGAGTGGTTGGTACTTTTGTTCAATAAATGTATGAAAGAGGGGAAGGTACCTAGGGATTGGCGGAGAGCATGTATAGACCCTTTATATAAAGGAAAAGGGGACAAAAGAGACTGTAAAAATTATAGAGGAATAAGTTTACTGAGTATACCAGGAAAAGTGTACGGTAGGGTTATAATTGAAAGAATTAGAGGTAAGACAGAATGTAGGATTGCAGATGAGCAAGGAGGTTTCAGAGTGGGTAGGGGATGTGTAGATCAAGTGTTTACATTGAAGCATATATGTGAACAGTATTTAGATAAAGGTAGGGAAGTTTTTATTGCATTTATGGATTTAGAAAAGTCATATGATAGAGTGGATAGGGAAGCAATGTGGCAGATGTTGCAAGTATATGGAATAGGTGGTAAGTTACTAAATGCTGTAAAGAGCTTTTATGAGGATAGTGAGGCTCCGGTTAGGGTGTGTAGAAGAGAGGGAGACTACTTCCCGGTAAAAGTAGGTCTTAGACAGTGATGTGTAAATTCACCATGGTTGTTTAATATATTTATAGATGGGGTTGTAAAGGAAGTAAATGCTAGGGTGTTCGGGAGAGGGGTGGGATTAAATTTTGGGGAATCAAATTCAAAATGGGAATTGACACAGTTACTTTTTGCTGATGATACTGTGCTTACGGGAGATTCTAAAGAAAAATTGCAAAGGTTAGTGGATGAGTTTGGGAATGTGTGTAAAGATAGAAAGTTGAAAGTGAACATAGAAAAGGGTAAGGTGATGAGGGTATCAAATGATTTAGATAAAGAAAAATTGGATATCAAATTGGGGAGGAGGAGTATGGAAGAAGTGAATGTTTTCAGATACTTGGGAGTTGACGTGTCGGCGGATGGATTTATGAAGGATGAGGTTAATCATAGAATTGATGAAGG
>NC_091312.1:13844539-13869539 GCF_038502225.1 Cherax quadricarinatus
GTGTGTGTGTTGGGGGAGAGGGTAGGTGTGTGGATGGTTGGGGTAGGGTGTTGGTGATGGTGGTGTGAAAGAGGGACGGGGAGAGGGCCGGAGTGGTTATGGAGAGGTGTGATGGAGGTGTTGTGATTAATCAGTACAGCAAGTACTAGTAATAATAGTAATAATAATAATAATTATAATAATAATGATAATATGGTGATGATACGGCAGTATTGGCTTGGGTGCTTCTCTGTGTTGTGGTGATGTTGATGTTTTGATGTTGTGGTGATGATGTTTTGATGTTGTTGTAGTGATGTTGATGTTTTGATGTTGTTGTAGTGATTTTGATGTTTTGATGTTGTTGTGGTGATGTTTGGACGGTCTTTTAGTGATGTTTTGATGTTGTTGTAGTGATTTTGATGTTTTGATGTTGTTGTGGTGATGTTTGGACGGTCTTTTAGTTATGTTTTGATGTTGTAGTGATGTTGATGTTTTGATGTTGCAGCGATGTTGATGTTTTGATGTTGTTGTACTGATGTTGATGTTTTGATGTTGTAGTCATGATGTTTAAATGTTGCTGTAGCGATGTTGATGTTTTGATGTTGTAGTGATGATGTTTTGATGGTCTTGTAGTGATGTTTTGATGTTGTAGTGATGTTGATGTTTTGATGTTGCTGTAGTGATGTTGATGTTTTGATGTTGTAATGATGTTGATGTTTTGATGTAATAATGTTGATGTTTTGATGATCTTATAGTGATGTTGATGTTTCGATGTTGTTGTAGTGATGTTGATGTTTTGATGCTCTTGTAGTGATGTTGATGTTTTGATGCTCTTGTAGTGATGTTGATGTTTTGATGCTCTTGTAGTGATGTTAATAACTTCATGTTGTTGTAGTGATGTTGTTTTGATGCTATTATAGTGATATAGGTGTTTTGATTTTGTATTGATGATTTTTTTATGTTGATGTAGCTATGTTGATGTTTTGATGTTATAGTGATGTTGATGTTTTGATGCTGTTTCAGCGGTGTTGATGTTTTGATGCTGTTGTAGTAATGTTATTTTGATGCTGTTGTGGTGCTGTTGATGTTTTGATGCTATTGTGGTGCTGTTGATGTTTTGATGCTATTGTGGTGCTGTTGATGTTTTGATGCTATTGTGGTAATGTTATTTTGATGCTGTTGTGGTGCTGTTGATGTTTTGATGCTATTGTGGTGCTGTTGATGTTTTGATGCTGTTGTGGTAATGTTATTTTGATGCTGTTGTGGTGCTGTTGATGTTTTGATGCTATTGTGGTGCTGTTGATGTTTTGATGCTATTGTGGTGCTGTTGATGTTTTGATGCTGTTGTGGTAATGTTATTTTGATGCTGTTGTGGTGCTGTTGATGTTTTGATGCTGTTGTGGTTTACCTGAAGTCGCTTCCGGAGGGCAACGCCTCCGCGGTTCGGTCCCAGGCTAGTCCTCCTGGTTGCTGGCCCGATCGATCCAGCAGTTAGGGCCCGCCACCCGCAGGTCAACTTATGCATCACAACCCGGCTGATCAGGAACTGTTTTGAGGAATCTATTTCCTTATTGAAGGCAATTAGAGGTTTATTTGTAATCCCCCTGATGCATGAAGGGAGGGTAGTGAAGAGTCGTGGTCTCTTAACACTTATCGGGTTCTCAGTCTATTCATCTCTCCCCTGCTTTTTATTGGAGGTATCTTGCACCGCCGACGAAGCTGCTTGTGCTCATAAGTTGTGATTACAGTGTCTAGGTTCCAGTCCAAATTCATTGTTTTCCAGGTGTAGATTATGATTTACTTTTCTCGCCCAAGTTCTAAGGACTACAGTTTTACGGACTTCAAGTGTTCCCAGTAATTTAGGCGCTTGACTGAGTTTATATGATCTATGAAGGTTTTCTGTGCATTTTCCAGCTTGGCAATTTCACCTACCTTGAAGGGGGCCATTAATACACAGCAATATTCCAGCCTAGAGAGAACGAGTGACCTGAAGAATATCATCATTGGCTTGGCATCTCTTGTCTTGCAAGTTCTACTTGTCCAACATATCGTGTTTTCTTGCAGTTGCGACAGTAACATTGCTGTGGTCCTCCAACGTGAGATCTTCTGACATTGTCACTTCCAGGTCTCTCATATCTGATTTACGTTCTGTTGAGTGGTTGGAGTTTGTCTTGTGCTCTGATCTTGTTTTGATTTCCTCCATTCTTCCGTAATGTAATAATTGAAATGTGTCTTCAATGAACATCACAATGGTGCCAGTAGCCCACTGGAAAACTTGGTTGATATCAGCTTGGACGCTAGGTGTCTTCTATGGATGCCACTTACATACAAATTCTTGTATCGTCTGCCAAGTATGATACAGTAATATGATTGATGTCCTTGCCAATGTCAGAAGTTAAAATAAGGAAGAGAGCTGGGGCGAGTACCGTACCTTGGGGAACACACCTTTTCACTGTAACAGCCCCCGATTTCACTCTGTTTACAATTACTCATTGGGTTCTGTTTGTTGGGAAGTTGGAATGTTAAGGCTATTGTGGAGATGTTGACGTTTTGATGCTGTTGTGGTAATATTGTTAGTGTGTTGATTTTGATGTTTCATTATTTATGGTGTGTTGATGTTATGATGCTGTTGGTGCACTGATGTTGTTCGTGGATTGTTTTGATGATGTTGGTGTGTTGATGTTACATCAACACACCAACATCATGTTGTGTTGATGTGTTGATGCTAATGCTGGGATGTTGGTGCTTTGATTCTGTTGGGGTGTTGATGCTTTGATGCTACTGGGGTGTTGATGCTTTCGTTGAACTATTTTTGCTGTTGTTGATATTCTTTATATTTTGGCATTATTATTGATGTCATTTACTTGTTCATATCAACAGCACCATTAACATCATCAATGCTTTTTATAACTAACGTTAACATTATATAGTGATGATGTCATTGATGTTGTTGTAGCAGTTTGCTGTTCTTGAATTTGCTTGTGTTAGAGAGTCGTCACTACTACAGTCGTCACCACTACAGTCACTACCCCTACAGTCATCCCCATTACACTCATTGCCACTACAGTTATCACTACACTCATCACCACTACAGTCACCACCAGTACCAGCACCACTACAACCACCACCACTACAGCCGTCACCACTACAGTCATCACTACAGTCTCCAAAACAGTCATTACCACTTCGATCGTCACCACTCCAGTCACCACCATTAGAGAGAGAGAGAAAGAGTAAATTGTTAACACTGTCGCGCAAAATACGTCTCACTTGTCATCAACAAATACATCTCACTTGTCATCAACAAATACATCTCACTTGTCATCAATAAATTCCAACACCAATTTATCGTCTAAGCCATATTTTCCTTCAGGTGTTTACAGTTACTGCATTTATCATTTAACTGATTTTTTTTTGTATCATTCTTAAGCATATCCACGTAGTTAACCTTGTGTCTTTCGTATCATTTCACGAATTAAAAAAAATATTACAAAACTGGTAATATTCTCCCCTTCTTGTCTCTTTAGACATTTTTTGTTTTTTTGCATAATCGTATTATTTTGTACCACACGTGTTTACAGATTCGTATTTCTTGAAATTCTCTCTCTCTCTCTCTCTCTCTCTCTCTCTCTCTCTGTTTAGGAATTTGCTGATGTAAAACCGGAATGTTTGATATAAATATCATTGTTCTTCTTCACTCCGTACATTCTTCATCACTACCATATTCAGCTCATTCCACTTTCATATCCCCATGTGACTCCTGTAACTAATTTCGTATTTAGCTTCCATTTACGTGTCTTATGTTCCTAGTCCTCGCATTTCAAAGTTCCTGTTCCTGTCAGCTTCAACAGTTCCCCCTGAGTATTTTGTACGTTGTAACTATGTCTCTCCTAGTCATCCTCTCTTCCAGAGTCGTCACCTTCAATTTAAGATCTTTTTCAAGTGCAACCCTTTGGACGTTTTTCAAATTTTAGAACATAGATGATCAAGGAAAAGGATCTACATACTTTAAGGTGAGTCTGGCAGATGTAGGAATTTTTGAAGGATGTTAGAATGAGTATTGTGAAGGATGTTCAGAGATCTGCCATCCTCGCATGTGGTACCGTGGATACAAGGTTGATCTGATCTCCGGTAATGTGATCATGGTGGTGTTCACTCTCTGATCTCTTTCTTTCATCATTGTTTCTAGTTTCTGTCCTGCCAGTTTGTGCAGTTGAACTACTGCAACTTGTTAAAGTTTGGAGGCCATCTCCTTCCTCTCCCCTCATTAGTATTCTTCCTAATAGTTTCACATTATCAGAACGGAACAGAGACTTTAGCACTGATCCTTAGAAACGCCACAAGTTACCCTCACCCATCCCTACACTTCCTCCTGTATTGTCGGTGTCTCCTGCCTGTAAGAACCTCCTAGCACTTTCCCCGTCACACCTGCTTGCTCATCTAGCTTTGCTGACGATCTGCCTTTAATGGGAAACCATGTTAAGCTTTTTATTGCAGTCAACGAAACTGTAGTCCTTCCAATCCTGTCTCTCTGGCTTTGTTTCTCTCTCATAAAACGTTCGATGGTTCGTAAACGAGGACTTACCAGTCACTAAAGTCAAGCTTGTTTTCTCTCGCTAATCCCTCGTCTCCATGCGCTCCAACACTACTCCTGTCTTGTCCGGTATACGTATTTGTAAGGGATCCTGGCCTAGAGTTCAGTGTTAGTTCTTTGTTCTCCCACTTAAATGCAGAAATGGCATTTTAGGAGTTATCTAGAAGTTTGGCAGCGGTCCTGTTCCTAGTGAGTTCTTTTCACTTCTGTGGTCACAGTCCCTTCAAAAGTTTCAACACCTCTTCCTCTGTTATGTGGGTCTTCTTTGGCGCCTTTCTCCATGTTGAATGCCTACTTAGTCTCCCGCTTAGCTTCGCACTTCAGGAACGTCGATCTTAATAGTCTCCTCCGTTCACCACAACCACTATTACTACCGCTACTACTACCACTACTATAATTCATACTACCTCTCTTACAACTTATATTCCTACTACAACCACTTCCTTCTCCCTCTATCGTATTGTCTTGAGGCCTTCTCTACTTTCCTCAACCAGATGTAATTTGACAAAAGTTCAGGATGGCCCGAAACGCCGTTATAATATTCCTCTCCTACGAACTAGTTTCTGGTGAGTTGTACCACCCTTAGCATTGACTCTTCCATTCTTCTAACATTCAAACTTCCCAGCTCATCTTCTCTATTATTCAGACATAGGATAGGATATTTTTCTTATTATTTAGATAGGAAACTATTATAGTTCTGTTTCATCTTGGGTTTCTGTAGGGTTTTCAAATGACCATTTTCAAATGGTCATTTCTTGCTCTTCCGCTCTCGTCTCATCCTCTTCCGCCTCACTCGAATCTTCTTGCACTCATGGATGAACTACGTCACCTCTCCATTCATCATATTTCCTCTCCTCCCGAAAATATGTACCTATACGGGTCATCCGTCGCCAATCTTCTTCCAGTCTCTGAACACTAAAGGTATTGGTACTGCGGCCAGGTAGCATACCGCCGCAGTGGTATTTTAGGCTAAGTGGTATAGAAGACACATGCTATCATAGTCCAGTACAGTGGTGTATGAATTAAGTGGTGCCAGGAGGACAGTACTCAAGTGGGCAAAACTGTCTCTCTGGATAATAGCACACTTGATAACAGCCTGGTTTAATAATGGCACACTGGACAGTGATCGATTGGTATGCTGGTCAAGTGGATAGTGGAGCTGGGATGGAGTAGCGGTTAGATGGGTAGAAAGAAGGCGGAAAGTGGACAAGTGGACACAGTAATCCATGTCTGTAGTAGCCAACTAATATAATGGAATAGTTTCAAAGTGGCAAGGTGGATAACAGCTTAGTAGTGGATACTGGCTAGGTAATGATAGTTATGTGAATAGCAGCTAAATAACTGATAGTCATAGTAGGTTGGTAGACAGCAACCTGCCGAGTGTGAAACATAAACCTGTAATTGTTTTACATGATGGTAGGATTGCTGGTGTCTTTTTTCTGTCTCATAAACATGCTGGATAACAGATATATCTTGCTACTTTTACTTACACTTAGATCACACTACACAGGCATGCACATGCATATATATATATACATACACACACATAAGTTTTTCTTCTTTTTCTTAATAGTTCTTGTTCTTCTTTATTTCTTCTATTCTCCATGGGGAAATGGAAACGAATCTTTCCTCAGTAAGCCATGAGTCTCATATGAGGCGACTAAAATGCCGGAAGCAATAGGCTAGTAACCCCTTCTCCTGTAAAAAAAAAATACAAAAAAAGAGAAAAAATTTATAAAACTGGGATGCTTAAATGTGCGTGGATGTTACGAAAGAAATGATTGCTAATGTTATGAATGAAAAGAAGTTGGATGTCTTAGCTCTAAGTGAAAAAAAACTGAAGGGGGTAGGTGAGTTTCAGTGGGGAGAAATAAATGGGATTAAGTCAGGAGTATCTGAGAGAGTTAGAGCTAAGGAAGGGATAGCAATAATGTTGAAGGATCATTTATGGAAGGAGAAGAGGGAATATAAATGTTTAAATTCAAGGATTACATGGATTAAAATAAGGGTAGGATGCGAAAAGTGGGTCATAATAAGTGTGTATGTACCTGGAGTGTTAAGCGAGTGTGTAATAACTTTTGAACCAAATGAGAGATTAATTGTGGCAGGGGACCTAAATGCTAAAGGAGGAGAAACATTTGGAGAGGGTGTGGTAGGCAAGTTTGGGATGCCAAGTGTAAATGATAACGGGGGCCTTCTGATTGAACTTTGTATAGAAAGGGGTTTGGTGATAGGTAATACATATTTTAAGAAAAAGAGGATAAATAAGTAACAAGATATGATGTAGGGAATAATGAGAGTAATTTGTTGGACTACATATTGGTAGATAAAAGACTGTTGAGTAGACTTGAGGATGTACATGTTTATAGAGGGGCCACAGATGTATCAGATCACTTTTTAGTTGTAGCTACACTGAGAGTAAAAGTAGCAGCAAGTAAGAGAGGTGAAGGTTTATAAACTAAAGGATGAGGCAGTTAGGGTAAGATATAAACAACTATTGGAGGATAGATGGACTAGTGAAAGTATAGGCAATGGGGTCGAAGATGTATGGGGTAGGTTTAAGAATGTAGTGTTAGAGTGTTCAGCAGAAGTTTGTGGTTACAGGAAAGTGGGTGTGGGAGGGAAGAAGAGCGATTGATGGAATGATGATGTAAAGAGAGCAGTATGAGAAGTTTTTACAAAGTAGTAGTGATGAAAGGAGAGAGGAGTTTATGGAGAGAAAAAGAGAGGTTAAGAGAGTGGTGAAGCAATGCAAAAAGAGAGAAACGAGAGGGTGGGTGAGATGTTATCGACAAATTTTGTTGAAAATAATAAAAAGCTTCGGAGTGAGATTAATAAGTTGAAGGGAGCGAATGGATTTGATAGTTAAGAATAGGAGAGGAAAGTTATTAAATGGAGAGTTAGCGGTATCGGGAAGATGGAGGGAATATTTTGAGGAATTGTTAAATGTTGATGAAGATAGGGAAGGTGTGATTTTGTGTATAGGGCAAGGAGGAATAACATCTTGTAGGAGTGAGGAAGAGTCAGTTGTGAGTGTGGGGAAAGTTCATGAGGCATTAGGTAAAATGAAAGGGGGTAAGGCAGCCGGGATTGATGGGATGAAGATAGAAATGTTAAAAGCAGGAGGGGATATAGTTTTCGAGTGGTTAGTGCTTTTATTTAATACATTTATGGAAGAGGGTAACGTATCTAGGGATTGGCAGAGAGCATGCATAGTTCCTTTGTATAAAGGCAAGGGGAACAAAAGAGAGTGCAAAAATTATAGGGAAATAAGTCTGTTGAGTATACCTGGTAAAGTTTATGGTAGAGTTATTATTGAAAGAATTAAGAGTAAGACGGAGAATAGGATAGCAGATGAACAAGGAGGCTTTAGGAAAGGTAGGGGGTTTGTGGACCAGGTGTTTACAGTGAAACATATAAGTGAACAGTATTTAGATAAGGCTAAAGAGGTTTTTGTGGCATTTATGGATTTGGAAAAGGCGTATGACAGGGTGGATAGGGGGGCAATGTGGCAGATGTTGCAGGTGTATGGTGTAGGAGGTAGGTTACTGAAAGCAGTGAAGAGTATTTACGAGGATAGTGAGGTTCAGGTTAGAGTATGTAGGAGAGAGTGAGATTATTTCCCAGTAAAAGTAGGCCATAGATAAGGATGTGTGATGTTACCGTGGTTGTTCAATATATTTATAGACGGGGTTGTAAGAGAAGTGAATGCTCGGGTGTTGGCAAGAGGTGTGGGGTTAAAAGATGAAGAATCTAACACAAAGTGGGAGTTGTCACAGTTGCTCTTTGCTGATGACACTGTGCTTTTGGGAGATTCTGAAGAAAAGTTGCAGAGGTTGGTGGATGAATTTTGTAGGGTATGCAAAAGAAGGAAGTTAAAAGTGAATATAGGAAAAAGTAAGGTGATGAGGATTACAAAAAAAATTGGTGACGAAAGACTGGATATCAGATTGAAGAGAGAGAGTATGGAGGAGGTGAATGTATTCATATATTTAGGAGTGGACGTGTCAGCAGGTGGATCTATGAAAAATGAGGTGAATCATAGAACTGATGAGAGAAAAAAGGTGAGTGGTGCACTGAGGAGACAAGGAACATTATCCATGGAAGCAAAGAGGGGAATGTATGAGAGTATAGTTATACCAACGCTCTTATGAGTGTGAAACATGGTTAGTGAATGTTGCAACAAGAAGAAAACTGGAGGCAGTGGAGATGTCATGTCTGAGGGCAATGTGTGGTGTGAATATAATGCAGAGAATTCGTAGTCTGGAAATTAGGAGGTGTTGGATTACCAAAACTATTACCCAGAAGGCTGAGTTGTTGAGGTGGTTCGGACATGTAGAAAGAGTGTAACAAAATAGAATGACTTCGAGAGTGTATAAATCTGAAGTGGAGGGAAGGCGGGGTAGGGGTCGGCCTAGGAAAGGTTGGAGGGAGGGGGTAAAGGAGGTTTTGTGTGCGAGGGGCTTTGACTTCTAGCAAGCATGCGTGATCGTGTTAGATAGGAACGAATGGGGAGAAATGGTTTTCAGGACTGCATGTGCTGTTGGAGTGTGAGCAAGGTAACATTTATGAAGGGATTCAGGGAAACCGGCAGGCCCGACTTGAGTCCTGGAGATGGAAAGTACAGTGCCTGCCCTCTGAGAGAGGGGTGTTAATGTTTCAGTTTTATAACTGCAGTGTAGGCGCGCCTGTGGTCAGACCCTCACACGGTGAAGGTCCGAGTTCGATTCCCGGTGAAGGGATGGAAATATTGAACGTGTTTCATTACACCGGTTGTCTATGTCCATCCATAAGCAAAATGGGTACCTGGGTGTTAGTCGACTGGTGTGGGTCTCATCCTGGGAGAAAACTGACCTAATTTGCCGGAAATGCTCTGCATAACAAGTGGCTTTCTATATAGTAGTATATCATTGATGTCAGCTAG
This sequence comes from Cherax quadricarinatus, assembly GCF_038502225.1. Classification (NCBI taxonomy): domain Eukaryota; kingdom Metazoa; phylum Arthropoda; class Malacostraca; order Decapoda; family Parastacidae; genus Cherax; species Cherax quadricarinatus. Next base: position 13,854,037 of record NC_091312.1, read on the forward strand.
GCCTGTATACCTTGTACATGTACTTGTAATAAATAAAGGTATTATTATTATTATTATTATTATTATTATTATTATTATTATTATTATTATTATTATTATTATTATTATTATTAAAGTTTTTCTTTTTCTGGCCACCCTGCCTTGGCGGGAGAACGTCTGTGTTAATAAAAAATAATATATATGTACACACACACACACACACACACACACACACACACACACACACACACACACACACACACACACACACACACACACACACACACACACATATATATATATATATATATATATATATATATATATATATATATATATATATATATATATATATATATATATATATATATATATATATATATATGTCGTGCCGAATATGTAAAACTGGTCAATTAGCAAGAACTCATTTAAAATTAAGTCCTTTCTAAAATTTTCTCTTATACGTTTAAAGATATATTTTTTTCATTAATGTTAATGTAAAAAATTTTAATTTTGCACCAAAAGAATCTTAGAAAACTTACCTAACCTTATTATAACAAGTGCAATTTATTTTAGCCTAACTCAGCTAAATAAATTTTAAATACGTTTACAGTAATTTAATACTAAACAAACACAATGAAATATATTTTTTTCGTTAGGTTCATAATGATTTTTGCGATATTATTGCATACACAAATTTTTGCTTGTCCTATATGGCAAGATGAGCGTTGCTATTTAAGCCAAGATCGCAAGTTCTGCCTATTCGGCACGACATATATATATATATATGAATGAGAATGAGAGAGAGGCTAGAGATGAGTGTGAGAGAGACAAGGAAAAGCAGAGAGATAACACAAACAGACAGCCGGTCAGAGACAAAGAGACGCACGTAGAGACTATCTGCTGGCAAGGGAGACTTCAGGGGAAGGGAAGAGGGGGAGGGGAGGCTTGATGCTGGCGAGGAACTTTTCATCCAAGGAACTAGAGCCGCCCTTCCCCTGGATCAGACTTGGCTATATCCCATTCATCAATCCTCTGGAGAGACAAGAATTGTCAGAGGGAGAAGAGGTGTTGGAGAGACAGTTGTTGTTGTTGTTGGTGGTGGTGCCTAGAGTAGTAGTAGGGTAGTGGTGAGGACGAGGGTGGTGGTGGTGGTAGTGAGGACGAGGGTGATGGTAGTGGTAGTGAGGACGAGGGTGATGGTGGTAGTAGTGGTGGTGGCGGCAGTGGTGTGATGGTGCTAGCAGTGATGGTGCTACCTCTGGAAATATAGCATAATAGTTAAACAGTGGTGAGATTAAGAGAGGGGTAAAGGAGATGGTGGTCGTCGTGATGGTGGTGGTGGTGGTGGTTGTGTGGTATCAGTGCTGGTATTAGTAGGGTGGTAGTGGAGTGGTGGCAGTGCTAGCACTAGTGGTAGTGGTGGTTGTGTGGTGGCAGTGCTGGCACTAGTGGTAGTGGTGGTTGTGGTTGTGTGGTGGCAGTGCTGGTATTAGTGGTGGTTGTGTGTTGGCAGTGCTGATAATAGTGGCAGTGGTGGCTATGGTTGTGTGGTGGCAGTGGTGGCTATGGTTGTGTGGTGGCAGTGGTGGCTATGGTTGTGTTGTGGCAGTGGTGGCTATGGTTGTGTGGTGGCAGTGGTGGCTATGGTTGTGTGGTGGCAGTGCTGGTACTAGTGGTAGTAGTGGTTGTGGTCGTGTGGTGGCAGTGCTGATATTAGTGGTGATAGCGGTATTTGTGATAGTAACAATTGTGGTGATGAGGATGGTTGTGCTGCTGCTGCTGCTGCTGTTGCTGCTGCTGCTGCTGCTGTTGATGCTGCTGCTGCTGTTGATGCTGCTGCTGCTGTTGATGCTGCTGCTGCTGTTGATGCTCCTGCTGCTGTTGATGCTGCTGTTGATGCTGCTGTTGATGCTGCTGCTGCTGTTGATGCTGCTGTTTCTGTAGATGCTGCTGTTGATGCTGCTGTTGCTGTTGATGCTGCTGTTGATGCTGCTGTTGCTGTTGATGCTGCTGTTGATGCTGCTGCTGCTGTTGATGCTGCTGCTGCTGGTGCTGTTGATGCTGCTGTTGATGCTGCTGCTGCTGTTGATGCTGCTGCTGCTGCTGTTGATGCTGCTGCTGTTGTTGATGCTGCTGCTGCTGTTGATGCTGCTGCTGCTGTTGATGCTGCTGCTGCTGTTGATGATGCTGCTGCTGCTGTTGATGCTGCTGCTGCTGTTGATGCTGCTGTTGCTGTTGATGCTGCTACTGCTGTTGATGCTGCTGCTGCTGTTGATGCTGCTGCTGCTGCTGCTGCTGCTGGCGCGACAGACAGAAACGTGCGACGGTCCTCTAGCAGCCAGTGTGGCAGTCCGCTTTGATAGCGAGAAGAACCTGTTGACGGCTGGTCACCCTCACCATCGCTCGCGTCCCACTAGCGAACCCTCCCTCCCAGCCCACTCCCAGCCCAATCCTCCCACTCATCCCTCATAACTCGGCCTCCCTCTGCTTCTCTGCCAAGCCCTTGGTGACCCAAGGAAGGATCTCCGACTCCAGAAGGAATCCTGAAGGAGCCGGGGACGCAGGAAGAGTCTCAGCGGTGAGCGTAGCTTAAGAAACTAACTCGAAGCTTTTTGACCACAACGCAACATTTCGGTCACGTGGACGAGGTGTCAAACAGCGACACTCCATTAGGGCCCACTCGCAGTTGTCACGTAAATTATCAGCTCTACGACGCACACATATACGCACGCACAACTCGCGCGCATACACACACGCACACACACACACATTCACACACACACACACACAAACACACACACACACACATACACACACACACACACATACACACCTGCACAATCGTAAATACACATACACGCGCACACGTCGACTGGAGGATAATGCTAAGTCTGTGACTTGAGGCTTGAGAGGTTACGCCTCTCCTTGACTAACATACGAAGGTGTGTATGAAACAGAGTGTGAACGGAGGTGTATGGGTGCTCGGGGCTAGACACAGGTGGACAGGAGAGCGGGCGGGCGCTGGTGGCGAGGTATAGTGTCCTGACGCCACCAACTGATATACACTCTCAGCGAACATACTCCTGAATTCTTAATTAGCTGTCAGTACATTAACTGTTGTATTATTACAGAGGCTGTCGCACGCTTGTAACGAAATAAGCACACAGTCACACGGACCCACACGCGCATGTATACAAGAGCATGGAAGCACGCACACACATGTATACAAGATAGTGAAAGCACGCACGCATATGTATACAGGAAAATGAGAGCGTGCATTCACATGCTCTGGTGAGTCTGATTCCACCTCAGATTAAATGAGTCGACGGGACACTGTGCATGGTAACAACACACACATTTTGGTCGAGGTGACGAAAGGAGGTTTCTCTTCAGGAAGATGTTACAGGCTGCTTCTGTCACTTGTTGTGGCAAGGACAGGACAGAGGAACCTGTCCTCCCCGCGGTGGAGTCCTCCCTCTCACTGACGGATGTATAAAATACAATTACGTGTGCAAACCAAAAGAAACAACGGAAGGTTAGAGTGCAAACTATTATCTTGGCATTTGTCTCCGTCCATATGACCCTCTCTGAGCACCTCTTTCCTCCCCCCTCTCTATCCTACTCCCCACCCTTCTCGCCCCTCCATCCCCATTGTACCCCACCCCTCTCCGTTCCTCCCTCGCCCTGGTAATCTGCCCAACATTTCCTGAACATAAGGACTTGGCGGCATATGTTAGGAACACTCGTGTTGACGCTCAATTGCCTTGTAGAACAAAAATCCGGTCGTTTAGTACCTGGCGCCATTAAGAGCAGCGCGAGGAGGATCGCTTTAACGAAGCTATGGTAAACAATCAGACCCCGTTGTTCCGACCTTCATTTGTTTTTTTCCAGCAGGTTCACGGCGTCTATTGCCCTGTCCTTGCCCACCAACCTGCCCACCGCGAGCCTGGGACGTTTGAGTGATATCTTGAAGGCTAGGTGGGCGTCGTGGGCGTGAGGGAGGCGTCACTTGGCGAGGTCTGTGCCGGGGAAGGAGGTATGCACTGTCTGAAGTAACTAATTCACACCTTATCAAGCTGGAAAATGTGGTCCCATGCGTTCAGATTGTCCGTGTGTTTCACTGTCTTTGGAGGTGTTTGCAAGCATATGGTCGGGTGGACAGTGCATGTGGTGGCCTTCCAGACCACTGTTGAAGACCCAAGGAGGGACCACGAAGGCGCAGCCGGATGTGTGGCCAGACACAGGCTGTGTGTGTCGTACTCTTTGATCAGGTTTCTCTCCGACACACACTCAACACGTCAAAACACCTGAACATTTGTCACTGGGAAAACATCAGAGCTGCGGCCGCTCATTGTCGTACTGACGGAAAAATATTCAGCCTGTACAGAGCTGTTTTTTTTACTCACATATATTTTTTTTCATGTATTGATAGTGTCCACACGTCCAGGCTAGCCTGTGACCACAGCCACGCTTGTTTAATACCTCGCTAAATTTCCAGGAAACTTAAGCAAACGACTAACCGCCCATGACTATCCACTTCCCATTTCTGTAAACTGTTGACACAATGGTCAAATCCAGATTAATATAACAGATATATTACCACAAAATGTGTTAACACGAGGATTTTCTTTTATTCTCTTTGTATATAAAAACTTGTAATGAAACTCTGCTGACCTATTGCAGTGTTGCCTTTTTACATTGGGGAGGCTCCTTGCAAGACGATCATTTAAAAAAAGGGGGAAAAAAACATCGCCCCAGCAGCCTGGTCCCAGATCAGGCCTCTCTCTCTCTCTCTCTCTCTCTCTCTCTCTCTCTCTCTCTCTATCTATCTATCTATCTATCTATCTATCTATCTATCTATCTATCTCTTGGTCACTTGATCAGTTATGTACTGTTTGTGCTCGCCGCTGCACACAGTTCGACAGTGACATCATCCTGCCAAGAACCTACTGAATGGATGGCCTAGGAGCTACATCACTCTATGAGAGACCTACACACCACTACACCGATCACAGGGTGACTTCGTTCCACAAGAACCAAACAATTTATGCCAACCCAAAAGGACCTTGTTTTACAAGAGCCTAACAGCCCACTAAACCCAATATAACCTTTTTCAAAAACCTGTATCGTCTCGATAAAACCTGAATAAGTTCAATAAAAAGAAGGTCTTCGCGTATGAGACTGATTCTTAAGACGTATGAACAGATTAAACTGCTGAAGCTCCTGGGCTACAGGGGAGGAATCAGTTGGGGCCTCAGACGGAAACACATGCAGAAGTATTCTTTCCGAATCTTCAGTATTAGAAGCTCCGTAGCTCAACGGTAAAGCATTAGACCAGTTAACTTCAGAACCACGGTTCTCTCTATCTACCTATGATAGAATGTGATAATGTGAGTAGTCACGAAAGCGCTTGGAATTTCTCTATTCTTTCAGAGTGATTGTTTTGCATATTTTGAAATCACCTGTTTACTGTGATCTTATTGCATCTATATGTATATATATATATATATATATATATATATATATATATATATATATATATATATATATATATATATATATATATATATATATATATATATATATATATATATATATATATATATATATATATATGTATGTATCATTGTCTTGATCAAATTACAGGTCAAGACATAAAAGAATAAACATTTAGACTGCAAAGAAGAAAAACGAAGATAGAAGGAGGGAGAGAGAGAGAGAGAGTATAAAAAAATAAATTTCACTTTGGGTTTAATTTCACCATCAGACATTATGGGTCGGCCAGGTTTGCTAAGCTATTAGTAGAATATTCAGCGTTACCCGCCCCACCATGCACTCTACCCGCCCCACCATGCACTCTACCCGCCCCACCCTGCACTCGACCCGCCCCACCATGCACTCTACCCGCCCCACAATGCAATCTACCCGCCCCACCATGCACTCTACCCGCCCCACCATGCACTCTACCCGCCCCACCATGCACTCTACCCGCCCCACCATGCACTCTACCCGCCCCACCATGCACTCTAACCGCCCCACCATGCACTCTACCCGCCCCACCATGCACTCTACCCGCCCCACCATGCCCTCTACCCGCCCCACCATGCACTCTACCCGCCCCACCATGCACTCTACCAGCCCCACCATGCACTCTACCCGCACCACCATGCACTCTACCCGCCCCACCATGCACTCTACCCGCCCCACCATGCACTCTACCCGCCCCACCATGCACTCTACCCCCCCCACCCAGCACTCTACCCGCCCCACCATGCACTCTACCCGCCCCACCATGCACTCTACCCCCACCACCATGCACTCTACCCGCCCCACCATGCACTCTACCCGCCCCACCATGCACTCTACCCGCCCCACCATGCACTCTACCCGCCCCACCATGCACTCTACCCGCCCCACCCTGCACTCTACCCCCCCCCCCATGCACTCTACCCGCCCCACCATGAACTCTACCCGCCCCACCATGCACTCTACCCACACCACCATGCACTCTACCCGCCCCACCCTGCACTCTACCCGCCCCACCATGAACTCTACCCGCCCCACCATGAACTCTACCCGCCCCACCATGCACTCTACCCGCCCCACCATGCACTCTACCCGCCCCACCATGCACTCTACCCGCCCCACCATGCACTCTACCCGCCCCACCATGCACTCTACCCGCCCCACCATGCACTCTACCCACACCACCATGCACTCTACCCGCCCCACCATGCACTCTACCCGCCCCACCATGCACTCTACCCGCCCCACCATGCACTCTACCCGCACCACCATGCACTCTACCCGCACCACCATGCACTCTACCCACCCCACAATGCACTCTAACCGCCCCACCATGCACTCTACCCGCCCAACCATGCACTCTACCCGCCCCACCATGCACTCTACCCTCCCCACCATGCACTCTTCCCGCCCCACCAGACACTCTACCCGCCCCACCATACACTCTACCAGCCCCACCATACACTCTACCCGCCCCACCATACACTCTACCCGCCCCACCATGCCCTCTACCCGCCCCACCATTCACTCTAATTGCCCCACCATACACTCTACCCGCCCAACCATGCACTCTACCCCCCCCAACATGCACTCTGCCCGCCCCACCACACACTCTACCCGCCCCACCACACTACCCGCACCACCACACACTCTACCCGCACCACCACACACTCTACCCGCCCCACCATACACTCTACCCGCCCCAACATGCACTCTACCCGCCCCACCATACACTCTACCCGCCCCACCATGCACTCTACCCACCCCACCACACTACCCGCCCAAACACACACTCTACCCGCCCCACCATGCACTCTACCCGCCCCACCATGCACTCTACCCGCCCAACCACGCACTCTACCCGCCCCACCACACACTCTACCCACCCCACCACACTACCCGCCCCACCACACACTCTACCCGCCCCACCACACACTCTACCCGCCCCACCATACACTCTACCCGCCCCACCACACACTCTACCCGCCCCACCACACTACCCGCCCCACCACGCACTCTACCCGCCCCACCACACACTCTACCCGCCCCACTACACTATCCGCCCCACCACACACTCTACCCTCCCCACCACACACTCTACCCGCCCCACCATGCACTCTACCAGCCGAACCACGCACTCTACCCGCCCCACCACAGACTCTACCCGCCCCACCACACTATCCGCCCCACCACACTCTCTACCCGCCCCACCACACTATCCGCCCCACCACACACTCTACCCGCCCCACCACACACTCTACCCGCCCCACCATGCACTCTACCCGCCCAACCACGCACTCTACCCGCCCCACCACAGACTCTACCCGCCCCAACACACTATCCGCCCCACCACACACTCTACCCGCCCCACCACACACTCCACCCGCCCCACCATGCACTCTACCCGCCCAACCACGCACTCTGCCCGCCCCACCACACACTCTACCCGCCCCACCATACACTCTACCCGCCCCACCACACTACCCGCCCCACCACACACTCTACCCGCCCCACCATACACTCTACCATGCACTCTACCCGTCCCACCATGCACTCTACCCGCCCCACCATGCACTCTACCCGCCCCACCATGCACTCTACCCGCCCCACCACACACTCTACCCGCCCCACCACACACTCTGCCCGCCCCACCATACACTCTACCGGCCCCAACATGCACTCTACCCGCTCCATCATGCACTCTACCCGCCCAACCACGCACTCTACCCGCCCCACCACACACTCTACCCGCCCCACCACACTATCCGCCCCACCACACACTCTATCCGCCCCACCACACACTCTACCCGCCCCACCAAGCACTCTACCCGCCCAACCACGCACTCTACCCGCCCCACCACACACTCTACCCGCCCCACCACACTACCCGCCCCACCACACACTACCCGCTCCACCACACACTCTACCCGCTCCACCACACACTCTACCCGCCCCACCACGCACTCTACCCGCCCCACCACACACTTTACCCGCCTCACCACACACTCTACCCGCCCCAACACGCACTCTACCCGCCCCACCACACACTCTACCCGCCCCACCACGCACTCTACCCACCCCACCACACACTGTACCCGCCCCACCACACACTCTACCCGCCCCAACACGCACTCTTCCCTCCTCACCACACTCTACCCGCCCCACCACGCACACTACCCGCCCCACCACGCACTCTACCCGCCCCACCACACACTCTACCCGCCCCACCACACACTCTACCCGCCCCACCACGCACTCTTCCCGCCTCACCACACACTACCCGCCCCACCACGCACTCTATCCGCCCCACCACTCACTATCCGCCCCGCCACGCACTCTACCCACCCCACCACGCACTTTATCCACCGCTTCACACATTCTACCCGCCTCACCACACACTCTACCCTCCCCAACACGCACTCTACCCGCCCCACCACACACTCTTCCCGCCTCACCACCCTACCCGCCCCACCACGCACTCTACCCGCCCCGCTACACACTCTTCCCGCCTCACCACTCTACCCGCCCCACCACGCACTCTTCCCGCCCTACCACACACTCTACCCGCCTCACCACACACTCTACCCTCCCCAACACGCACTCTACCCGCCCCACCACACACTAGCCCCCCCACCACGCCCTCTACCCACCCCACAACCCACTCTACCCGCCCCACCACACACTCTACCCGCCCCACCACGCACTCTTCCCTCCACACCACACTCGACCCGCCCCACCACACACTCTACCCGCCCCACCACGCACTCTTCCCGCCTCACCACACACTACCCGCCCCACCACACACTCTACCCGCCTCACCACACTACCCGCCCCGCCACGCACTCTACCCACCCCACCACGCACTTTATCCACCGCTTCACACATTCTACCCGCCCCACCACGCACTCTACCCGCCCCACCACCCACTCTACCCGCCCCACCACACACTCTTCCCGCCTCACCACACTACCCGCCCCACCACGCACTCTACCCGCCCCGCTACACACTCTACCCGCCCCACCACGCACTCTACCCGCCCCACCACGCACTCTTCCCGCCCTACCACACACTCTACCCGCCTCACCACACACTCTACCCGCCCCAACACGCACTCTACCCGCCCCACCACTCACTCTACCCGCCCCACCACGCACTCTACCCACCCCACCACACACTCTACCCGCCCCACCACACACTCTCCCCGCCCCACCACGCACTCTACCCTCCGCACCACACTCTACCCGCCCCGCTACACACTCTACCCGCCCCACCACGCACTCTTCCCTCCTCACCACACACTACCCGCCCCACCACGCACTCTATCCGCCCCACCACTCACTATCCGCCCCGCCACGCACTCTACCCACCCCACCACGCACTTTATCCACCGCTTCACACATTCTACCCGCCCCACCACGCACTCTACCCGCCCCACCACGCACTCTACCCGCCCCACCACACACTCTTCCCGCCTCACCACACTACCCGCCCCACCACGCACTCTACCCGCCCCGCTACACACTCTACCCGCCCCACCACGCACTCTACCCGCCCCACCACGCACTCTTCCCGCCCTACCACACACTCTACCCGCCTCACCACACACTCTACCCTCCCCAACACGCACTCTACCCGCCCCACCACACACTCTACCCGCCCCACCACGCACTCTACCCCCCCCACCACACACTCTACCCGCCCCACCACACACTCTACCCGCCCCACCACGCACTCTTCCCGCCTCACCACACTCACCGCCCCACCACACACTCTACCCGCCCCACCACGCACTCTTCCCGCCCCACCACACACTACCCGCCCCACCACGCACTCTATCCGCCCCACCACTCACTATCCGCCCCGCCACGCACTCTACCCACCCCACCACGCACTTTATCCACCGCTTCACACATTCTACCCGCCCCACCACGCACTCTACCCGCCCCACCACGCACTCTACCCGCCCCACCACACACTCTTCCCGCCTCACCACACTACCCGCCCCACCACGCACTCTACCCGCCCCGCTACACACTCTACCCGCCCCACCACGCACTCTACCCGCCCCACCACGCACTCTTCCCGCCCTACCACACACTCTACCCGCCTCACCACACACTCTACCCGCCCCAACACGCACTCTACCCGCCCCACCACACACTCTACCCGCCCCACCACGCACTCTACCCCCCCCACCACACACTCTACCCGCCACACCCCACACTCTACCCGCCCCAACACGCACTCTTCCCTCCTCACCACACTCTACCCGCCCCACCACACACTCTACCCGCCCCACCACGCACTCTTCCCGCCTCACCACACACTACCCGCCCCACCACGCACTCTATCCGCCCCACCACACACTATCCGCCCCGCCACGCACTCTACCCACCCCACCACGCACTTTATCCACCGCTTCACACATTCTACCCGCCCTACCACACACTCTACCCGCCCCACCACGCACTCTACCCGCCCCACCACACACTCTACCCGCCTCACCACACTACCCGCCCCACCACGCACTGTACTCGCCCCGGTACACACTCTACCCGCCCCACCACGCACTCTACCCGCCCCACCACGCACTCATCCCGCCCTACCACACACTCTACCCGCCCCACCACGCACTCTATCCGCCCCACCACTCACTATCCGCCCCACCACGCACTCTTCCCGCGCTTCCACACACTCTACCCACCCCACCACGCACTCTATCCACCTCTTCACACATTCTACCCGCTCTACCACACACAACCCGCTATCTGACCCGCTCTAGTCGCTCACGTGAGATGATGCCTTTTAACCGCCGCGCCTCTCTGCTGACTCCAATATGTAAGTGTGAATCCTTGTGCCTTTGACTCAGATTGATCAAGGAACTGAGCACCTATTTAGGCTGAGACTAAATATCTTTCAAGGCTGAGGAATACCTTTTATCTTCTTTCAAGGCTGAGGAATCGAATGCCTTTTACCTTCTTTCAGAGCTGATGAATACTTACCAAGGCTATGAGACTGAACACCTATCAAGAGTGAGGGACTTTACACCTATCATGGCTGAAGGACTGAACACCTTCCATCAAGGCTGAGGGTCTAAACACTTTCCATCAAGGCTGAGGGACTTAACACCTTCCATCAAGACTGAGGGACTAAACACCTTCCATCAAGGCTGAGGGACTGAACACCTTCCATCAAGGCTGAGGGACTGAACACCTTCCATCAAGGCTGAGGGACTGAACACCTTCCATCAAGGCTGAGGGACTGAACACCTTCCATCAAGGCTGAGGGACTGAACACCTTCCATCAAGGCTGAGGGACTGAACACCTTCCATCAAGACTGAGGGACTTAACACCTTCCATCAAGGCTGAGGGACTGAACACTTTCCATCAATGCTGAGGGACTGATCACTTCGTATTCCACTTTCTCCGGTACGTCATCTCTGTTCTGACATACCGGAGACATCACTGATCAACTAAAAACAACATTATCATATCCAAACCCATTCATTTTTTCCCTAATGACGATGTTCAATGATTCACTTCGACAAGTTATGATATAAGTCGTTATTAGATTCTCCTATGTGAGGGTTATTTTTGTGTTGTTCACTGTATTTTCTAGCACATTTGCAGTTTTCCAGCTGTCTAGCACATTTGCAGTTTTCCAGCTGTCTAGCACATTTGCAGTTTTCCAGCTGTCTAGCACATTTGCAGTTTTCCAGCTGTCTAGCACATTTGCAGTTTTCCAGCTGTCTAGCACATTTGCAGTTTTCCAGCTGTCTAGCCCATTTGCAGTTTTCCAGCTGTCTAGCACATTTGCAGTTTTCCAGCTGTCTAGCACATTTGCAGTTTTCCAGCTGTCTAGCACATTTGCAGTTTTCCAGCTGTCTAGCCCATTTGCAGTTTTCCAGCTGTCTAGCACATTTGCAGTTTTCCAGCTGTCTAGCACATTTGCAGTTTTCCAGCTGTCTAGCACATTTGCAGTTTTCCAGCTGTCTAGCACATTTGCAGTTTTCCAGCTGTCTAGCACATTTGCAGTTTTCCAGCTGTCTAGCACATTTGCAGTTTTCCAGCTGTCTAGCACATTTGCAGTTTTCCAGCTGTCTAGCACATTTGCAGTTTTCCATCTGTCTAGCACATTTGCAGTTTTCCAGCTGTCTAGCACATTTGCAGTTTTCCAGCTGTCTAGCACATTTGCAGTTTTCCAGCTGTCTAGCACATTTGCAGTTTTCCAGCTGTCTAGCACATTTGCAGTTTTCCAGCTGTCTAGCACATTTGCAGTTTTCCAGCTGTCTAGCACATTTGCAGTTTTCCAGCTGTCTAGCACATTTGCAGTTTTCCAGCTGTCTAGCACATTTGCAGTTTTCCAGCTGTCTAGCACATTTGCAGTTTTCCAGCTGTCTAGCACATTTGCAGTTTTCCAGCTGTCTAGCACATTTGCAGTTTTCCAGCTGTCTAGCACATTTGCAGTTTTCCAGCTGTCTAGCACATTTGCAGTTTTCCAGCTGTCTAGCACATTTGCAGTTTTCCAGCTGTCTAGCACATTTGCAGTTTTCCAGCTGTCTAGCACATTTGCAGTTTTCCAGCTGTCTAGCACATTTGCAGTTTTCCAGCTGTCTAGCACATTTGCAGTTTTCCAGCTGACTAGCACATTTGCAGTTTTCCAGCTGTCTAGCACATTTGCAGTTTTCCAGCTGTCTAGCACATTTGCAGTTTTCCAGCTGTCTAGCACATTTGCAGTTTTCCAGCTGTCTAGCACATTTGCAGTTTTCCAGCTGTCTAGTGAGTTACGTTGTCTATATTATCTTGGTGTGTATCCTTGCTAAGAAGTTAGTGCTAGTATAGAATACCAACAGGTTAATGAAGACGAATGTACAACTCCTGGGTGTCCCGTAGATCGGTTGCTAGCGCACTCAGCTCACACACTGAGGACCGGAGACCGAATCCCCGGTACGGCTGGAAAACATTAAGATGTGTTTCCTTAAGACACCTGCTGCCCATGTTCACCCATCAGTATAATGGGTACCTGGGTGTTAGTTGACTGGTGTGGGTCGCATCCTGGGACAAAACTGACCTAATTTGCCCGAAATGCTCTGCATAACAAGCGACTTTCTATGTAGTAGTATGTCATTGATGTCAGCTAGACTTGTATACCTTGTACATGTACTTGTAGAAATGAAGGTATTATGATATTATTATTATTGTCAAGATGTTTCGCCCACCAGTGGCTTTATCAATTTAATACGAAGACTATATACCGGAGACAGTGGGAAAAATGGAGTTGCCAGTTTCTCACCCACAGCAGGTGGTGTTGTGTTCCTTAGCCTTAGTCTAAAGCAGAGGCATGAGGAAGGGGGAGGGGGATGGGCACTTCCATATTAGAGCCAGAAGAGAGATGCAGCAGTTGAAGCCATCGCCACAAGTGGGCGGGACCCACTTGCGGCGAGGATGTCTCTCACAACTCTACTGCCAACCTCTGGCTCAACTCTTGGGCATGACCTACATCCACTAGTGGGTCTCAGATCAAAATTGATTAAATACATTCTTGAAGAGAGTGCAAAAAAAATGTAATGCAAAAATAAGAAAAAAATTGTACAATCTTGAAAGTAGTTAATAAATTGAAGAAGATGAAAGTTGAAAAGATGGTTGAATTTAGGGTGAATGAAGACCACGTAATAGACAGGAAGAATTATAGAGACAAGGAGAGGGAGAGAGAGAGAGAGAGAGAGAGAGAGAGAGAGAGAGAGAGAGAGAGAGAGAGAGAGAGAGAGAGAGAGAGAGAGAGAGAGAGAGAGGGTTAAAGGGAGGGACGGTAGTAAAGAACGTAGACAGGGAGTAAGATTGGGAGACAGACCAAAGGGTAGATACCGAGGCGAAGAGAAAGACAAGAACAGGGACTGAAGGAGGGAGAAACAGGAAGGGAGGAAGATACAAAAGGATAAGAGAGAGAGAGATAGGCTGAGAAGAGAAGAGGAAGACAAATAGGGAGGGAAGGAGGGAGACACATAGGGAAGGAGAAAACACATGAGGGGAAGGGAGATAAACAGGGATGGAGTGGAAAAGAAAAGAGAGACAGAGAGAAGGAGAGAGAGAGAGAGAGAGAGAGAGAGAGAGAGAGAGAGAGAGAGAGAGAGAGAGAGACAGAGACAGACAGACAGACAGACAGACAGACAGACAGACAGAGAAACATCTGAACCATTGAGGCAGTGTGTGTGAGTGTGCATGTTTGAGTAACTTCACCACTCCTCTCCTGTCTCTCTCTCTCCCTCCTTCCATCCTTTACTGTTGCTCTCTGGCTCATGCTAGATTGGTTGTACTCACACTTAACTATACTCACTCGTATACAAGTTAAATCTGCTTTAAGAGCTAGTTAAGATACTGCAGTCAGTAACGTGGCACCTTCTTCCACTTATCAACAACTCTGTTGCCAAAAAAGAGCTTTGCTGTATCATACAGTGTAGAATAAATGATGGGGAACAACTGGCTATCTTCTCCCTCCTCCATCACACATTCCTTCATCACACCCTCCTCCATCACACATTCCTTCATCACACCCTCCTCCATCACACCCTCCTCCATCACACATTCCTTCATCACACCCTCCTCCATCACACGAGGGAAAAAGAGGTGAAGGAGGAAAAGAACTTAGGGAGCCTAGGGAGGTGATGAAGAGAAGGGAGTGTGGGGAGGGTGTGGGAGGGGGAGAGTGGGGAGGATGTTGGAGGATGGGGTGTGGGGAGGGTGCGGGAGGAGGGGGTGTGGGACGTAGGGGGTGTGGGAAGAGGGGGTGTGGGACGTAGGGGGTGTGGGGAGGGTGTGGGAGGAGGGGTATGGGGAGGGTGTGGGAGGAGGGGTATGGGGAGGGTGTGGGAGGAGGGGTGTGGGGAGGGTGTGGAAGGAGGGGGGTGGGGAGGATGTGGGAGGAGGGAAGTGTTGGGATTGTGAGGAGGATGAGGGAGGGTGGAAATTGTTGGGATGAAGGGAGGGAGGGGGATGTG
>NC_091312.1:13877039-13889539 GCF_038502225.1 Cherax quadricarinatus
CCATCCTCCCAGGACGCCACCTCCCTCCCAGAACACCACCACCACCCTCCCAGAACACCACCACCCTCATAGGACACCACCACCTTCCCAGGACACCACCACCCTCCCAGGACACCAACACCCTCCCAGGACACCACCATCCACCCGAGACACAACCATCCTCCCAGAACACAACCACCCTCCCAGGACACCACCACCCTCCCAGGACACCACTACCCTCCCATGACGCTACCACCCTCCCAGGACACCACCACCCTCCCAGGACACCACCACCCTCCCTGGGTATCACCACTCTCCCAGGACACCACCACCCTCCCATTACACCACCACCCTCCTAGGACACAAACACCCTCCCAGGACACCACCACCCTAGCAGGACACCACTACCCTCCCATGACGCTACCACCCTCCCAGGACACCACCACCCTCCCAGGACACCACCACCCTCCCTGGGCATCACCACTCTCCCAGGACACCACCACCCTCCCATTACACCACCACCCTCCTAGGACACAAACACCCTCCCAGGACACCACCACCCTAGCAGGACACCAACACACTCCCAGGACATTACCATCCTCCCAGGACACCACCACTCTCCCATAACACCACCACCCTCCCAGAACACCAATACCCTCCCAGGACAACAATACCCTCCCAGTACACCACCACCCTGCCAGGACACCGACACCCTCCCAGGACACCAACACCCTCTCAATACACCACCACCCTCCCAGGATACAAATAACCTCCCAGGACACCACCACCCTCACAGGATATCACCACCTTCCCAGGACATCAATACCCTCCCAGGACACCACCACCCAAGCAGGACACCAACACCCTCTCAGGACACTACCACCCTCCCAGGGAACCACCACCCTCCCAGGACACTACCACCCTCCCAGGACACCACCACCCTCCCATTACACCACCACCCTCCCAGGACACCACCACCCTCCCAGGACACCACCACCCTCCCAGGACACCACCACTCTCCCAGGACACCACCACCCTCCCATTACACCACCACCCTCCTAGGACACAAACACCCTCCCAGGACACCACCACCCTAGCAGGACACCAACACACTCCCAGGACATTACCATCCTCTCAGGACACCACCACTCTCCCATAACACCACCACCCTCCCAGGACACCAATACCCTCCCAGGACAACAATACCCTCCCAGTACACCACCACCCTGCCAGGACACCGACACCCTCCCAGGACACCAACACCCTCTCAATACACCACCACACTCCCAGGATACAAATAATCTCCCAGGACACCACCACCCTCACAGGATATCACCACCTTCCCAGGACATCAATACCCTCCCAGGACACCACCACCCAAGCAGGACACCAACACCCTCCCAGGACACTACCACCCTCCCAGGGAACCACCACCCTCCCAGGACACTACCACCCTCCCAGGACACCACCACCCTCCCATTACACCACCACCCTCCCAGGACACCACCACCCTCCCAGGACACCACCACCCTCCCAGGACACCACCACCCTCCCAGGACACCACCACCCTCCCAGGACACCACCACCCTCCCATTACACAACCACCATCCTCCCAGGATACTACTACTCTCCCAGGACACCACCACCCTCCCATTACATCACCACCCTCCCAGGGAACCACCACCCTCCCAGGATACTACTACCCTCCCAGGACACCACCACCCTCCCAGGACACCACCACCCTCCTAGGACACCAACACCCTCCCTGGACACCATCACCCTCCCAGGACACCACCACCCTTCCATTACACCACCACTCTCCCAGGACACCACCACCCTCCCAGGACACCACCACCCTCCCAGAACACCACCACCCTCCCAGAACACCACCACCCTCCCAGGACACCACCACCCTCCCCGGACACCAATACCCTCCCATTACACCAATCCCCTAGCAGGACGCCAACACCCTCACAGGATACTACCACCCTCCCAGGACACCACCACCCTCCCAAGACACCACCACCCTCCCAGGGCACCAATACCCTCCCAGGACACCAATACCCTCCCAGGATACCACCAGCTTTCCAGAACACCAACACCCTCCCAGGACACCAACACCCTCCCAGGACACCAACACCCTCCCAGGACACCACCACCTTCCCAGGACACCACCACCCTCACAGAACACCACCAC
This sequence comes from Cherax quadricarinatus, assembly GCF_038502225.1. Lineage (NCBI taxonomy): Eukaryota > Metazoa > Arthropoda > Malacostraca > Decapoda > Parastacidae > Cherax > Cherax quadricarinatus. The sequence continues at coordinate 13,879,216 of NC_091312.1, forward strand.
CCTCCCAGGACACCAATACTTTCCAAATCACCACCGCCCTCCCAGGACACCACCACCTTCCCGGGACACCACCACCCTCACAGAACACCACCACCCTCCCAGGGCACCAATACTTTCCCAGGACACCACCACCCTTTCAGGACACCACCACCCTTCCAGGACACCACCACCCTCCCAGGACACCAATACCCTTCCAAGACATCACAACCCTCCCAGGACCCCAATACTTCCCAGGACACCAACACCCTCCCAGGACACCAAATACCCTCCCAGGGCACCACCACCCTCCCAGGACACCAATACCCTTCCAGGACACCACCACCCTCCCAGGACACCAATACCCTTCCAGGACACTACAACCCTCCCAGGACACCAATACTTCCCAGGACACCACCACCTTCCCAGGACACCAATACCCTCCCAGGGCACCACCACCCTCCCAGGGCACCAATACTTTCCCAGGACACCACCACCCTTCCAGGACACCACCACCCTTCCAGGACACCACCACCCTTCCAGGACACCACCACCCTCCCAGGACACCAATACCCTTCCAGGACTCCACAACCCTCCCAGGACACCAATACCCTTCCAGGACACCACAACCCTCCTAGGACACCACCACCCTCCCAGGACACCAATACCCTCCCAGGACACCACCACCCTCCCAGGACACCACCACCCTCCCAGGACACCACCCTCCCAGGACATCACCACCCTCCCAGGACACCACCTCCCTCTCAGGACACCATCACCCTCCCAGGACAACACCACCCTCACAGAACACCAACACCCTCACAGAACACCAACACCCTCACAGAACACCAACACCCTCACAGAACACCAACACCCTCACAGAACACCAACACCCTCACAGAACACCAACACCCTCACAGAACACCAACACCCTCACAGAACACCAACACCCTCCCAGGACACCACCACCCTCACAGAACACCAACACCCTCACAGAACACCAACACCCTCACAGAACACCAACACCCTCCCAGGACACCACCACCCTCACAGAACACCAACACCCTCACAGAACACCAACACCCTCACAGAACACCAACACCCTCCCAGGACACCACCACCCTCACAGAACACCAACACCCTCACAGAACACCAACACCCTCACAGAACACCAACACCCTCACAGAACACCAACACCCTCACAGAACACCAACAACCTCACAGAACACCAACACCCTCACAGAACACCAACACCCTCACAGAACACCAACACCCTCACAGAACACCAACACCCTCACAGAACACCAACACCCTCACAGAACACCAACACCCTCACAGAACACCAACACCCTCACAGAACACCAACAACCTCACAGAACACCAACACCCTCACAGAACACCAACACCCTCACAGAACACCAACACCCTCCTGGATGATCCGCGGCTTACACCGTCAGGTAGGTCTTAATACCTTCCTAGATGAACTAAAACCTTTGTGTTTTGTTACATGTGTGTACCTATGTCCCTCTGTTACTCAGCCACCCTCTGTTACTCAGCCACCCTCTGTTACTCAGCCACCCTCTGTTACTCAGCCACCCTCTGTTACTCAGCCACCCTCCGTTACTCAGCCACCCTCTGTTACTCAGCCACCCTCCGTTACTCAGCCACCCTCCGTTACAGCCACCCTCTGTTACTCAGCCTCCCTCCGTTACTCAGCCACCCTCCGTTACTCAGCCACCCTCTGTTACTCAGTCGCCCTCCGTTACTCAGCCACCCTCTGTTACTCAGCCACCCTCTGTTACTCAGCCACCCTCTGTTACTCAGCCACCCTCCGTTACTCAGCCACCCTCCATTACTCAGCCACCCTCTGTTACTCAGCCATCCTCCGTTACTCAGCCACCCTCCGTTACTCAGTCACCCTCCGTTACTCAGCCACCCTCTGTTACTCAGCCACCCTCCGTTACTCAGCCACCCTCCGTTACTCAGCCACCCTCCATTACTCAGCCACCCTCTGTTACTCAGCCATCCTCCGTTACTCAGCCACCCTCCGTTACTCAGTCACCCTCCGTTACTCAGCCACCCTCTGTTACTCAGCCACCCTCCGTTACTCAGCCACCCTCCGTTACTCAGCCACCCTCCGTTGCTAAGCCACCCTTCGTTACTCAGGCACCCTCCGTTACTCAGCCACCCTCCGTTACTCAGCCACCCTCCGTTACTCAGCCACCCTCTGTTACTCAGCCACCCTCCGTTACACAGCCACCCTCCGTTGCTCAGCCACCTTCCGTTACTCACCCACCCTTCGTTACTCAGCCACCTTCCGTTACTCACCCACCCTTCGTTACTCAGCCACCTTCCGTTACTCACCCACCCTTCGTTACTCAGCCACCTTCCGTTACTAACGGATCTGTCATCACTCAGCCAGCATTTAAGGCTGCGTCCCGTACCTGCGAAAGAGAAATAATTGAATTAGAAGTCTTACTACTTGCAAGTTGCAATGTGACAATTTATATAAATATATACATACACACACACATACACACGCATATATATATATATATATATATATATATATATATATATATATATATATATATATATATATATATATATATATATATATATATATGCAAAATAACCACTCTGAAAAAATAGAGTAGTCACGAACGCGCTTGGAATTTCTCTATTTTTTCTGAGTGGTTATTTTGCATATTCTGAAATCACCTGTTTACTGTGATCTTATTGCATATATATATATATATATATATATATATATATATATATGTAGGTAGTAGGTTGGTAGACAGCAACCACCCAGGGAAGTACTACCGTCCTGCCAGATGACTGTGAAACAAAAACCTGTAATTGTTTTGCATGATGGTAGGATTGCTGGTTTCTTTTTCTGTCTCATAAACACGCTAAGATAACAGGGATATCTTGCTACTCCTACTTACACTTTGGTCACACTTCACAGACACGCACATGCATATATATATATACATACATCTAGGTTTTTCTCCTTTTTCTAAATAGCTCTTGTTCTTTTTTATTTCTTCTATTGTCCATGGGGAAGTGGAAAAGAATCTTTCCTCCGTAAGCCATGCGTGTCGTATGAGGCGACTAAAATGCCGGGAGCAATGGGCTAGTAACCCCTTCTCCTGTATACAATTACTAAAAAAGAGAAGAAGAAAAACTTTATAAAACTGGGTTGCTTAAATGTGCGTGGATGTAGTGCGGATGACAAGAAACAGATGATTGCTGATGTTATGAATGAAAAGAAGTTGGATGTCCTGGCCCTAAGCGAAACAAAGCTGAAGGGGGTAGGAGAGTTTCAGTGGGGGGAAATAAATGGGATTAAATCTGGAGTATCTGAGAGAGTTAGAGCAAAGGAAGGGGTAGCAGTAATGTTAAATGATCAGTTATGGAAGGAGAAAAGAGAATATGAATGTGTAAATTCAAGAATTATGTGGATTAAAGTAAAGGTTGGATGTGAGAAGTGGGTCATAATAAGCGTGTATGCACCTGGAGAAGAGAGGAATGCAGAGGAGAGAGAGAGATTTTGGGAGATGTTAAGTGAATGTATAGGAGCCTTTGAACCAAGTGAGAGAGTAATTGTGGTAGGGGACTTGAATGCTAAAGTAGGAGAAACTTTTAGAGAGGGTGTGGTAGGTAAGTTTGGGGTGCCAGGTGTAAATGATAATGGGAGCCCTTTGATTGAACTTTGTATAGAAAGGGGTTTAGTTATAGGTAATACATATTTTAAGAAAAAGAGGATAAATAAGTATACACGATATGATGTAGGGCGAAATGACAGTAGTTTGTTGGATTATGTATTGGTAGATAAAAGACTGTTGAGTAGACTTCAGGATGTACATGTTTATAGAGGGGCCACAGATATATCAGATCACTTTCTAGTTGTAGCTACACTGAGAGTAAAAGGTAGATGGGATACAAGGAGAATAGAAGCATCAGGGAAGAGAGAGGTGAAGGTTTATAAACTAAAAGAGGAGGCAGTTAGGGTAAGATATAAACAGCTATTGGAGGATAGATGGGCTAATGAGAGCATAGGCAATGGGGTCGAAGAGGTATGGGGTAGGTTTAAAAATGTAGTGTTAGAGTGTTCAGCAGAAGTTTGTGGTTACAGGAAAGTGGGTGCAGGAGGGAAGAGGAGCGATTGGTGGAATGATGATGTAAAGAGAGTAGTAAGGGAGAAAAAGTTAGCATATGAGAAGTTTTTACAAAGTAGAAGTGATGCAAGGAGGGAAGAGTATATGGAGAAAAAGAGAGAAGTTAAGAGAGTGGTGAAGCAATGTAAAAAGAGAGCAAATGAGAGAGTGGGTGAGATGTTATCAACAAATTTTGTTGAAAATAAGAAAAAGTTTTGGAGTGAGATTAACAAGTTAAGAAAGCCTAGAGAACAAATGGATTTGTCAGTTAAAAATAGGAGAGGAGAGTTATTAAATGGAGAGTTAGAGGTATTGGGAAGATGGAAGGAATATTTTGAGGAATTGTTAAATGTTGATGAAGATAGGGAAGCTGTGATTTCGTGTATAGGGCAAGGAGGAATAACATCTTGTAGGAGTGAGGAAGAGCCAGTTGTGAGTGTGGGGGAAGTTCGTGAGGCAGTAGGTAAAATGAAAGGGGGTAAGGCAGCCGGGATTGATGGGATAAAGATAGAAATGTTAAAAGCAGGTGGGGATATAGTTTTGGAGTGGTTGGTGCAATTATTTAATAAATGTATGGAAGAGGGTAAGGTACCTAGGGATTGGCAGAGAGCATGCATAGTTCCTTTGTATAAAGGCAAAGGGGATAAAAGAGAGTGCAAAAATTATAGGGGGATAAGTCTGTTGAGTGTACCTGGTAAAGTGTATGGTAGAGTTATAATTGAAAGAATTAAGAGTAAGACGGAGAATAGGATAGCAGATGAACAAGGAGGCTTTAGGAAAGGTAGGGGGTGTGTGGACCAGGTGTTTACAGTGAAACATATAAGTGAACAGTATTTAGATAAGGCTAAAGAGGTCTTTGTGGCATTTATGGATTTGGAAAAGGCGTATGACAGGGTGGATAGGGGGGCAATGTGGCAGATGTTGCAAGTGTATGGTGTAGGAGGTAGGTTACTGAAAGCAGTGAAGAGTTTTTACGAGGATAGTGAGGCTCAAGTTAGAGTATGTAGGAAAGAGGGAAATTTTTTCCCAGTAAAAGTAGGCCTTAGACAAGGATGTGTGATGTCACCGTGGTTGTTTAATATATTTATAGATGGGGTTGTAAGAGAAGTAAATGCGAGGGTCTTGGCAAGAGGCGTGGAGTTAAAAGATAAAGAATCACACACAAAGTGGGAGTTGTCACAGCTGCTCTTTGCTGATGACACTGTGCTCTTGGGAGATTCTGAAGAGAAGTTGCAGAGATTGGTGGATGAATTTGGTAGGGTGTGCAAAAGAAGAAAATTAAAGGTGAATACAGGAAAGAGTAAGGTTATGAGGATAACAAAAAGATTAGGTGATGAAAGATTGAATATCAGATTGGAGGGAGAGAGTATGGAGGAGGTGAACGTATTCAGATATTTGGGAGTGGACGTGTCAGCGGATGGGTCTATGAAAGATGAGGTGAATCATAGAATTGATGAGGGAAAAAGAGTGAGTGGTGCACTTAGGAGTCTGTGGAGACAAAGAACTTTGTCCTTGGAGGCAAAGAGGGGAATGTATGAGAGTATAGTTTTACCAACGCTCTTATATGGGTGTGAAGCGTGGGTGATGAATGTTGCAGCGAGGAGAAGGCTGGAGGCAGTGGAGATGTCATGTCTGAGGGCAATGTGTGGTGTGAATATAATGCAGAGAATTCGTAGTTTGGAAGTTAGGAGGAGGTGCGGGATTACCAAAACTGTTGTCCAGAGGGCTGAGGAAGGGTTGTTGAGGTGGTTCGGACATGTAGAGAGAATGGAGCGAAACAGAATGACTTCAAGAGTGTATCAGTCTGTAGTGGAAGGAAGGCGGGGTAGGGGTCGGCCTAGGAAGGGTTGGAGGGAGGGGGTAAAGGAGGTTTTGTGTGCGAGGGGCTTGGACTTCCAGCAGGCATGCGTGAGCGTGTTTGATAGGAGTGAATGGAGACAAATGGTTTTTAATACTTGACGTGCTGTTGGAGTGTGAGCAAAGTAACATTTATGAAGGGATTCAGGGAAACCGGCAGGCCGGACTTGAGTCCTGGAGATGGGAAGTACAGTGCCTGCACTCTGAAGGAGGGGTGTTAATGTTGCAGTTTAAAAACTGTAGTGTAAAGCACCCTTCTGGCAAGACAGTGATGGAGTGAATGATGGTGAAAGTTTTTCTTTTTCGGGCCACCCTGCCTTGGTGGGAATCGGCCGGTGTGATAATAAAAAATAAAAAAAAAAAAATATATATATATATATATATATATATGTATATATATATATATATATATATATATGTATATATATATATATATATATATATATATATATATATATATATATATATATATATATATATATATATAGTGGAAAACAGTACAGTTGAAAGTGTCATTACAAACATACGTTCACTTAGGTGACTAAATAGTGTGTCAACGGATGTCTCTCATTGGTTATACCCGAGGTGTGAAGGACCCATTGTTACTACCACCGCTGCCGCCGCCGCCACCACCGCCGTCAACGCCACCACCACCCCCGCCACCACCACCTCCACCCCCGCCACCACCACCTCCACCCCCGCCGTACCCGCCTCCCTCGCCGCCACCACCACCGCCACTGTCAAATGTCACAATCACTTTTTGATAGATACTTGGTGTTTTCCCTAGTTTTTTTGCGTTGTTTTTATTGCGTGTATGTGTGAGAATGTGTATGTGAGTGTACGTGTATGTGCGTGCTAAAGCATGCACAGACAAGCACATTCACACACACATGCACACGCACACATACATACAAACATGCGCATACAAACACCCACCTACACACACGCATACAAATACACATATACACACACACACGCACACACACACACACACACACACACACACACACACACACACATACACACACACACAAACACATACATACACATACACACACATACAAACAGACACACACACCCACACCCACACACACACACACACACACACACACACACACACACACACACACACACACACACACACACACACACTCACACACACACACACACACACACACACACACACACACACACACACACACACACACACACACACACACACACACACACACACACACACACACACACACACACATATATATATATATATATATATATATATGTACACACACGCAAATACATACATACACACACACACACATACATACAGACAGACACACACACCCACCCACCCACACACACACACACACACACACACACACACACACACACACACACACACACACACACACACACACACCCGACGCTCGTGCCGTACTTGTACGCGCGGTCGTATCTGTACATATGTGTGTCTGGCCGTGTTAAATCTGTCTCCCCAACCTACAATTAACAGGAAATTAAGACATTAATTCCTACTATCTCGACCTCACCAACGTCCATGTTTTGACTTCTGGCGGTGGCCATCCACTCGCCAAGTGCAAGCATAAACGCCGATTCCCCTTCCAAAGTAATTGTTTTAAACGGCTAAGAGAACTCACACAATAATCTTTATGGAAAAGATTACAGCCTGTGGTACCGGGGCAGTCCACGAGTCCGCGATATATTCGTTTGTTTGATAATAAAATAACATGGAGAACGAAGTATAATCTGATCCATAAATCTCCTGCGATAATACCCTGCGGACTGGGCAGGAGAGCCTGGGTATGGCGTGGGGGTGGGTACTGGGGGGTATCGAAATGTAAATTATGCCGAATGTAACACAGTCGAGATGGGAATAAAGTCAGCGAGTTGGCTTTATAGAAAGTGATAATCGGCGAGGTGTGCACCCGCTAATTTACTCTGTCATCAGAAGTTAATATAGGAGATGAGGCAGGAGAGAGAGAAGGAGAGGGATATAGTGTGTGTGTGTGTGTGTGTGTGTGTTGGGGTGAGGTGGGGCGCGTCTAGCGAAGTGTTACTGCAGTTGCAGGCTCATTTGCCTGGTCCCGGCGAGGCGGGGCGTGTCTAACGAAGTGTTTTCGCAGTTGCAGGCTTATTTGCCAGGCCCAGGTGAGGTGGGGCGCGTCTAGCGAAGTGTTACTGCAGTTGCAGGCTCATTTGCCTGGTCCCGGCGAGGCGGGGCGTGTCTAACGAAGTGTTTTCGCAGTTGCAGGCTTATTTGCCAGGCCCAGGTGAGGTGGGGCGCGTCTAGCGAAGTGTTACTGCAGTTGCAGGCTCATTTGCCTGGCCCCGGCGAGGCGGGGCGTGTCTAACGAAGTGTTTTCGCAGTTGCAGGCTTATTTGCCAAGCCCCGGTGAGGTGGGGCGCGTCTAGCGAAGTGTTACTGCAGTTGCAGGCGCGGTAACACTGGGTGTTACTGTCAGTTAAGAAATTAACGAATTTGCTGAGTTCCGTGCGGTGCTTCTGGTTTACTCTTCAGCCAAGTGATCCACACAGGGCTCTGTGGGTGACTCTTAAATCGTGTGATCCGTCTGATTCTTAATTGCTGCTTCACTTACTGGTGCTGCTACTGCTGCTGGTCCTACTGATGCTGCTGCAGCACCGCCATTACCACAACCACCACCACACACCACTATACACCACCACCACTATCACCACCACCACCACCACCACCACCACCACCACCACCACCACCACCACCACCACCATCACCACCACCACGGTAGTAAAGTAACCTGCACTGGGGCGCAGTAACCACCTACACATAACAATTAAGTGCAATAAAGAAATACGGTTGTTAGGGACTAATAAGGTGATTCACATGACAATGGTGATCAACCTAACTATCAGTCGGCGGTCTAATATCTCTAGGGAAGCCAGGCACTGCAGTACTGTGCTCTCATATATCGCAGGAAACAAGGACACTGCTCTCAGTGAATTGTCTGCAGTGAAAGTATATAACGAACTCTTGTGTATGTAATATGTAATATATATTTTTTATTAACATATCGGCCTTTTGCCACCGAGGCAGGGTCTCCCCTCCCCCCCCAAAAAAAAAAGAAACACTTTCATTATCATTCACTCTATCACTGTCTTGCCAAGGGCACGCTTACACTACAGTTAAAAAACTGCAACATATCAACTCCCCTCCTTCGGAGCGCAGGCAATGTACCTTCCACCTCCAGGACTCAAGTCCGGCCAACCGGTTTCCCTGAATCCCTTCATAAATGTTACTTTGCTTACACTCCAACAGCACTTCAAGCTCTAAAAACCATTTATCTCCATTCGCTCCTATCTAACACACTCACGCATGCTTGCTGGAAGTCCAAGCCCCTCGCACACAAAACCTCCTTTACCCCCTCCATCCAACCTTTCCTAGGCCGACCTCTACCCCGCCTTCCCTCCACTACAGATTTACACACTCTCGAAGTCATTCTATTTTGTTCCACCCTCTCTACATGTCCGAACCACCTCAATAACCCCTCCTCAGTCCTCTGGATAATAGTTTTGGTAAACCCTCACTTTCTCCTAATTTCCAAACTACGAATTCTCTGCATTATATTCACACCACACATTGCCCTCAGACATGACATCTCCACTGCCTCCAGCCTTCTTCTTCTTGCAACATTCATCATCCATGCTTCGCATCCATTTTGCTTCCATAGACAAAGTCCACAGACTCCTCAGTGCACCACTCATCTTTTCCCTCTCGTCAATTCTATGATTCACCTCATCTTTCATAGACTCATCTACTGACACGTCCACTCTCTAATACATTCACCTCCTCCATACTCTCTCCCTCCAACCTAATATCCGATCTTTCATCACTTTTTTTTGTTATCCTCACCACCTTACTCTTTCCTATATTCACTTTTAATTTTCTTCTTTTACATACCTTACCAAACTCATCCACCAACCTCTGCAACTTCTCTTCAGAATCTCCCAAAAGCACAAAGTCATCAGCAAAGAGCAGCTGTGACAACTCCCACTTTGTGTTAGATTCTTTATCCTTCAACTCCACTCCTCTTGCTAATACCCGAGCATTGACTTCTCTTATAACCCTATCAATTAATATATTGAATCACGAAATCGTAATGACACGATTGCTAACAAACCATACCACGGGTGAAGATAGAACCCGCGATCAGAGTGTTTCAGAACTCCAGACCGAAGCGTTAGCCACTGGGCCAGCTAGCTTCAATAAGATTCATCCAACTACGTATATTTCTACACCATAGGAAGGTTAGCATAGCATAGGCACCACTGTG
>NC_091312.1:13894539-13899539 GCF_038502225.1 Cherax quadricarinatus
TGCAGACCACGCCTGTGTTCGTAATAATCAAGGTGGTGATAGTGATGGTGGTAAAAAATAACAGTTCGTTCCAGTTGTCAGTTAAGTTCCACTACTGGAACATTATGGATAATAGTGTTAATGTAGTTACTTATATAATTATTGTTAAGAGTTATTTACTGCCTTTAATTTCACTTGGTAATAATAATAATAAGAATATATTAACTTCTGAGACGTATAACTAATTACAAAGCTCACTAAGTCGTGTTATTCTGAACATATAGAAAGGTAAGGAAAAAGGTGATAGGTACTTGACGAAGAGTTCATAACGAGCGATACTTAACGAAGGGTACCTAACGGGGAGTTCATAACGAAGGGTACCTAAGGAAGAGTTCATAAAGAGGAATGCCTAAGGGTACCTGACTAAGGGTACATAACGAAGGGTACCTAACGAATTATACCTGACAAAGGGAAGGGCACCTAACGAAGCGTTCCTTACGAAAGGTTCGTAACAAAGGGTTCCTAATGATGATTTGATAACGAAGGGTACCTATAGAAAGGTACCAAACGAAGGGTACCAGACGAAGGGTACCTAAAGAAGTGTACCTGACGTAGGGTACCAGAGGAAGGGTACCTAAAGAAGTGTACCTGACGAAGGGCACCTAATGTATTTAGTGGGCATAAAAGCTAAATCCTCTTGCAGTCCTTTGATGTTTAAGGCTCATGATCCAAGGAACTGGAGTTATGCCCATAGGCGCAGCGATATGTTCAAAAGAAAATGGGATCTCGCAGCTCTTTAAAGAAAACGGGATCTAAAAGCGTTGTTTCCCACTTAAAAGAAAACGGGATGTGGCTAGCTATGTCATTTTTATTTTTAATTATTTTTGATCTAATTATATTATTATAATTGTTGTTGTTACGTTATTATTATTATTATTATTATTATTATTATTATTATTATTATTATTATTATTATTATTATTATTATTATTATTATTATTATTATTATTATTATTATTATTCCCTAATGCTTGCTTACGGTGTAAATTTTCTGGTATTTATTTCTCAAATGAGATATATACTGTGCTCGTAAATGAGACAGGTATGTCTCATTGTATATACACTGAGAAGTATATGTCTCTCAGTGTATATACCCTGAGAAGTGTATGTCTCTCAGTGTATATACCCTGAGAAGTGTATGTCTCTCAGTTTATATACCCTGAGAAGTGTATGTCTCTCAGTGTATATACCCTGAGAAGTGTATGTCTATCAGTGTATATACCCTGAGAAGTGTATGTCTATCAGTGTATATACCCTGAGAAGTGTATGTCTATCAGTGTATATACCCTGAGAAGTGTATGTCTATCAGTGTATATACCCTGAGAAGTGTCTCTCAGCGTATATTCACTACGACTTTAATCCCTGTTTTAATATTCCAGTATTCTTGGCTGATGCTGTACAGTTGACAGGCAGCCGTAATGACCATGGTGTACTCGATAGGCTTGAAACCCCATCCCGCCTCTCCATAAACGAGAAATGAGGCACGGAAATTTGTGAGAGAATTCATTTGTATCTTTTCTTGTTATTGTATCCTCTCTGTTCCTCATTCACTCTTATTTTTGCGTTAACTTTCGTTGTGCTCTTCGGGTCCCCTCTCACTCCCGTTCACTCTCCCTTCGTGTTAGACTTGTCTCCCTCCCCTCACTCTTCCTCTCTTCCCCTCACTCTTCCTCTCTTCCCCACTCTCTTCCTTTCAACCTGCTTCCCTCTTCTAGTCTCAGAAAATCTCTTCCTCTCGCTTCTATCACATCATCCCTTCCTTTCCCCTCCCTCTCTCCCTCTCTCTCCCCCTCTGTCTCTCTGTATCTCCTCTCTCTCACTCCCCATCTCATACCTCTTCTCCCCCTCCCACACTGGCTACTGTCTCACCACCCTCCCTCTCTGGCTACTGTCTCACCACCCTCCCTCTCTGGCTACTGTCTCACCACCCTCCCTCTCTGGCTACTGTCTTACCACCCTCCCTCTCTGGCTACTGTCTCACCACTCTCCCTCTCTGGCTACTGTCTCACCACCCTCCCTCTCTGGCTACTGTCTCACCACCCTCCCTCTCTGGCTACTGTCTCACCATCCTCCCTCTCTGGCTACTGTCTTACCACCGTCCCTCTCTGGCTACTGTCTCACCACTCTCCCACTCTGGCTACTGTCTCACCACCCTCCCTCTCTGGCTAAAGTCTCACCACCCTCCCACTCTGGCTCCTGTCTCACAACCCTCCCTCTCTGGCTACTGTCTCACCACCCTCCCACTCTGGCTACTGTCTCACCACCCTCCCACTCTGGCTACTGTCTCACCACCCTCCCACTCTGGCTCCTGTCTCACAACCCTCCCTCTCTGGCTACTGTCTCACCACCCTACCACTCTGGCTACTGTCTCACCACCCTCCAACTCTGGCTACTGTCTCACCACCCTCCCACTCTGGCTGCTGTCTCACTACTCTCCCTCTCTGGCTACTGTCTCACCACCCTCCCTCTCTGGCTACTCTCTCACCACCCTCCCTCTCTGGCTACTGTCTCACCACCCTCCCACTCTGGCTCCTGTCTCACCACCCTCCCACTCTGGCTCCTGTCTCACCACCCTCCCTCTCTGGCTCCTGTCTCACCACCCTCCCACTCTGGTTCCTGTCACACCACCCTCCCACTCTGGCTTTTGTCTCACCACCCTCCCTCTCTGGCTCCTGTCTCACCACCCTCCCACACTGGCTCCTGTCTCACCACCCTCCCACTCTGGCTACTGTCTCACCACCCTCCCTCTCTGGCTACTGTCTCACCCCCCTCCCTCACTGGCTCTTGTCTCACCACCCTCCCACTCTGGCTACTGTCTCACCACCCTCCCACTCTGGCTACTGTCTAACCACCCTCTCTCTCTGGCTACTGTCTCACCACCCTCCCACTCTGGCTACTGTCTCACCATCCTCTCACTCTGGTTCCTGTCTCACTACCCTCCCACTCTGGCTCCTGTCTCACTACCCTCCCACTCTGGCTACTGTCTCACCACCCTCCCACCCTCGCTCCTGTCTCACCACCCTCCCGCTCTGGCTACTGTCTCACCACCCTCCCACCCTGGCTCCTGTCTCACCACCTTCTCACTCTGGCTACTGTCTCACCATCCTCCCACCCTGGCTCCTGTGTCACCACCCTCCCTCTCTGGCTACTGTCTCACCACCCTTCCACTCTGGCTACTGCCTCACCACCCTCCCTCTCTGGCTACTGTCTCACCACCCTCCCTTTCTGGCTACTGTCTCACCACCCTCCCACTCTGGTTCCTGTCACACCACCCTCCCATTCTGGCTACTGTCTCACCACCCTTCCTTTCTGGCTACTGTCTCACCACCCTCCCACTCTGGCTACTGTCTCACCACCCTCCCATTCTGGCTACTGTCTCAGCACCCTCCCTCTCTGGCTACTGTCTCACCACCCTCCCATTCTGGCTACTGTCTCACCACCCTCCCTCTCTGGCTACTGTCTCACCACCCTTCCACTCTTGCTACTGTCTCACCACCCTCCCATTCTGGCTACTGTCTCACCACCCTCCCATTCTGGCTACTGTCTCACCACCCTCCCACTCTGGCTACTGTCTAACCACCCTCTCTCTCTGGCTACTGTCTCACCACCCTCCCACTCTGGCTACTGTCTCACCATCCTCTCACTCTGGTTCCTGTCTCACTACCCTCCCACTCTGGCTCCTGTCTCACTACCCTCCCACTCTGGCTACTGTCTCACCACCCTCCCACCCTCGCTCCTGTCTCACCACCCTCCCGCTCTGGCTACTGTCTCACCACCCTCCCACCCTGGCTCCTGTCTCACCACCTTCTCACTCTGGCTACTGTCTCACCATCCTCCCACCCTGGCTCCTGTGTCACCACCCTCCCTCTCTGGCTACTGTCTCACCACCCTTCCACTCTGGCTACTGCCTCACCACCCTCCCTCTCTGGCTACTGTCTCACCACCCTCCCTTTCTGGCTACTGTCTCACCACCCTCCCACTCTGGTTCCTGTCACACCACCCTCCCATTCTGGCTACTGTCTCACCACCCTTCCTTTCTGGCTACTGTCTCACCACCCTCCCACTCTGGCTACTGTCTCACCACCCTCCCATTCTGGCTACTGTCTCAGCACCCTCCCTCTCTGGCTACTGTCTCACCACCCTCCCATTCTGGCTACTGTCTCACCACCCTCCCTCTCTGGCTACTGTCTCACCACCCTTCCACTCTTGCTACTGTCTCACCACCCTCCCATTCTGGCTACTGTCTCACCACCCTCCCATTCTGGCTACTGTCTCACCACCCTTCCACTCTTGCTACTGTCTCACCACCCTCCCACTCTGGCTACTGTCTCACCATCCTCCCACTCTGGCTACTGTCTCACCACCCTCCCACTCTGGCTACTGTCTCACCACCCTCCCACTCTGGCTACTGTCTCACCACCCTCCCACTCTGGCTACTGTCTCACCATCCTCCCACTCTGGCTACTGTCTCACCACCCTCCCACTCTGGCTACTGTCTCACCACCCTCCCTCTCTGGCTACTGTCTCACCACCCTCCCTCTCTGGCTACTGTCTCACCACCCTCCCACTCTGGCTACTGTCTCACCACCCTCCCACTCTGGCTACTGTCTCACCACCCTCCCACTCTGGCTACTGTCTCACCATCCTCCCACTCTGGCTACTGTCTCACCACCCTCCCTCTCTGGCTACTGTCTCACCACCCTCCCACTCTGGCTACTGTCTCACCACCCTCCCACTCTGGCTACTGTCTCACCACCCTCCCACTCTGGCTACTGTCTCACCATCCTCCCACTCTGGCTACTGTCTCACCACCCTCCCACTCTGGCTACTGTCTCACCACCCTCCCGCTCACAATTAAAGCATATGACACGAACATAGTTACTGTGTATCACGAGTGAAGATTATACACCCCCCGTGTAGGCAATAATTGGCAGCGATTATAGATCCCAGGTGGGGGGAAG
>NC_091312.1:13904539-13907039 GCF_038502225.1 Cherax quadricarinatus
TAGAAAATATGGAGAACTTGCCCATCATTATATGTTTGTTCCCATAGGCTCAGAGACCCTTGGCTCATGGGGAAAGAGTGCATCTAATTTCCTTAAGGAGCTGGGAAAAAGACTCATCAGGGTAACTAGGGATCCCAGGGCAGCTAGTTTTCTGTTCCAGCGGCTCAGCGCGGCTGTTCAAAGGGGTAATGCATGCTGCATTTTGGGCACACGCCCCAGCTCTGAGGAGCTGGATGAGATTTTCGCCTTATAATCGGTGATACACACGTAACAACATTATATATATATATATATATATATATATATATATATATATATATATATATATATATATATATATATATATATATATATATATATATATATATATGCCACCTTTATATCAACAATGTATCTCTTAAATCTTCTGTGCCATGTTATGTAATAAAATATTCCTATTGGTAAAAAAAAATAGTTTAAAAGATGGGGTGGTAGGGGAAGTGGAATATTCAAATGGCTTCAGGAAGAAATCCAAATATTCTTCCTTGAAGCCTTTTTATCCACTTCTCCGAGGCTATGGGTCCCACAATTTACACCAGAGGTGGACCCCATCCTATATTTAAAAAAAAAAATATATATATATATATATATATATATATATATATATATATATATATATATATATATATATATATATATTTGTGTGGGTGTGTGTGTGTGTGTGTGTGTGTGTGTGTGTGTGTGTGTATGTGTGTGTGCGTGTGTGTGTATAGCTGAATAAACGCAATTGGCGAACGGTAGATCGAGTCTTCACTGTTTCCTGCGCTAATTGACCCATAACGGTTTAGAGCTTCACGAAACTGAAAGTCTTAAGTCTGATCAGCGCAATATTTGATTGAAAGGATTTTTTAGCGCAAGGATTGTTGTAGGCTTGTTCCTCCGTCCCGAAAGATGGGTAAGTGGGAGCAGGTTCCTGGCTCAGGGACATGAGGTTAAGACACGTGGCCATGGCCCTCTCATGGTTGCTGGGGTCGTGTTAGAGACACGGGGTCTCTGTCCACGTGTTCATAAGAGACATGGGGGCTCTATCCACGTGTACTCAAGAGACACAGGGTCTCTGTCCACGAGAGACACAGGGTCTCCGTCCACGTGTCCACAAGAGACACTGGGTCTCTCCCCGTGTCCACAAGAAACACAGGATCTCTCCCTGTGTCCACCAGATCACTCACCCATTTCCACATATCCCACCATAGGGCGTGCACCGTGTCTTAGCCAGTATTTATCTGGACATGCTAAGGTGCCCTCCATCACACCCCATGTCCTCCCTGGCTACCACAATACACTCCTCACTCCGGTACCTACAAAAACTGGTGTTATCCCGGTACTGGAGGTACCAAACACATGTCCTAGTACCTCCAGTACCCTCCTCCGTGGGGCTGATATTTTCCCTTCCTTTCCCTGGGTACTGGTAAGGTCCCTTCCCTGGGTACTTGTAAGGTCCCTTCCCTGGGTACTTGTAAGGTCCCTTCCCTGGGTACTGGTAAGTTCCCTTCCCTGGGTACTAGCAAGGTCCCTTCTTTGGGTACTAGTAAGGTCTCTTTACCTGGATACTAGTAAGGTCCCTTTCCTGGGTACTGGTAAGCTCCCTTCCCTAGGTACTGGTAAGCTTCCTTCCCTAGGTGCTGGTAAGTTCCCTTCCCTGGGTACTGACAAGTTCCTTTTCATGGGTAAAAGTAAGTTCCCTTCCTTCCATCCTTCCTTTCCTTCCTTCCTTCTTCCTTTCCTGCCTTCCTCCTTTCCCTTCCCTTCCTTCCTGGGGAATAGTAACTCCCTCTCCCCACCACGGGGGAAGGGAAGGCCTAAGAAATATGGTGTTGAAGGGTCATGAATGAGGAAAGTTGGAAGGGAGGGATAGATGAAGGAAGGGATAGATGAAGGGAGGGATAGATGAAGGGAGGGAGAGAGGAAGAAAATATAGAATGAGGTAGGGAGTAGGAGGGAGATGGTAAGAATGTGAGTGAGGATGGCAACGCGAGGAGTGAGGGAGATGAGGAAGGTGGAGGGAGTGAGGGAGGTGGAGGGAGTGAGGGAGCAGATGAAGGAGGTGGAGGGAATGAGAGGGAGCATGTGACAGGAGACGTGATTACTGTTGTGGTGATGGTGGTGGGGGTGGTGGTGGTGGTGGCGGCGGCGGTGTTGGTGGTGGTGTTGGTGTTGGTGATGGTGGTGGTTCTGGTACTGGTGGTGCTTATGGTGGTGCTGATGGTTGTGCTGTTGCTGCTGGTTTTGGTTGTGGTAGTTGTGGTAGTGCTGGTAGCGGTGGTATTGGTAGTCATGGTGGTAGAGGTGGAAGTGGTGATGGTGGTTGTGCTGGTGATGGTGGTAGTAGTTGTGAGGGTGGTGGTTGAGGTGGTGGTGTTACTGGTAGTAGTGGTAATGTTAGTAGTAGTGGTGGTGGTAATGGTGGTGGTGGAGGTAGTAGTGTAGTAGTGGTGGTGGTGGTGTTGAAGGGGTGAGGGTA
>NC_091312.1:13912039-13917039 GCF_038502225.1 Cherax quadricarinatus
ACAACACCCGAATCTGTGAAACACAATTGATACTCTACCCAAGCAATAAGATTTTTACTTGTCTAATGCATCATTAAATTCTTCCCAAATTTTGGTAATTATAAATTAATCCAGTTTATATAAACCAAAAGAAATATTCAGATTATTTTCAAAACTGCTTTTTATGAAACATGATTCTATTATATTCTTGTCGACCATGGACTTGCTTGATGCAACTTTTTCAGCTTTTTGAAAATCAATTGGATGGTTAAAATCTTTCACATGAATAAACAGAGCATTGGAATCTTGTCCACTTCATAAATATAGCATTGGAAGTGGACCGTGACAGGTGATGTGTTGGTGGAGCCCTGGGCTCACTCCTGAATGCTTCCTGGATCCCACTTGCAGTGAAGTGAATGTTGATTTTCGAAGCTCATTCAGTTTGTGTCTGAAGAACGCTGGTTAATTATAGGTTAGTCTATACGATAGGGTTTTTTTCCTCTCGTAATTAAACGAGTCACCAAAGGCTACACAGGTCACCAAAGGGTTCACAGGTCACCAAAGGGTTCACAGGTCACCAAAGGGTTCACAGGTCACCAAAGGGTTCACAGGTCACCAAAGGGTTCACAGGTCACCAAATAGTTCACAAGCCACCAAAGGCTACACAGGCCACCAAACGCCACATAGGTCACCAAAGGCTTCACACATGGAAAATGATTTTGGTTCAGTATTATACATAAAATAAAAAGAAATTGTCCCAAAATCGTCACATTCAAAATTATTATTATTAATAGCAAGGAAAGTACTAAACCCGTAAGGGTTTGTTACTTTCATCTAGTGAAGAGTGGAGGTGGAGAACAGTCTCCAGTTCCTCGGATCTAAAGCCCTTCACCAACAAGGCATCTCTACTCCTTGAAGTAGTCAACCTATTCTAACAGTGATAATATCATCAGGAATTATTCTTTCCAGAACAAGTGATCATTCCAGCTAATCCAGCTAATCATTTCCCCTAATTATACACGTATATGCTGATTATATACCGTGAATATTGGTAGTAACCAGAGCCAAAATTATCCTAAAACATAATTACGTGCTCATTATAGCAAATGTAGAGGTTATAGCAGGTTATTGAGTGAGAAAAGATAGTGGTCATATTTTATTTATAGACGATTATTTCAGACATTATGGAAATACGAACCATTAAGATAATTATAGAGGACTAACTTAAATGATGGCTATAGATGACTAAGTTAATTGGTATTGAACATTAATATTTTTATAATTATAGACGATTAATTTGGATAATTATAGCTAATAATTGCTATTCTCAGTAAGGTATATAAAATTATACATAACCATATATAATGGACAGCAAAAAAATCGTAAATAAAACCCTAATTAATTTACAATATTATTGGTAATAATATATATATATATATATATATATATATATATATATATATATATATATATATATATATATATATATGTATATATATATATATATACATATATATATATACATATACATATATACATATATATATACATATACACATATATATATATATATATATATATATATATATATATATATATACATATACATATATACATATATATATATATATATACATATATACATATATATATACATATATATGTACATGCATGTATATATATATGTACATATATGTCGTGCCGAATATGTAAAACTGGTCAATTAGCAAGAACTCATTTAAAATTAAGTCCTTTCTGAAATTATCTTTTATACGTTTAAAGATATATTTTTTTCATTAATGTTAATGTAAAAATTTTTAATTTTGCACCAAAAGAATCTTAGAAAACTTACCTAACCTTATTATAACGAGAACAATTTATTTTAGCCTAACCCAACTAAATATATTTTAGATTTGTTTACAGTAATTTAATACTAAACAAATGAAGTGGAACATATTTTTCTCGTTAGGTTTAGAATGATTTTGGCGAAATTATTGCATATACAAATTTTCACTTGTCCTATATGGTAAGATGAACGTTGCTATTTAAGCCAAGATAGCAAGTTCTGCCTATTCGGCACTACATATATATATATATATATATATATATATATATATATATATGTCGTGCCGAATAGGCAGAACTTGCGATCTTGGCTTAAATAGCAACGTTCATCTTGCCATATAGGACAATTGAAAATTTGTGTATGCAATAATTTCCCCAAAATCATTCTGAACCTAACGAAAAAAATACATTTCACTGTGTTTGTTTAGTATTAAATTATTATAAAGAAATCTAAAATATATTTAGTTGGGTTAGGCTTAAATAAATTGTTCTTGTTATAATAAGGTTAGGTAAGTTTTCTAAGTTCCTTTTGGTGCAAAATTATAAATTTTTACATCAACATTAATGAAAAAAATATATCATTAAACGTATAAGAGAAAATTTTAGAAAGGACTTAATTTTAAATGAGTTCTTGCTAATTGACCAGTTTTACATATTCGGCACGACATATATATATATATATATATATATATATATATATATATATATATATATATATATATATATATATATATAAATATATATATATATATATATATATATATATATATATATATATATATATATATATATATATATATATATATATATATATATATATATATATATATATAGGTAATTATATGAAATGCCTATAAAAACATCAGAGATTACATTAATTATTGATCATAACCATAGAAAATTATAATAATGTATAGTAATTTTCTCTATAATTAAAATCATGTGATTTAATAATAAGAAGAATTTTACAAAATGCTTATATGAATATCACTGGAGATAATCATACATTATACCTGTATTTTAACAGATTATTTCATTATGTATGTCATTCATGATAAAGATAAGACATTAAGTTCCTTAAAACTAATGTAAGAGGTTAAGAGGTTTACCCATTGACATTCCAGATTATTATTTTTATTATTATTATTATTGGAAATGGGAAGCAATCGAATGACCATTTCGGATTTAATTTTGCATGGCCAGGAAGATATGATTAAGATACCCCTCAACTATTACTTCTTTGATTCTGAAAGAGGTCTCTTGATCCAAAAATTCTGAGTTGCCTTTCAACCCTTGGGTTAAACCTGATTACCTCCCATTCCCCAGACACTGTATGACCCTTAAAGGTTTATCACTTTCTCGCAAGTAATAATACTTGAAAATTATAATTTAAAGTGTGAATAACTAGGCTCATTCCATAATATTCAAATAGGAATGGAAAACGTTCATTTTTTATGAAGTAGCTGACTTAGTAGGCATATTAAAACAATAGAGAAGATAAGCACTCAGGGGTGTACGTGGCCATGTAAACATGATACGGCTTAAGCTATCAGTGGCCCTATAAACATACGGTGTAAACTGTCAGTGACCTTATAAACAAAAGTAAAAAAAAAAACACTCAGTAGTATATAATAAATAATTACAAAAGGCAATAAAATTCAGTAAGTTTAATAATTTCATAAGTGCTATTCAAGTTTGCATTTTCGTTTTTGGTTTATGTTCACCCCCGGAACGACCTCTAGGTAGACCGTAGGTGCAAAATGATCACTACCCCAGCTTGAGAAGAAGAAGCACTTGGTCAGAGATTCATACATACAGGAAGGTGAGATGTAGCAGTTCGGAGATGAGGTTACAATAGACAATAGGAGAGGAAAAACCTTATGACGGATCGAAACGTCGTCATGAGTCTCTCCTATGTGCGGGTAATTTGTGTATTGTTGAAGTCACGGTATTGAGCCTTTTTTGTTCCTCAAGAGGTTGTAGGTGACCTGGACTCACTAGTTGACCTAGGTCTTGCTGATGACATGTACCAAGATACCATGTCTTCCATATTAGACTAATGAAGCCTGCAACGCAGGCGGAACGTTTCATCAATGAAGATTCCCAGTATTGCACATGTGACTTATCACCATGCTCGTTTTGTTCACCATTTATAACATGATATAACATACAGCACTCGCCATATAAATTAAATCCGACGTTGCTGCATACGGCACTGTGGGTTAGGTTACTACAGCGCAAACTAGACAAAGTGTAACTAATTACAGCCTAAATTAACACACTGTACGCCAAGTGACAGTATATTTTCTTAGGTAAAAGGACACAGCTGCAACTAATACGACATTTTATTGAAACAACGTTTCGCTCTCCAAGAGCTTTGTCAAGCTGTTACAAATAATACAGGGACACAGAGGATACACAGAGATACATACACACACACACACACACACACACACACACACACAAACACACACACACACACACACAAACACACACATACACACACACACACACACACACACACACACACACACACACACACACACACACACACACACACACACACACACACACACACACACACACACATATATATATATATATATATATATATATATGAGTGTGTGTGTGTGTGTGTTTATATATAAGTATTGGAGTCAGTCGCAAATGATAATATAAAGTATATTTTTGCGACGGGACAGGAAACTAGGAACCAAGCAGAAAGTAAGAGTTATTTAACACACCAAAAAATCAACAATTTTCTGGTCGAGTCTCGACGTAACTTTACCCACGAGCTTCAATTATAATAACTTTATCTACGAGCTTAAATTATAGTATAAAAAGATATTTTACGATAATGCATTGTAAATGTAAACAGCGCCCCAGAGAGAGTTTATTTACAAAAGGAAATCAGGAATAAATCTGAGAAAATAATTGCGCCAGAAGCGCAGTGTTCAAGAAATAATTATTTGGTAAATGCAAAACTGTCGTTTAATTATTAAATACATCTTAAAAGTGGAAATTAGAAACCGACCATGACGGTGAAATATGAAGTCGACATTTAAGTCTCCTGGTATGAAAATTCAATTACTAGGTTTGAAGCCTATTGACTTCACGTGGTTGGAGGGAGGGGGGGTCATTAAGTAGGGATAATCCAGTAACATTCCTAGATTTAA
>NC_091312.1:13922039-13927039 GCF_038502225.1 Cherax quadricarinatus
TTTAAACTTTATCGGAGTATAAAACAAATTCTAACCACATAATAAGACGAGAAACTAATGTGAAAGATCTGGGAGTGATAATGTCAGAGGATCTCATCTTCAAAGACCACAACAATGTATCTACCTCATCTGCTAGAAAAATGATAGGGTGGATAATGAGAACCTTCAAAACTAGGGGCGCAAAGCTCGTGATGATTCTCTTCAAAACGCTTGTTCTCTCTAGGCTGGAATACTAAAATACACTAACTGCCCCCTTCAAGGCAGGCGAAACTGCTGACCTGGAGAATGTACAGAGAACTTTCACGGCACACAAAAGTACGATAAAGCACCTAAATTACTGGGAACGGTTGAAATCCCTTCCTTGATTTGTATTCCTTGGAACGCAGGCGAGAAAGATACATGATAATATACAATTGGGAAATCCTAGAGGGATTAGTACCAAACTTGTACACGAAAATCACTCCCTACGAAAGCAAAAGACTCGGCAGGAGATGCAACATTCCCTAAATGAGAAACAAGGGGTCACGAGTACACAAAGAGACAACACAGTAAGTGTCAGGGACCCAAGACTGTTCAGTTGCCTCCCAACATACATAAGGGGGATTACAAATAGACCCCTGATTGTCTTCAAGAAGGGGCTGGACAGGCACCTAAAGTCAGTACCTGATCAGCCGGGCTTTGGTTCGTTCGTCGGCATATGTGCGGCCAGCAGTAACAGCCTGGTTGATCAGACCCTGATCCACACGAGGCCTGGTCTCAGACTGGGCCGCGGGGGCGTTGATCCCCCAAAACCCTCTCCAGGTAAACTCCATCAATATAATTGAAAGCAGTCTTCAAAAGATTAAAAAAAAAAAAAACTTCGTGTAATTGCTAGTTATCTTCAGATTACATCCATGTTTTGAGAGCAGTCTTCAAAATTAATGGTTATAGCTGAAAGCAGTCTTCGAATTAAAGCCTTTTAGCTGAAAGCAATTTCCAAAATTATCAGAATTACGTGGAGTCAATCTATTTGAACTTACCCAAATTATCACCATTATTTTTATTAAAGTTGGGTATGGGGAACACAGTAGACTAGCCACTATCGTCCACAGGATGGATATGAAGTGCACAATAAACTAGCCACTATCGTCCACAGGATGGATATGAAGTGCACAATAAACTAGCCACTATCGTCCACAGGATGGATATGAAGTGCACAATAAACTAGCCACTATCGTCCACAGGATGGATATGGAGTGCACAATAAACTAGCCACTATCGTCCACAGGATGGATATGAAGTGCACAATAAACTAGCCACTATCGTCCACAGGATGGATATGAAGTGCACAATAAACTAGCCACTATCGTCCACAGGATGGATATGGAGTGCACAATAAACTAGCCACTATCGTCCACAGTCTAAAGATATTTTTGGATTTTGCAAAAAAAAAAAAAAGGCTGGTTTTCTGTTCATCCCATATCCATCCTGTAGAACAGTAGTGGCTAGTTTATTGTGCATCCCACATTCATCGAGTAGACGGAAACGCAAGAACACATGGATACACAAAATCCCTTGGAAATAGGCCCCAAAAAGGGATTAGTAAGAATACATCTGGATATATATCTAGAGATATAGCCTTATCTGCTGCCTGACAATTTGGGATATTTCCTTAATATGTCTGGTACGTTATTTTCATTAGTAATATACCTTGACGTATCACATAGGGCCTACCTGAAGAGGAAAGTGTAAATAGGGTCCAGATTTCGTGTGTTATTCCAGGCATTCCTTCGTGGTACGTCTACCAGTCGCATCCACTTGGTGTTCTAGTGCACATCTGGATAAGGAGATCGCTGAGTAAACACATTTTTTTTTCATTGCACATTTTAATCCGCCGTATCGCTCATTTGGGTTTAGCTCTTTTATCGTGGGCACAATGAAAATAATCCTGAGCTTCTGATTATGATAAAAAAAAAATAACAGTAAACTTCTGAAAATATAAGGAGACTACTGTCATGCGTGTAATTATTTAATGCACAGAAGAACTTTCGTAAATTATAAATAATTTAGTGCTGATGCTCGAATGTATAATTATAATATATAATTATACTCTTAGATTGCGATATTACGTTCATTTTTTTGCTCAGAAAACGCTGTGATGTTGATTATTTTGAGGGATATGTGGACAATAAATTTTCTAGACAAGATTGGTATCTGTCGTATACTTCAAGGCTGCCTACCTTGGCATATATATATATATATATATATATATATATATATATATATATATATATATATATATATATATATATATATATATATATATATATATATATATATATATATATATATATATATATATATATATATATATATATATTTTATTATCACACTGGCTGATTCCTACCAAGGTAGGGTGGCTTGAAAAAGAAAAACTTTCACCATCATTCACTCCATCACTGTCTTGCCAGAAGGGTGCTTTACACTACAGTTTTTAAACTGCAACATTAACACCCCTCCTTCAGAGTGCAGGCACTGTACTTCCCATCTCCAGGACTCAAGTCCGGCCTGCCGGTTTCCCTGAACCCCTTCATATATGTTACTTTGCTCACACTCCAACAGCACGTCAAGTATTAAAAACCATTTGTCTCCATTCACTCCTATCAAACATATATATATATATATATATATATATATATATATATATATATATATATATATACATGTGTATATATGAGTATGGTCTCTCCATTTAATATGGATTGTGAGGGAAGGGGAGGGGGTGTGAAGGAGAGGATAAAGAGGGAGGAGAGGTGTCTCGATGTTGACAGACAGAGACACAAGAGACAAGTGGACGATTGTTAAACATCCAGACTCAGGGATGGGGAGATAAGACTGCTTGCTCCCCAGTGAGTATAATGTTGTGGGAGTTTATGTGTGACTCCTGTCATTGTTGAGTACCGCCACTCTACATCCTCTCTTTACAAACGTCTCCACTCCGTCCTCCTCCTCCTCCTCCTCCACCTCTTCCTCCTCCTCCTCTTCCTCCTCCTCCTCCTACTCATCCTCCTCCTCCTCTTCCTTCTCCTCCTTCCTCATCTTCTCCATCTCCGACTGCCACTCCTGCACATGCTTCTCCATTCCTTCGTCTATTTCCTCCTCTTCCTTCTTCCATCTGTTTGCGCTACATTTACTCCTTCCCTCAACCTCTTCCTCCACTTCCTCTTCTACTGCTTTCTCCACTTCTTCCTCAATTTGTCTTTCAACCACGAGACAGCAACAGTCTAGTGGAACACTGAAGTGTTTCCATTTACCCAAGCCACTATTGACCGCAGCCGCAGGCGCCGATACAGAAAGTGACCGCATTTGTGGAAGCTTATCCCGCAAGTTACAAAGAAGCCACTCTATGTATTAGTCACTTCAAGTATCAGACACTCCATGTATCGGACACCCCATGTGTCAGACACTCCATGTATCGGACACTCCATGTATCAGACACTCCATGTATCGGACACTCCATGTGTCAGACACTCCATGTATCAGACACTCCATGTATCAGACACTCCATGTATCGGACACTCCATGTATCGGACACTCCATGTATCAGACACTCCATGTATCGGACACTCCATGTATCGGACACTCCATGTATCAGACACTCCATGTATCAGACACCCCATGTGTCAGACACTCCATGTATCGGACACTCCATGTATCGGACACCCCATGTGTCAGACACTCCATGTATCAGACACTCCATGTATCGGACACTCCATGTGTCAGACACTCCATGTATCGGACACTCCATGTATCGGACACTACATGTATCGGACACTTCATGCATCAGACACTCCATGTATCAGACACTCCATGTATTAGACACTCCATGTATCAGACACTCCATGTATTAGACACTCCATGTATCAGACACTCCATGTATCAGACACTCCATGTATCAGACACTCAATGTATCTGACACTCCATGTATCAGACACTCCATGTATCGGACACTCCATGTATCAGACACTCCATGTATCAGACACTCCATGTATCGGACACTCCATGTATCAGACACTCCATGTATCAGACACTCACACTCCATGTATCAGACACTCCATGTATTAGACACTCCATGTATCAGACACTCCATGTATTAGACACTCCATGTATCAGACACTCCATGTATCAGACACTCCATGTATCAGACACTCCATGTATCAGACACTCCATGTATTAGACACTCCATGTATCAGACACTCCATGTATTAGACACTCCATGTATCAGACACTCCATGTATCAGACACTCCATGTATCAGACACTCAATGTATCTGACACTCCATGTATCAGACACTCCATGTATCGGACACTCCATGTATCAGACACTCCATGTATCGGACACTCCATGTATCGGACACTCCATGTATCGGACACTCCATGTATCAGACACTCCATGTATCAGACACCCCATGTGTCAGACACTCCATGTATCGGACACTCCATGTATCGGACACTACATGTATCGGACAATTCATGCATCAGACACTCCATGTATCGGACACCCCATGTGTCAGACACTCCATGTATCAGACACTCCATGTATCGGACACTCCATGTGTCAGACACTCCATGTATCGGGCTCTCCATGTATCGGACACTCCATGTATCAAACACTCCATGTATCGGACACTCTATGTATCGGACACTCCATGTATCGGACACTCCATGTATCAGACACTCCATGTATCAGACACTCCATGTATCGGACACTCCATGTATCAGACACTCCATGTATCAGACACTCCATGTATCAGACACTCCATGTATCGGACACTCCATGTATCGGACACTCCATGTATCAGACACTCCATGTATCAGACACTCCATGTATCGGACACTCCATGTATCAGACACTCCATGTATCAGACACTCACACTCCATGTATCAGACACTCCATGTATCGGACACTCCATGTATCGGACACTCCATGTATCGGACACTCCATGTATCAGACACTCAATG
>NC_091312.1:13932039-13957039 GCF_038502225.1 Cherax quadricarinatus
TTAGAAATGAAATAAAGAGACAGTTTCTTAGAAATCAAAGAAAGATCAATTTTCTTAGAAATGAAATAAAGAGACAGTTTCTTAGAAATCAAAGAAAGATAAATTTTCTTAGAAATCAAAGACAGAGACAGTTTCTTAGAAATCAAAGAAATATCAATTTTCTTAGAAATCAAAGACAGAGACAGTTTCTTAGAAATCAAAGAAAGATAAAGTTTCTTAGAAATAAAAAAAAGATCAATTTTCTTAGAAATCAAAGAAAGAGACAGTTTCTTAGAAATCAAAGAAAGAGACAGTTTCTTAGAAATCAAAGAAAGATACCGTTTCTTAGAAATCAAAGAAGGAGAAAGTTTCTTAGAAGTCAAAGAAAGATACAGTTTCTTAGAAATCAAAGAAAGATCAATTTTCTTAGAAATCAAAGACAGAGACAGTTTCTTAGAAATCAAAGAAGGAGAAAGTTTCTTAGAAATCAAAGAAGGAGAAAATTTCTTAGAAGTCAAAGAAACGTCAATTTTCTTAGAAATCAAAGAAAGATACAGTTTCTTAGAAATCAAAGAAAGAGACAGTTTCTTAGAAATTAAAGAAATATACAGTTACTTAGAAATCAAAGAAAGCGACAGTTTCTTAGAAATCAAAGAAAGATCAATTTTCTTAGAAATAAAAGAAGAAACAGTTTCTTAGAAATCAAAGAAAGATAAATTTTCTTAGAAACCAAAGAAAGAGATAATTTCTTAGAAATCAAAGAAAAATCAATTTTCTTAATAATGAAAAAAAGAGACAGTTTCTTAGAAATCAAAGAAAGAGACAGTTTCTTAGAAATCAAAGAAAGAGACAGTTTCTTAGAAATCAAAGAAAGAGACAGTTTCTTAGAAATCAAAGAAATAGTTTCTTTGAAATCCAAGAAAGATCAATTTTCTTATAAATTAAAGAAAGAGATAGTTTCTTAGAAATCAAAGACCTTCGACTGTCTATTCCCAACCCTCTCTCCAATAGTGTCAAATAGACTTTGTCTATTGTGCCGTCTTCATCGATTACATTCGCCTCGTACAGCAATTGTATCACATCGATGACTCTTGCCAGCATAAAATAGGTAAAGGAGTCACATCGATTATATTTGCCGACGAAATCAGGAAAATTAATCCCATGAATTACAGTTGCCAACGAAAATACGGTTGGTTTCTGACACAGCACATTGATTACTTTTGTCCAAACAAAGTAAAGGAAATGGTAAGTTAATTACACAGTATAGCAGCAATTTACAAAAATATCCCACCAATTTACAGAAATTTACAAGTACTGCACCGATTTACACGAATTTAAAAATATCGCAAATTTACACCTGTAAAAATACCATTGAGCTAACCCCACCCGTACATATCCCACACATACCCATCCCACACACATCATCCCAAACATACCCACCCCACACATACCCATCCCACACCTACTCATCCCACACCTACCCATCCCACACTTACCAACCCCACACATACCCGTCCCACACTTACCAACCCCACACATACCCATCCCACACCTACCCATCCCACACATACCCATCCCACACCTACTCATCCCACACCTACCCATCCCACACTTACCAACCCCACACATACCCGTCCCACACCTACCCATCCCACACATACCCATCCCACACCTACCCATCCCACACATACCCATCCCACACCTACCCATCCCACACTTACCCATCCCACACACACATCATTCCACACATACCCATCCCACACCTACTCATCCCACACCTACCCATCCCACACATACCCATCCCACACCTACCCATCCCACACCTGCCAGTCCACACTTACCCACCCCACACATGCCCATCCCACACCTACCCCCACTCCAACAAACGTGCCTACATCTCATCCTAAGAGCGCACCTATTTAGCTCATACCCAGCACTTACACCAAAGCTATCACCCTATTTCAGACCATTCCGCAATTACAGATACACTAACACTTTAGGTAAGATCACTCGCTCACTTACAGCTACGTTTACACACTTGATTAGATCCTCTCCTTGTAAATAAACTTACATATGGAGAGAATAGTTCAATCGGTGTTTCGATCCGTGGTGGACCGAAATGATGGTAGTCTAGTAGGACCGAAATGTCGTTTAAGGTTGAGTCTCTGTGTGTGGGTTAGTTGTGGGTTGTTTTAGCTAAGGTATTGAAACTGTGGGTTAGGTGTGGGTTTTTCCAGCCACGGTACTGGGACTGTAGGTTAGTTGTGGGTTGTTCCAGTCACGGTATTGGAACTGTAGGTTAGGTGTGGGTTGTTCCAGCCACGGTATTGGAACTGTAGGTTAGGTGTGGGTTGTTCCAGGAACGGTATTGGAACTGTAGGTTAGGTGTGGGTTGTTCCAGCCACGGTATTGGAACTGTAGGTTAGGTGTGGGTTGTTCCAGCCACGGTATTGGGACTGTGGGTTAGGTGTGGGTTTTTCCAGCCACGGTATTGGGACTATAGGTTAGATGTGGGTTGTTCCAGCCACGGGATTGGGACTGTAGGTTAGTTGTGGGTTGTTCCAGCCACGGTATTGGGACTGTAGGTTAGGTGTGGGTTGTTCCAGCCACGGGGTTGGAACTGTAGGTTAGGCGTGGGTTGTTCCAGCCACTGTATTGGGACTGTAGGCTAGTTGTGGGTTGTTCCAGTCACGGTACTGGGACTGTAGGTTAGTTGTGGGTTGTTCCAGCCACGGTACTGGGACTGTAGGTTAGTTGTGGGTTGTTCCAGCCACGGTACTGTGGCTTTTGTTCCACAAAAGATAACCATGACTGAACACTGAATTACAAGGTGAGCAGCCCCTGTCACCTACACCCACCCACCACCCAGTAGCGATGTTTCTCACACACCCCACGCCCACGCACGATACCTCCCACTCACTCACCCGCCCACCCAACGTCCATCCAGCACACATCACACCCAACCAACCAACGCCCGCCAACCAATTTTCCCACCCACCCCACGCCCACCAAGGAAGACTTCCACCCACCCTACGCCTATTAAGGCGGCGCCCGCGCCCTCCGTGGCGGCGAGCCACGCCCACACGCCCACAGTGTCGGCCTGGGTGAGAAATGATCTGCGGTTATGCATACTTTCTCTCTCTCTCTCTCTCTCTCTCTCTCTCTCTCTCTCTCTCTCTCTCTCTCTCTCTCTCTCTCTCTCTCTATGGCCTTCTACTCTTTCTCTGATGTCTCTCTATTTCCCCTTCTCCTACAGCATGATACCACACAGCATAGTACCCTCAGCATGATTACCTCCAAAGCATGATACCCACACACACGTCCTCAATATGACACACATCCCCCCACACACAGCATGACACACCCACAGCATGACCTACGCATACAGCGTGGGTCATGCTGTGGGAGTGTCATGCATGATAAACAATCACAGTATGATACCCTCACTACATGGTACCTTCACAGCATAGCGCCCTCACAGCATGATACTTCCAAAGCATGACACACAACCACAGCACAGCATACACAAATACAGCATGACACACAGAGAAGTACAGCATGACACACACAACTAAAGCATGACACACACACACACACACACACACACACACACACACACACACACACACACAAACACGACATGACACACACAAAAACACAGCATGACACACGCATAAATACATCATGGCACACTCATATACAGTATGACACACATACACAGCATGACACAAACATACCATAACACACATACACACCATGACACACACAAGCACAGCACGATACAAACATAACATAACACACATACACACCATGACACACACACAAGAAGAGCATGACACAAATATACCATAACACACATACACACCATGACACACACACATACACAGCATGACACAAACATAACATAACACACATACACACCATGACACACACACAAGCACAGCATGACGCACAAACACAAGATGACACACTCACAAACATAGCAACACACAAACCCAGAATGAAACACACAAACACAGCATGACACACACAAACACAGCATGACACACACAAACCCAGAATGAAACACACAAACATAGCATGACACACACAAACCCAGAATGAAACACACAAACACAGCATGACACACACAAACACAGCATGACACACACAAACACAGCATGACACACACAAACACAGCATGACACACACAAACACCAATAAAGCATGACATCATCATGGACTTCCTTATCTTTACTGACCAACACAACCGCAAACTTTTCCCCTGCCTTTTTCCCCTCCCTCTCTCTATCCTCCCTTCACCTTACCTTCCCCCCTTTCCATACATCTTCATTCTCCCATACCTCTTCTACCACCCCAACCTCCCCATCTGCTACCTATACTTCCCTCCCTCACCTCCTATCACAGCGATAGGCAATCGATCCTTTCTGGCAACTGCGATTATCTGCTTATCCTGCCTGCCTATCATGCCTGACTATTTTGCCTGACTATCCTTCCTGAATATCCTTCCTGACTATTCTGTCCTAGAAAAAGTAGTTTATTTACATCATTTGGAGGGTAAAAGCACTGCCCACGCTCGAATGCCCTACCGTGGGTAATGGGACACATCTCTGTCCCACCGTCCCAGGGGTGGGACCCGTCCCACTATCCCAGGAGGGGAGGAGGGAGGGAGGGGGACACTTCACACTGGAGTATTCGATCACTTCATGATCAACATCACTTGTGACGTTTACGAGTCTGAGGTGATCCTACCAGCCAGTCCCTCCCTCCTCCCTCTCTCTCTCTCTCTCTCTCTCTCTCTCTCTCTCTCTCTCTCTCTCTCTCTCTCTCTCTCTCTCTCTCTCTCTCTCTCTCTCTCTCTCTCTCTCTCTCTCTCTCTCTCTCTCAGCTATTCCAAGTTAGTAAGTAAGTAAGTAAGTAAGTAAATTTATTCAGGTATACACAAATACAGTTACATAGAATTATCATACATAGCAGCATATGTGTAGAGAACCTGGGATAACCCAAAAAAGTCAGACAGAGTGACTTATTTCCATTGGGGTCCTTTTACCTTATTATTATAATATAAAGGTTATAATATTTTCTTATTATTCTACAATGAAGATAACATCTTATTATCATACTAAAAAGACTATCTACTACACGAGGGTCATTAAGACTATCTACAATACGAGGGTCATTACTAGGAATAAGGTAAAATTTACACGTATTTTAGCTAAAAAATAGAAAATCATTCCCCTCCCTTTCTGTAGCTTCATTCATCAGACACTTTTTGGCAGTCTCTCTTGAAATATTATAATTCCCATGTACGTTGAAACGCTTAGGACAGTATGAGTCATATTTTATAATATACATATATATAAACATTGTAAGTAAATAATTTCGCCTATTAAGCACACAAAAACACACACACACACACACACACACACACACACCTATATATATATATATATATATATATATGTATATATATATATATATATATATATATATATATATATATATATATATATATATATATATATATATATATATATATATATATATATATATATATATATATATATATATATGTCGTGCCGAATAGGTAAAACTTGCGATTCTGGCTTAAATAGCAACGCCCTTCTTGCCGAATAAGACAAGCAAAAATTGTGTATGCAATAATTTCGCAAAAATCATTCTGAACCTAACGAAAAAAATAAATTTCATTGTGTTTCTTTATTATTAAATTATTGTAAACTTATCTAAAATATATTTAGTTGGATTAGGCTAAATTAAATTGCGCTTGTTATAATAAGGTTAGGTAAGTTTTCTAAGGTTCTTCTGGTACAAAAATATCATAAACGAAAAAAATATATCTTTAAACGTATAAAATATATATTTAAACGTACAAGAGAAAATTTTAAAAGGACTTAATATTAAATGAGTTCTTGCTAATTGAACAGTCTTACTTATTCGGCACGACATATATATATATATATATATATATATATATATATATATATATATATATATATATATATATATATATATATATATATATATATATATATATATATATATGTATATATATATATACATATATATATATATATATATATATATATATATATATATATATATATATATATATATATATATATATTACCTTGATCCGAGGACATACGGTGGTGTGGGTGTCTTTGAGCTAATTTGATTCTACTCCCCGTTTGGTGTACTAGCCTCCACGAGCAGTATATATATTATTGTAACCGCGAACAAGTGGGATTTATTGAATAACAACACTGCGACTCGCCGACAAGAGTTTGAGTCCTCGGCTAGTCGCAGTGTTGCTTTTCATTAAATACTACTCGTCCGTGGTTACAATTATATATATATATATATATATATATATATATATATATATATATATATATATATATATATATATATATATATATATATATATATATATATATATATCGTATCGAAGAAGCCAAATCGGCGGTTTAGGTTTAAGATAAGCTATAATTATTTTAGATGAATAAGAGACATGAGAAACGCTTGAGTATCTTAAAGCCGATTCGTTTCCTCTGCGCAGAAGGTTTCTTAAGCCGAATATAGTGACTAATATATTACAGAAATGTATTAGTTCACCTTTGCATTCGTCTGAGGAAGCCTGGTGTTAGGGCGAAACATCTGGACAGTGAAGATGCTCAAGTGTTGCACACTTTTTGTTCATCTACTTAGCGGAATTGAATGCCATTAATAAAGCGATCATTTTGCCGAATAAGCAGATGGAAAATTTATGTCTGCAGCAAATCAAGACATGGCGGAAAGCAAGCCATTAAATTGTTATTATTATTAAAATAATTTAAAATTATGGAAAATATGTTTAACTGGATTAAAGCAAAATATCTTAGGTTGATTATA
Organism: Cherax quadricarinatus; assembly: GCF_038502225.1. NCBI lineage: Eukaryota > Metazoa > Arthropoda > Malacostraca > Decapoda > Parastacidae > Cherax > Cherax quadricarinatus. The sequence goes on from NC_091312.1 coordinate 13,938,931, forward strand.
AGAAAGTTAGCTGAGGTCTCTTAGTTCTGCTGCGCCACTTGTGTTGTTTACATCATCTTAAATGAAAAATACATTTATATCAATTAATCTATAAATTTGAGAAAAGATCCATTTTAATAACACTTCGCGTAATTGACCGACTCTGCTCATTAAACTCATATATATATATATATATATATATATATATATATATATATATATATATATATATATATATATATATATATATATATATATATATATATATATATATATATATATATATATATATATACATATATATATATATATATATATATATATATATATATATATATATATATATATATATATATATATATATATATATATATATATATATATATATATATATTGATGAACACATCAGCGGCATTCTCAGTGATATGTTGAAGTTAACTTTACTGAAGTATCGCCATTGTGTTTACGAAGAAATCTTGTAAAACTCAATTATTTTTGATAAACTACTTTACAGAAATTTTAAAAAGTACGCTAACAATTATTTATAATTTACCTTTATTGCAATAGGCCGATGTATGTTTTTTTTATTTTTTTAATAATTTAAAAATCAGAATTAAATGTTTAACCTCAAGAATATGTGTCACTTGCGTTTCCTTAATTCCAGGGAATTTAATTGTTTTAAGAATCGGGAGATAGTGTTGAGTGACGTGTCGGCGTCCAGTGTTTGACACCTGTGGAGCTCAATCCTGTCCGTCTGCTCTGCGCTTCTATTTCAATCCCCGCAAAACCCCCCAAAATTCATCTTTCCGCCTATTAAATATCCCCATTTTACTACTAGTAGATCCCAGGAACCTTTAAATACAAAATACGAGAGAAATGCTAAATTACACAAGAAGTAAAGACTTAAAATAAGAAATGATCGGCGCTGGGAGTGTGTGAGCGGCGTCCCCACCTCGGCTGCTCAACAAGTCTATGGGATCAACACTCAACTTTTAGCAGGGTGTCAGGTGGGCTGCAGTTTCTGAGCTTCCATCACTCACCGGTTTATCAAGGGTGAAGACACTGTCAAAACGCGACTCACTGAACTGGTATCATTACACACTTTTGTTATCTCCTTCACTTTGGTGGCGAGTTAGGATCGATCTCGATGCGGAAAACTGTAGAGAGTTCGGGATTTCGAGATTTCACATATGCGACGTAATGCCTCGCCACGGCTTATTGTAATTCAGTATCAAGATGGCTCTGTATTATTAAGGATGACTCTGTTACACCCTCAGCGCTTCCCAGAGTATCCCAATGCGAGTCCGGGCCAATTTCTGAAGAGTTATGACACACCAAGTCCTGTACAGAGTCCTCAGCTGATCCTCGCCTTTAATTCAGCGTGGACGATCTCGACAGGCTTGTTTCCTGGTCCAGTTGAACTTGTCACGTGACTGACAACCAAGTCTTGGTTGCGGCTGTCGTGTCTTCGCTAGTGGACACGCCGCAACGGGGAGTTATGAGGTGGTGATTGTCGTCGCTGAGGTGTTTGACTGTGACACCGACGTGATGACGAGGCAGCAAGAATCCTGTGGCTAGAGACGACGTGCTCGGTGATCTCAGGTACTGCAGAAGGCGCAGGAGGAGTCGTGTTGGAGGTAGAGAGGCAGGCAGCGGGCCCGCCTCCCTGGCCGCCCGGTGTCGGCCTCTATGTAAACAAGCCCAGCTTACATCGCTGGCCGCAGCCTCACTCACTACCACACATCAGCTCGCACTATTCTCACTTCTCCGAGGGGGGACGACGTTTTGGCACCTCCCTGCGCTCCGGCTTACCTGTCATCGTAGGCGAACTCAGCATCTAGCGTGTTGAAATAGAGAAGGAAAGCCGCGACACAACTTGTAATCAGAACGGGCTCCATAGGGGCTCCATGACCAACGTGCGCAAGCCACCACCGCTTCTCACTGAATGGTGTGTGCGGCTGGCTGGCCCAGTCAGTGGCTGGCTGGCTGCTGCCACACCACAGGACCACCTCTCTCCTCCTCCGACCCTCCATCTACCTCCTCCTACCCAACCTAGTCCTCTCTCTCTATCTCTCCCTCCTATCCCCTCCCTCCCGACTCTCTCTCTACCTCTCCCGGGCAGCGACGCACACACACACACGCTCTCCCCGACACTGCTGTCAATCAGTTCGACGCCGACCCAACAACCTCCGCACATCGCCGCATGAAGAAATAAAGTGTCTCCTGCTTTATCCCTTCATTACTGGCTTTAGCGCCTCCTGTGGAGATGACTCAGGGGTGTTCCTACTACTTCCTCACAATGCTACGCTAAACAGTGCCATTACTATGCCACAAGTGGCAGTGTTGGGCACCACTGCGGACAGGACACCGCTGTGGTGTAATTGACAGCGGTACCTGTGTCGCGCTGAGAGAGTCGCTACAGCCATGGTGTTCACGGAGGTCCGCTGTGTCACATTCATTTTGCTTTTAGTGTATCTAACAATTTGCTGGTCACAGTGACATAATCGTTTTTTTAACAGCCACGTTAAAAGATCAACAGAGAGACAGAAAAGTTGGCAGGTAATTCTCGTTTATCGGGTGTGTTTTAAAGGCTGTCTAAAGGGGAAGGACCACAGAGCCAATTTTGTGAACGATGCGAGGGGAAGATGGGGAAATTGCTGTTCCAACTACTGCTGTTGTTATAGATGGATGTGCCCCGTGTGAGGCATTCAGCGAAAGGGGTGTGGAAGGCTCGATTCTCCTTCCGCTAATGGCTAGACAGGGAGTCCTGCCGTAAGTTATATATCCACAGATAAGGAGTGAACGACTGCATATTGGCATCTAAGGTACCATACTATTTCCCTTTGCTTCTCGCTAAGTTGTGTGTGTATGTGTAGGCAGCTCTCACTTAAGTATAGTTCTTCTCTGCTAAGAAGCTCCTTTCGTTATTTATCTAATGGTTCGTTTTGCTTACAGTGGCTTACAGTGATCCATGTTCATCCTCAGAGCTGTGCCTCCCCGTGTCACTGCTTTCCAGTGGCTTACAGTGGCTTACTCTTGATTTTCTGAGTCCTGTAAGGCTGTGAGGGCTTCACGCTTCGAGGGCTTAGAGCTACGAACTCTCAACGTAACAAGGGCCTCACGCTACGAGAGCTTCACACTACGAGAGCCTCACACTACGAGGGCCTCACGTTACGGGGGCCTTACGTTATGACCGCCTTTCACCAGGAACGCCTCCTGGTACGTGCACTTCTGTAAGTGTTTCTCGTCAGTGTGAATGATCTGAATTAATTCTGTTAGACTGTGTGCATAATTTATGCAGTGAGAGCCACATATACGCTAAATCTTTCAATGGTTACAGCTCATGTAAACACGACAACATTGCTAGAGCAAGTGAACCTTGCAAAAATTACAACGCTTGAAAACACGGCATAACTGTAGGAGATTTCAACGCAATCAAGCAGTGATCCATGTTCATCCTCAGAGCTGTGCCTCCCCGTGTCACTGCTTTCCATGACAGTGAACTGCTGTGCCATGTACATTCAAGTGGGGTGCCTCGATTCTAATGAAGGGTTCTTAATTCGAGGAACTAGAGCTATTCCTACTTTCCTCACATGAAACCTGATGGCTTCCCACACCTTCCATACCCTAACAGAAGTAGGAACTTTCACGGGTTTAAAAATCTAAATAATAATAATAAAGTGACATATTTCACACCTTGTAAACGCAACAATAGCTGCGTAGATACGCAGTAATGAACGTTGCAAGATGAAAATGCAAAGAAAATTATTTCACTTGTTTCAAAAGTGCTCGTCACATAATTCTCAAGGAAACAAACCTCGTGATAAAAGCGAAAATATAAGAATTCTTCGAGGACTTTTGATTATGTGAGTATTGCATTGTGCGAATGTTTGTTATTAACAGAGTATCTTCAATATTTTTAAGGCAGAGGGTGAGAGGGAGGTATAAAGAGAGAGGGATTTTAACATGTATCAGTCATGTGTGAGCGTGTAAGATTGGAGTGTGAGAAGGTGAGTGGTTTTTTTTTTTTTTTTGGATTTGACGTGCTGCTGGAGTGTGAGCCTCAGCGATGTTCGCTTTCCCATGCGAACTGACCCAGATTAACACTGGTCAGTAATCAGGACCTTCTGCTGTGACCTGACCTTTTTGTGGGACAGTTCGCCTACATCACAGTTTCTGTGAAGGAATTCAAGGAAAGGGTTAGCCGGGTATTAGTTTTGGAGGTGGGAAGTATGATGTCTGGACTCTGAAAGTTGGCTGGGAGGATTGTGACGTAATGAGGGAGGGATTCTGAGATGCGTTTGAAGGGAGATATTAAAGGTATGGAAGAAGCCGGGTCACCATATGGAGAAGACCCGGGCCGGAAGTACCGGCGAATCTCTAATGAATGGTATGGAAGGGGGAAGTATAGAAGGAGGGAGGGTTGGTCGTCACAGCATCATCAAGCTTGTATCTTACCGGAAACATAGCTCAGGCTCGAGTGATGATGACTGTTTTCTTCTCTAGGTTAACCTGCCTTAGGGTTTAATATAAAGAATTATTCTAATCACCTGTTTTATTCTAATCATCTGTTTTATACAACTCACCTGTTTTATTCTAATCATCTGTTTTATTCTAATCATCTGTTTTATTCTAATCATCTGTTTCATTCTAATCACCTGTTTTATTTTAATCACCTGTTTTATTCTAATCACCTGTTTTATTCTAATCACCTGTTTTATTCTAATCAGCTGGGTTATTCTAATCAGCTAGGTTAAGTGATGTCTCTAAATTAGGTTAAGTGATGTCTCAAAGTTAGGTTAGGTGATGTCTCAGTTAGGTTACGTGTGAAACTAAACAAAAAATACACCATTTCCAATGAAAACATCCCTCCATCAGTCCATGGAGAAGTAGACACAAATGCAGTATAATGCGACCCTTTATAGACAACGCTTCGTTCACACAGTGATCAATATCGAGTCACAGACAGATCGGTTTGTGACTTAATAAAGACCAGAGTGTGGGCGAAACGTTGTCAATAAAAGATTGCATTACACTGCATTTGTGTCTACTCCATCTTGATGGTATTTTTATACCATTTATCTTCATCTATCAATATATATATATATATATATATATATATATATATATATATATATATATATATATATATATATATATATATATATATATATATATATATATATATATATATATATATTATATATATATATATATATATATGTATATATACATATGTCGTGCCGAATATGTAAAACTGGTCAAGTAGCAAGAACTCATTTAAAATTAAGTCCTTTCTAAAATTTTCTCTTATACGTTTAAAGATATATTTTTTTCATTATTGTTGATGTAAAAATTTATAATTTTGCACCAAAAGGAACTTAGAAAACTTACCTAACCTTATTATAACAAGAACAATTTATTTTAGCCTAACCCAACTAAATATATTTTAGATTTGTTTACAATAATTTAATACTAAACAAACACAGCGAAATATATTTTTTTCGTTAGGTTCAGAATGATTTTGGCGAAATTATTGCATACACAAATTTTCACTTGTCCTATATGGCAAGATGAGCGTTACTATTTAAGCCAAGATCGCAAGTTCTGCCTATTCGGCACGACATATATATATATATATATATATATATATATATATATATATATATATATATATATAGATATATATATATATATATATATATATATATATATATATATATATATATATATATATATATCGTGCCGAATAGGTAAAACTGGTCAATTAGCAAAAACTCATTTAAAATTAAGTACTTTCTAAAATTTTCTCTTATACGTTTAAAGATACATATCTTTTTCATTAATGTTAATGTAAAAAATTTTAATTTTGTACCAAAAGAACCTTAGAAAACTTACCTAACCTTATTATAACAAGCATAATTTAATTTAACCTAATCCAACAAAATATATTTTTTATAAGTGTACAATAATTTAATAATGAACAAACACAATGAAATATATTTTTTTCGTTAGGTTCAGAAAGATTTTTTAAAAATTATTATATACTCAAATTCTGGCTTTCCTTATTCGGCAAGAAGAGCGTTGCTATTTAAGCCAAAATCGCAAGTTCTACCTATTTGGCAGGACATATATCTGATTCACATTTAATTCACTCGGGGGATGTCACTTTCAAAATGTGAAATTTGAATTCGAAGAACAAAAATGTCAAACTTAGATGTGGAGTTCATGTTCACCAGGTTACCTACTAACGATGTATGAACATTCGTGCTCGATGCGTTAGTTCCACATCGAAAAGTAATTCCTCGCACCACGCAATAAACTCACTGAACTCACGAAGCACTTCGTCTCCGCTAATGTCTTTTCTTTCATTGATAAATTTTTCAGACAGGGAAGCAGCTGTAGAATGACAAGTCAACTTTTCCATGTGTTATCTAAGCTTTACATGGAGTTTGTTGAAATGTAATCACTACTGGACATCAAGACCATTGGTATGAAGAGGTCGAAATAGGTGGACGATATTTTGACTTTCTGGTACAAATGAAGCTATTTCTCAACATTTTTTTCAGCAAATTGAACCATTTAAGCCTTTCCATTAACTTTACCAGTATAGCTAGAAGTCAACAACAAATTACCTTTATCGATGTACTAATTATTAAAGGCGTTCAACTTGTTAATTTCACTGTTTACAAAAGCCTACATACGCCCAAGAAACTAAGGTTATTTTTAAGTTACAACAAGCTAAAACAAGCACGGTGTCTTGTCTCTTCCTAAGATCTTTACGGATCTGTAGTCCAAGCCTGTTAAGGCAAGAAATTTCCACATACAATAACAGTTCAGAACGCTGGGATACAGTGACCACTTATACAAGAAGTTTAAACGAAGCCAAACACAGAGCGTCTCCACTGACTCACAAAGACAACGCAGAACTGAGGTTCATCATCCCTTTTTACAATGGCATACAAAGAAAAGTAAATACTTACCAACATTATTTCCTCTTATCCCAGTAAAATAGATGATTGATGGGAAATAAGGGGTATGCCAAATCCTTTTCCAAGATTGTAAACTTGTCTTCATAAGAGTAAAAAGGGCGTCGAGGTCCAAGAAGAACTGTGGAACATAAAAGAACTATGAAATACTGGCAGGAGAGTTCTGCCTTGTTCCAAGGCCTCAAAAATCCCCAGTATAGGATACTTTGGGACAACCCTAAATTATTTCATATACAAGAAAAACCCCACAATGGGAAAAAAGTTGAAGCTGCCCTAATTGAATTAAAATCCAGTTTCAATATTTTGAAAGAGAAATAGATTCCTGATGTGCTTTCAAAATTCACTATAAAAAATGCATTGCTGCTCGAGACTCAAGACTGGCACAACCTAATCACTCTCTGGTGACTCTGACTTACAGTTACATCTCACACAACCGGAAGCAAAAACATAAGGACATAGGAGCATTGTAATACTCTTGTTAGCCCATACTGGGCAGGTCCTTCGTCAAACTCAACCCAACCCCAGTACAGTATCTCCTCCTTCTTAGTAAGACTAGCTGATCTATGATCCATAGTTTTTTTTTGAGTCCTTTGCTTAATTATTTCAGGAATATGGATACGCATTTTCCTCATGAGCCGATGGTTCTGAACCTAAGGAAAGTACAGTACATGTATTAATGAAAAAAATTTGCTGAATTTTCTAGATTCCTGAGATTCCCTAAAGCTAGCTAGCAGCTACACCTCCTTCATCCTTTCCGAACTGGAGATTGGTGTCAGCTATTGTAGATGCACATGTGCTGTCCCACTTCACTAGCTTTCCATCTGTCCAGGCATGCAATGTAATTTTATCTGCGTGCTTTTGGCTGCCATCTGAGCTTCATTGTTAGGACAGTTTCCTTATTGCTAGGTATCTGGTTGTTGTAAAGCTTCTCGTGGTAGCATTGTTCATCTTTTCATGCCTTGTGATCTTTTCCTCCGATCTACTGCAAACTAGACCATGGTACCTAACTCGGTGTGCCGATGTACCTCAGCAGGTACATGTGTGTTTGGTAAGGATAGGGGTGGCAACAGCAATAATGGCCTGAGAGTCGAGGCCAGTGCCCAGAGAAGAATTAGGAACACCCAACAAAAAATCCCTGCATGAGGAGCTCTCACTGCCAGGAGTCGAGTTCTCCCTAATCGACACACTCAAACATTGGGTAAGATATAGAATAAAATAACGACAAATGTGAAATAAGACACATGCGCAGTATAAGGATATTTTAACGAGGAAACGTTTCGTTAAGAATAGCCTCTTCAGTCCTCAGGACTGAAGAACCCAATTCAGGGTGAAATGTGAACATTAAAATGGTATAAAATACCGACAGATTGTTAGGTAAGACACATATGCAACAGTTAGGTATCTTTATTTCGAAACGTTTCGCCTACACAGTAGGCTTCTTCAGTCGAGTACAGAAAAGTTGATAGAAGCGGAAGAGACTTGAAGACGATGTAATCAGTCCATCACCCTTAAAGTTTTGAGGTGGTCAGTCCCTCAGTCTGGAGAAGAGCATTGTTCCATTGTTTCAAACTTTGGAACAATGCTCTTCTCCAGACTGAGGGACTGACCACCTCAAAACTTTAAGGGTGATGGATTGATTACATCGTCTTCAAGTCTCTTCCGCTTCTATCAACTTTTCTGTACTCGACTGAAGAAGCCTACTGTGTAGGCGAAACGTTTCGAAATAAAGATACCTAACTGTTGCAGGGTGAAATGTTTCCTCAGGATTGAAGCAATCGTGGCGAAACGTTTGCTCACTAAAACAAGAATTATTGAAGCCACTGGACCTTCCTGGTGAGATTGTTCGTAGTTACAAGATAGAAGTCTTCTGGTGAGGAGCCTGTTAGTGTCCCAAAACCAGGCTTTCTTAATGAATGCTGGGACGTGAACCCCCAACATTGTGACGGACGTCTTCAGAGAGAACCTCTGCTACTAATTCACTGGACGCGACACCCTGAGATAGAAACGCATCTGTGATCTCTTGCCGACACCTATGTTCTCTAGTCAGAGTAGAAGTGGAGCTTCATCCAACTGCCCATCTTCTACAATAAGATTAAGTGTTTTAATAAACATATGTTACCTTAGACTATAGTGATGGGCGGTGATGCGGTGGGGCACATCACAGGAAATATGTTAGCCCTGGGTAAGCTCCAGTACTTGGTGAGAAGGCACAAGGCATCATGGGCGCCTCGACTGGCTGTTTGTTGTTCCATTCTTCCCAAACCATTGAGTTTGTCCTCTAGAACGACCTTATTGACATTAGTTCCCAGAGGGAGCTCCAAGAATGATGCTGTCAGAGTGGTGGCAGTGATCAAGGCAATTGTAAGCACAGAACTTTCTGCATTGATTTACAATACAACCTTTATTCGTATGCATGCATGTATGTCTGAATATATATATATATATATATATATATATATATATATATATATATATATATATATATATATATATATATATATATATATATATATATATATATATATATATATATATATATATATATATATATATATATATATATGTCGTGGCGAATAGGTAAAACTGGTCAGTTAGCAAGAACTCGTTTAAAATTAAGTCCTTTCCAAAATTTTCTCTTATACGTTTAAAGACATATTTTTTTCATTAATGTTAATATATAAATTAATAATTTTGTACTAAAAGAACCTTAGAAAACTTACTCAGCCTTATTATAACAAGCGCAGTTTAATTTAGAATAATCCAACTAAATATATTTTAGATAAGCTTACAATAATTTATTAATAAACAAACACAATGAAATACATTTTTTTTCGTTTGGGTCAGAACGATTTTTGCAAAATTATTGCATACACAAATTTTCGCTTTCCTTATTCGGCAAGAAGAGCGTTTCTATTTAAGCCAAAATCACAACTTTTAGGACAGTCTTATAATGAACAACATAATCACTCTGACAATGTTTCGAGAAAATCTACTTTTGTAATCTGATCTATAAAATAAAGAGGAAAAAATCACTATTACAAAAACGTGCAACTTATGTTTTCTGTAACATTAAAAATTAAACGTATCGTTAAAATGCATTTACAATATAAAATTCCCATATAATTAAAAACACAAGAGTCGTCAAGCGTTCTCACAAGATGATAGTTAACCTGACAACCTTAGTTCCCTGTCTGAAGGAAAACTAGCACACTGAATAAGGTATTCACTAGTAGTGAGTGTAGATCTCTTATAAGTGTTAAGTAAAAGGACACAAATGCAACTAATGTGTCATTTTATTGTGACAACGTTTCGCTCTCCAAGAGCTTTTTCAGGTGTAAACTACTGTTTACCTAACAATTATCCTGTTATAAATTATTTACCTAGGTGAAAGAAGATACCTGCTGATCGTCAGGATATTTTAATGAGGAAATGTTTCCCTACGAATGGTTTATCTGCACTGATGAGTTTATTCGTAGCAAAACGCTTTCTCACTGAAAAATCCTAAAACTGAGCAAGGGTCGTCTTCCACATTTGTCGATATTTTATACCATAGCTAACCCGATCTACCAAGATCTTCAGCAACTCGTCGCCTTACCACCGTACCGAGACTTCAGTCACGTACGTACGTGTATACTGATCTTCAGTAGACGGCTGGAGACAGTGTTTCATTCTTTGAACTTTAAAAACCTTTATAGTGTAAAGTTTTGCATAAATTTGATGACAGGAAAATACTATGGATACAATTCTCTAAGCAATTTATTTAACATGCTTCTTACAATATAACTACTATTACCTAGAGTAAATAATGGAATTATATACTTATTTTTGCCAGAGTAACAATAAGTAAACTATTGTATTCTAATCCAGATCTAAGAATTATTAATTCGTGATCAGGGATGCTCTGGTCGTCAGGATTCTTATTAAAACACTTTTAAATTGAATTCGAACAATTAAAGATAATTTATTTACTAAGCCAGCAAGTGTTGGCTGTCTGTAAATTAACGTAAGAGATACATTCTCAGTTCTCTCAGTCAAAATATCCAAAGAAGATAACTTGCAGTTCTTACTTACCTCATAACAATTATTGGGATGGTGATCATTTAAATAACCGATGTTTTATAAGTGCTATTAATTATGATTTATCTAAACATCTTGGGCTATTAATGATAATTTACCTAAACATCTTGGGCTATTAATTATAATTTACCTACACATCTTGGGCTATTAATGATAATTTACTTACACATCTTGGGCTATTAATTATAATTTACCTAAACATCTTGGGCTATTAATTATAATTTACCTACACATCTTGGGCTATTAATTATAATTTACCTAAACATCTTGGGCTATTAATTATAATTTACCTACACATCTTGGGCTATTAATTATAATTTACCTAAACATCTTGGGCTATTAATTATAATTTACCTAAACATCTTGGGCTATTAATTATAATTTACCTAAACATCTTGGGCCACGATGTCACCCGTAAATTATAACTCTTGTTTTCCCAAAAGAGGAAAGTAATATCAAATTACCTAATTGTACAATGAATTCCTGCAATGATATATTTATTTACCAATATTCTTCTTGTTGAAACAGTAAATATGTGTACAGATCAGATATTACGGAACACTGGTTATAAAGGTCTGAACTTATCTCAGTTTCGTGAACTGTTGTGCTGAGGGTAATTGATTGTTTATCAGTGATTAATTAATGCATATATACTCAAGTTAATGATACAACTTTTTCGTTATTTACTTTCCAAGGACTGGCTTAATAACTGTTATTTGTTGGTTATTTAAATTATCAAAATCCTTGAATAAAATTTAATTATGAAATTAAAAAAAAAATTGAGTTACCCTTTTTTGGATATTTTGATTACGAGAAGTTGGCGTTTCAGTATTACAGAAAGTCTTTCTTTAATAATTTAATAATTATCTTTAATTGCGCAAATTCAACTCTAGCAGTTAGACCTGGCTGGATATTATTACATTGATTGCTCGAAGCCTGGTCACAGACCGGCCCGTGGGGGTGATGACCCCCGAAACCCTCTCCAGGTGTACACCAGGTATAATACCGACAATCTGATGACTAAGACACATGTGACTTTTTTCAGTTGGATGCAATAACAATATAATGGAAACAGGGAAAGGTGAGGTAATCCGTCTCTCAGCCTTAACAGAAGGTGGTCAGTCCCTTAGCCATGAGGGACTGTCCCTCTTCTTCCACTGTTTCCAACATACAATCTTTACTGAACTGAAAAAGCCATTGGTTGGCGAAACGTTTTCATAATAAAGGTACACAGTTATTACATATATCTTATTCATCTTCTAGTCAGATATTCTCGACACCTCCAGGCTCGAACTGCTGATCATACAGGTAAATCCCTTAGAACAGGACAAGTGCTAGGTAAACCATTCTTAGTTTTTATAACATGCTATACACAACTCTACCCTGGTCATGGACCTGGCCTCGGGGGAACCTCCACCTGGGAACACTTTGCAGGAAGACGCTGTGAGTGAAGACTACGTGTCGCCACTTGCCATAGCGTCTGTTATACTCTTATACTGACATTGTTATTTGAGTAATTTTTTTTAATGTTTTCAAACATATAGGTTGTATATATTTGTAAACATGATTTCCCATCTTCATTTTATAGATCTGAAGATGAGAATAAATGTTTATCGAAACGTTGTCGTACTACGTTTATCTCTCATTGACTCTACTATTCATTATAAAGCTGAGCTTTCCACGTACTTAATCGATTGCAGTTTTATATATATATATATATATATATATATATATATATATATATATATATATATATATATATATATATATATATATATATATATATTTATTTATATATATATAAATATGTTAAGAAAACTTTATATTCAAACTGAAGTTTTAAACCAGCTGTTATCATATTGCTTCTTGGGAACAGTAGGTAACCATATTTGATCCATGGAAGAGGGACGGGTAGCTCTGAGTACCTGGATCAAGACCCTTTCACCGGCATCAAAGGTTCTGGCAGATAATATGGCAGAGAGATGTGTATCTCTCAGTGTATACACACTGAGATGTGTATCTCTCAGTGTATACACATTGAGATGTGTATTTCTCAGTGTATACACATAGAAATGTGTATTTCTCAGTGTATACACACAGAGATGTGTACTTCTCAGTGTATACACACTGAGATGTGTATTTCTCAGTGTATACACACAGAGATGTTTATTTCTCAGTGTATACACACAGAGATGTTTATTTCTCAGTGTATACACACAGAGATGTTTATTTCTCAGTGTATACACGCAGAGATGTGTATTTCTCAGTGTATACACACTGAGAGGTGTATATCTTCCACTGAACATACTCTTGGGCGGTTCACCCACAGATGTGTATTTGGAAGTATATAACTTTCGGTGTATATGCATGTCTGTAAGTGTATGTATACTGAGAAGCGTGTATGTCCATTTCAGTGTATATAGACCCACAGTTATGTATCTTTCAGTAAATTTGCGACCAGAGGTGTGTGTATCTTTCGGTGTATATACACTGTGAAGTCCGTATCTCTCGGTGTATATGCTCCGTGAAGTGTATATCTTTTAGTGTATATACACCAAGTAATGTACATCTCTCAGAAATTTACTCCTGGTCTTTAGCATCAATTTCAGTTCTTAAAACATTAATTAATATTAGCGACTTGGAGAATGAGGTCTTAATGACCCTCGCGGTGTTGATTGGCCTTGGATTCAGTAAACAGTGGCGTGACCGCTGGTCACCTAATCAGCAGTGACGACGGTCTGCAGGTCACCTAATCAGCAGTGACGACGGTCTGCAGGTCACCCAAGCAGCAGTGACAACGGTCTGCAGGTCACCTAGGCAGCAGTGACGACGGTCTGCAGGTCACCTAGACAGCGGTGACGACGGTCTGCAGGTCACTTAGGCAGAAGTGACGACGGTGTGCAGGTCACCTAGGCAGCAGTGACGACGGTCTGCAGATCACTTAGGCAGCACTGACGACGGTCTGCAGGTCACTTAGGCAGCAGTGACGACGGTGTGCAGGTCACCTAGGAAGCAGTAATGACGGACTGCAGGTCAACTAGGCAGCAGTAACGACGGTCTGCAGGTCAACTAGGAAGCAGTAACGACGGTGTGCAGGTCGCCTACGCAGCAGTGACGACGGTGTGCAGGTCACCTACGCAGCAGTGACGGCTCTCTGCAGGTCACCTGGGCAGCAGTACCGACAGTGTGCAGGTCACCTAGGCAGCAGTGACGACGGTGTGCAGGTCACCTACGCAGCAGTGACGACGGTGTGCAGGTCACCTACGCAGCAGTGACGACGGTGTGCAGGTCACTTAGGCAGCAGTAACGACTCTCTGCAGGTCATCTGGGCAGCAGTAACGACGGTCTGCAGGTCACTTAGGCAGCAGTAACGACGGTCTGTAGGTCACCTAGGCAGCGGTGACGACGGTCTGCAGGTCACCTAGGCAGCAGTGACGACGGGCTGCAGGTCACCTAGGCACCAGTGACTGCGGTCTGCAGGTCACTTAGGCAGCAGTGACGACGGTTTACAGGTCACCTAGGCAGCAGTGACGACGGTCTACAGGTCAACTAGGCAGCGGTGACGACGGTCTACAGGTCAACTAGGCAGCGGTGACGACGGTCTACAGGTCAACTAGGCAGCGGTGACGACGGTTTACAGGTCACCTAGGCAGCAGTGACGACGGTCTACAGGTCAACTAGGCAGCGGTGACGACGGTCTACAGGTCACCTAGGCAGCAGTGACGACGGTCTACAGGTCAACTAGGCAGCAGTGACGACGGTCTACAGGTCACCTACGCAGCTGGGACCACGGTCTGAAGAATAGGGCCAGCAGACCGAAGGAAGAGATCAATGCAGGAAGACCCAAAATAGGTTCACAGAGCTGATCTTCGAAAGACCCATTCAGTCCGTCCTTTGAATCGATGACCAGAGATTATTAAACTCACCAAGATCACCCATAACCCCTTCATCTAAGATCACAAAAATAGAGGATCGAATAATACACAAATAACCTACACATAGGAGAGAGAAGCTTACGACGACTTTTCGGTCCGATTTGGACCATTTACAAAGTTACACATTGTGACTTCGTGAATGGTCCAAGTCGGACCGAAGCGTCGTCGTAAGCTTCTCTCTCCTATGTGTGGGTTATTTCTGTATTGTTCCAGTCATAGTATTGTACCTTTTTGTTATTTTAGAGGATCGAATCTCGTAACAAAAGTTAGAGTAATGGATGGAATCCTGAAGCTTTTACTCTCGATAAAAGTGAAGAAAAATAATAGGCTGGAGAAAAAGCTATTGTTAGAGGTCAACGTTGCTCGCTGTCTAGAGGGCATTGTGTCCTTTATTTCTTATCACCCCTATTGTGCGTCACCACTATTGTGGGTCACCACTATTGTGCGTCACCACTATTGCGTATCGCCACTTTTATGTATCACCACTATATTACATTGGTTTCAATCCGACTTTGACTGGGGCCAAATTATTGGGAGATTTTGTTGAAGTCTATAACAATAACTGCATAAGAACATTGAACAAAAGACTTTGAAGGATTTATTATGACAATAATCTGTTTTGATCTTGTGGTAAAGAAATAATCCAGAATTATGATAGAAAAAATATTGAAAATTTTGAAATGTTTTTAATAACATCTGTATCGCTTGCTAGTAATAAGAGGAGTGACAACTACATTTCGCTCGAGCGAAACAATATGCGTACACATATGAGAGTGCATGTACATACGCTTGTGTGTGTATCTATAAGAAAGGAGGAACACTGCAGCAGGCCTACTGACCCATACTAGGCAAGACCTTCTCAAAACCGTATCCACTAACAAAAATATTTACCCAAAGCATTTTCAATGCTACACAAGGAATAAGCTTCGACAACCCTATTAACTCATATGCAAGTCCCGTTTTCTACTGATTGGTTGGGTCACTGTGAGGGGTCATTGAGGCTGCGGGTCACCTGTTCACCACCAGTCAGCAATACTGCCATTCCTAAAATAGGAATTAAATTAACCGTTCTGTGTGGATATTATCAGTGTATATACACGCCTTCCAGTGTATATACAATGAGATACACACTTCCCAGTGTATATACAATGATGAATATAAAATTTGTATAAAATACCGACAGGTTGTTAGGTAAGACACTTATATAACAGTGAGGCATCTTTCTTTCGAAACGTTTTGCCTACACAGTAGGCTTCTTCAGTCGAGTACAGAAAAGTTGATTGAAGAGACGTGAAGACGATGTAATAAGTCCATCTCCCTTGAAGTTTTGAGGTGGTCAGTCCCTCAGTCTGGAGAAGAGTTGAAGTGACAGTATGGAGCCTTATATACCACCAGGAGGTGAGATGTAGGCCATTAGTAGAGGTAAGAATGTAGTCGTTGGGAGGTCACGGCCCTCCCTAATCCAGTCATTCTCACTAGTAGAAGTGACCTCCCAACTACTACATTCTTACCTCTACTAGTGGCCTACATATCACCTCCTGGTGGTATATAAGGCTCCTGTCACTTCAACTCTTCTCCAGACTGAGGGACTGACCACCTCAAAACTTCAAGGATGATGGACTGATTACATCGTCTTCACGTCTCTTCAATCAACTTCTCTATATTCGACTGAAGAAGCCTACTGTGTAGGCGAAACGTTTCGAAATAAAGACACCTAACTGCTGTATATGTGTCTTACCATATACAATGATACACACCTCCCAGTGTATATACAATGAGATACACACCTCCCAGTGTATATACAATGAGATACACACCTCCCAGCGTATATACAATGAGATACACACCTTCCAGTGTATATATAATGAGATACACACCTTCCAGTGTATATACAATGAGATACACACCTCCCAGCGTATATACAATGAGATACACACCTTCCAGTGTATATATAATGAGATGCACACCTTCCAGTGTATACACAATGAGATACACACCTCCCAGTGCATATACAAAGAGATACACACTTCCCAGTGTATATACAATGAGATACACACCTCCCAGTGTATATGCAATAAGAAACACACCTTCCAGAATATATACAATGAGATACACACCTTCCAGTGTATATACAATGAGATACATACCTCCCAGTGTATATACAATGAGATACACACCTCCCAGTGTATATACAATGAGATACACACCTCCCAGGGTATATACAATGAGATACACACCTTCCAGTGTATATATAATGAGATACACACTTTCCAGTGTATATACAATGAGATACACACCTCCCAGTGTATATACAATGAGATACACACCTCCCAGCATATATACAATGAGATACACACCTTCCAGTGTATATATAATGAGATACACACCTTCCAGTGTATATACAATGAGATACACACCTCCCAATGTATATACAATGAGATACACACCTCCCAGTGTATATACAATGAGATACACGCCTTACAGTGTATATAAAATGAGATACACGCCTTCCAGTGTATATAAAATGAGATACACACCTTCCAGTGTATATACCGTCAGGGATAAACATTCTCAGTGCATACATCTTGAGAGATACACATTCTCGGTGTGTATATACTAAATGATGCACTCATTCTTGGTATATATATATATATATATATATATATATATATATATATATATATATATATATATATATATATATATATATATATATATATATATATATATATATATATATATATATATATATATATATATATATATATATATATATATATGTATATATATATATATATATATATATATATATATATATATATATATATATATATATATATATATATATATATATGTATATATATATATATATATATATATATATATATATATATATATATATATATATATATATATATATATATATATATATATATATATATATATGCAATAAGATCACAGTAAACAGGTGATTTCAGAATGTGCAAAACAACCACTCTGAAAGAATAGAGAAATTCCAAGCACTTTCGTGACTACTCACATTATCAAGGAACTATGAAAGTAAAGCATCCAAGGAAGCTATATAAGGGGTCTGGCCAACACCTCACTATCAGATCCCACAACGGTTAA
>NC_091312.1:13967039-13974539 GCF_038502225.1 Cherax quadricarinatus
GTGATCGACCATTGTTGTGATGTCTGACCAATACTCAGTGAAGGGGCACTCGTTCTCAACAATATTTGACTTATGAAATAAATCAGTTTCAACCTTACTTCGGAACCATTCTCTAGGTTGGTTAAAATACGAGATGGGACATTTTCATGGCTTGATATCTGGACCCACTTATTCCTGAGAACATTAACTTTTTCAAGAGGGAAAGGAAAAAACAATACACGTATTTCCACTCTTTTTCATATATTTTTTTAATATACAGTTCCAGGCTATCTTGAAAATGGTCTAGAATAACTTGTCGGTATTCTGTGCCATTGTCAACCTAACTGTCAGAAATTGCAACATCAACGTGTGGGTATTTTATATAATTTTCCACATTATTCATCAATTTCCTGGTTGAGATGGATAGATCTAATAAACTCCTTAACAAATTGTTTCCATTTTTGTCGCCTAGGCTCATGAGATACTTGTTTTCTGTTCCTTGCACTGGTTGAAGCTACACGTGTTAAGTGCTACAATAGCTACTGTAATTACACATGTTAAGTCCTACAATAGCTACTGTAGTTACACATGTTAAGTCCTACAATAACTACTGTAGTTACACGTGTTAAGTCCTACAATAGCTGTAGTTACACGTGTTAAGTCCTACAATAGCTACTGTAGTTAGACCTGTTAAGTCCTACAATAACTACTGTAGTTACACGTGTTAAGTCCTACAATAGCTACTGTAGTTAGACGTGTTAAGTCCTACAATAACTACTATAGTTACACATGTTAAGTCCTACAATAGCTACTGTAGTTAGACGTGTTAAGTCCTACAATAGCTACTGTAGTCAGACGTGTTAAGTCCTACAGTAGCTACTGTAGTTAAACGTGTTAATTCCTACAATAGCTACTGTAGTTAGACGTGTTATGTCCTACAATAGCTACTGTAGTTACACGTGTTAAGTCCTACAATATCTATTGTAGTTAGACGTGTTAAGTCCTACAATAGCTACTGTAGCTACACGTGTTAAGTCCTACAATAGCTACTGTAGTTACACGTGTTAAGTCCAATAATAGCTACTGTAGTTACACGTGTTAAGTCCTACAATAGCTACTGTAGTTACATGTGTTAAGTCCTATAATAGCTACTGTAGTTACACGTGTTAAGTCCTACAATAGCTACTGTAGTTACACGTGTTAAGTCCTACAATAGCTACTGTAGTTATATGTATTAAGTCCTACAATAGCTACTGTAGTTACAGGTGTTAAGTCTTGCAATAGCTACTGTAATTACACGTGTTAAGTCGTATAATAGCTACTGCAGTTATATGTGTTAAGTCCTACAATAGGTATTGTAGTTACAGGTGTTAACTTGCGTCGTTGTGAGTCATTACATAACGCATGATGAACTTTTTCATAGTTTACCGAGGAAGATTTGCGTCTTCTCTTTCCATTCCCTAGATCTGTGTACAAGTTCTCAACGGATTTTTTATTTTGCTGCCGAAGCAACTAGTTTTATTGAGCACCCTGTCTGAACCTTGTGGAAGGTAGTGCAAGGACATTAATAAATACTTAAAAGGCCTAAAACCTGGGTCCCGAAAGGCCTTTATTGTAGGACTTAATACGTGTAACTACAGTATCTATTGTAGGACTTAATACGTGTAACTACAGTATCTATTGTAGGACTTAATACGTGTAACTACAGTATCTATTGTAGGACTTAATACGTGTAACTACAGTAACTATTGTAGGACTGAACACTTGTAACTACAGTAACTATTGTAGAACTTAACGCGTGTAACTACTTCCGAATATATACTTACAATATACAGCCTATCTGTTGCAAACAAATCTAGAAGATACCTGACATATCAGATGTTATTATATAGTCAGTCTCGAAAAGAATAAGTAAGTCACAGTACCGTGACTGGAACAATACCTGCACTAAGCGCGGGTTTGTTAGTGAGCAGTGTCACTATATTCCCCAGTGAGTGAAAAATCAAGTACATAGAGTTCAAGATAGTGACCATAATGCCGACCACATTCTTTGCATCTCGTTTGATTATCATCTGTGCATATACCAAACTGCCAGAAGTGCTGCAATTGTAACTAATCCTAAGCCTGGCTACTTCAGCAACAGTCGGTAAGTCGTTCCGTAAATATGCTTATCAACGTTAATGATTAGATAGTGAGTTATAGCTGTACTGAGGCTTACAACCGTACACTATAATTATAATATTCAGATTATTATTTATTTCTCTCCTAATGTTATTCCTAATAACCCAAGTTATATGTATTCTACATAAGGAATAAAAAGTCACAACAACGTGACTGGAACAATACACAAATAAACGGACAAAGGAGAATGAAACCTGTAACGAAGTTTCGGTCTGACTTGGACCGAAATGTAGTCATATGTTTCATTCTCCTATATGTGGGTTATTTAGGTATATTCTACTCGTTCTTTCACGGTACCTGGCGCCTCCGATGTGCATGTTGTTAGTCATTATGCGAGTCAAGCGCCTTCAATGATGACATAGAATCATTAATAATCAAAGTCAAGCTCAACATCATGAGTTAACTTTAGCGCCATTAGGATGGCAAACAATTCGGTGCTCAGTGTAGACGCCCAGTTGTTAAGTCTTGTGCCTAACTTAACATGATTGCTAGAGTTCTTATCTAGAGAGATGCAACAAGAGCAGATGCAGCCCTGCCAGTAGACTCCTGCTTAGATCCATCAGTGTAAATAATTTACGATATATCATTATCAACAGTTAAGCGAGAGGTTTCCTCTTAAACAGTTGCCTCTGCAAGGGATTTAAGGAAGGGGCTACCAGTGAGGATCCAGCGAGAGGCTTTCGGATATTTGACATTAGATGAATCCAGCTAACATATAGGGAGGGAAGGAGGAGCTCGGCTCCATGGTCTGGAACAATATCAAACTGAAGCATGAGAATGGAGTCTTAAATCCTGTCGAAGGTGTTGTGGAAGATCTCGAAGCTGTTGCAGTGGACGGGATTCACTAACAGAACCAAGAAGGCAAGAAATGAGGAGCACTACAGCAAGCCTACTGGCCGATGCTAGGCAGGTCCCTCTGGAATCCGATCCTTCTCACTCATAACTAGTAATTACGCGATGAAGTATGAAAGATGTCCTCTGTACCAAGATACCGTTGTATTGCAGTATAAAATACCGATAAGTTGATGATGAAGACACATGTGCAACAGCTGGGTATCTTTTTTGTTGAAACGTTTCGCCGACACATTGGGTTTATTCAGTCAAATACAGAGGTAAAAGGTGTAGAAGGTAAGTAAAAATTATGTAATCAGTCCATCAACCTTGGAGAAATAATATTTAAGGTGGTCAGTCCCTCCACAGAGGTGTGAAATTCTACATTCTTCAAGAAGACTAGGTTCAATTACATTACAGTGCATGCTCCTTATAAAGTTCAATACGTTTGCAAATTTTCACAACCCAATTAGAGTTGTGTTTATTTGCTATTAAACAAGATTTAGATTTTTGCTACCGTGTTTCCCGCATTCATTCTGTGGACGGTAGAGTAAGAACAAGTGGATACAAAAGGCCCAGAAACTAGATACCAAAAGAGTTAACAGAAATACATCTGATTTTATACCTACAACTGTCTTATCTGTTGTAAGCAAATCTAGGATATTTGCTTAATACGTTTGATATTGTAATTAATAAAATACCCTGAAGTATCACATAGGTTATTATACTGTCTGTCTCTATATTCCTCATTAAGTAGACAATTAAACACATACTACTCAAGAAACTGATCATAAGGTTGACCACATTGCAATTAGTTTGATCATCATCTGTGTGTCTGCCAAACTATCAGAAGTATTTGTAACCAAACTTAAGTCTGATCACATTGCAAGTTGCTCCATAAACATTCTTATTTACGTTCATATTATCATAGTGGTTTATAGGTCAACTCAGGCTTCTAACTGCATTCCTATAACATTCACTTTCATTATTTACTTTTCTCCTAATATCATTCTCAGTGCTAGACACAGCTATACTAAAGTTATATTCAACATTTCCCCTCAGGATACTTTCTTTGGTTAACTTATCAGCTTTATCGGGAAGGAGTAATTCAGAGTGGGATGGAATCCTTCAAAATTTTGCATGAATTCTCTTCTGTGCATTTTGGAGCATCTGAATCTGACTTCTCCAGTGAGCATATTGTTAATATTTATTTGAGTCAAGATCCTTCAGTGATGACATAAAATCAGTAACACTCAGAGTGAAGCTCAGTGTCATGAGATAACTTAAGTGCCATTAGGATGGCAAACAATTTAGTTTATAGTGTAGGCGCCCAGTTGTTAAGTCTTATGCCTACTATAGTACCTATAGATCTTAACTAGGGAGGTCCTGCTTAGATCCTCCAGTGTATATAATTTGTGATATATTATTATTTTCGGTTAAGAGAGACATTTCTTCTGGAACAGTTGCCTTTGCGAGTGATTTCAGTGAAGAATTAATTATTAGTGATGAGATTCTTGGGTGGGGCTTTTAGATGTGAGATATTAAATAAATGCAACTTCCATAGATGGGTGGAATGGTCTTGTCTACGGAGATACAGTTCGTGCAGGTTATAAAACTTAATGGAATTTCATATTTTCACAACCCATTTAGATCTGTGTTCATTTATAGAAGGCCAGTGAGATTTAATAGGGACACGTGTAATATGTGCAGTTTAAGGTGCACAACAAAGGAACGTTTCTCCGAGAGTGAAATCTTTAGTAACACTCCCAACATAGCAAGCAACACTTCCCAACATAACAAGTAACACTTCCCGACACAGCAAGTAACACTCCTAATATAGCAAGTAACTCTTCCCAACACAGCAAGTAACACTCCCAACACAGCAAGTAACACTCCCAACATAACAAGTAACACTTCCCAACACAGCAAGTAACACTTCCAAACACAGCAAGTAACACTCCCAACACAGCAAGTAACACTCCCAACACAGCAACTGCAGATCTGGAGAATGTACAGAGAACTTTCACTGGTCGTATAAGTTCAGTAAAGCACCTAAATTCCTGGGAACTTTTGAAGTCCCTTGACCCGTATTCCCTGGAGCGCAGGCGAGAAAGGTACATCATAATTTACATCTGGAAAATCTTGAGAAACTGGTCCCAAATCTGTACACAGTAATCACTCCCAATGAAACCTAAAGGCTAGGTAAACGATGCAACATCCCCTTGATAATAAGTAAGGGTACCATGAGTACACTGAGAGGAAACACAATTAATGTCAGGAGTCCAAGGCTGTTCAACAGCCTCCCATCATATATAAGAGGGATTACCAATAAACCCCTATTTGTCTTCAAGAGGGAACTGGACAGATACCTAGAGTCAGTGCCTGACCAGCAGGGGTGTGGCTCGTACGTTGAATTGCGTATGGCCAGCAGTAACAGTCTGGTTGATCAGGCCCTGATCTACTGTGAGGCCTGGTCATAGGCCAGATCACGTGGGCGTTATCTCCTGGAACTCCCTCCAGGTAGAATCCAGGTAACACAGCAAGTAACACTTCCCAGCACAGCAAGTAACACTCTCCAACACAAGTATCACACCCAACACAGCAAATAACACTTTCCAACACAGCAAGTAACACTCTCCAACACAGCAAGTAACACTCTCCAACACAGCAAGTATCACACCCAACACAGCAAATAACACTTTCCAACACAGCAAGTAACACTCTCCAACACAGCAAGTAACACACCCAACGCAGCAAGTAACACTCTCCACAGCAAATAACACTCTCCAACACAGCAAGTAACACACCCAACGCAGCAAGTAACTCTCCCAACACAGGAAGTAACACTCTCCAAAACAGTAAATAACACTCTTCAACACAGCATGTAACACTCACTCTCCAACACAGCAAGTAACACGCACTCTCCAGCACAGGAAGTAACACTCTCCAACGCAGCAAGTAACACGCACTCTCCAACACAGGAAGTAACACTCTCCAACACAGCAAGTAACACTCACTCTCAAACACAGCCTGTAACACTCACTCTCCAACACAGCAAGTAACACGCACTCTCCAACACAGTAACACTCTCCAACACAGCAAGTAACACTCACTCTCCAACACAGCATGTAACACTCACTCTCCAACACAGCAAGTAACACGCACTCTCCAACACAGGAAGTAACACTCTCCAACACAGCAAGTAACACTCACTCTCCAACGCAGCAAGTAACACGCACTCTCCAACACAGTAACACTCTCCAACACAGCAAGTTACACACCCAACACAGCAAGTAACACTCCCAGCACAGGAGCTGAGTAATAGGTGTATAATTCCTCGTGGATACGCCTGTCGGCTTGGTATGGCTCCCCGCTGGCAAGCCTCCCCACCCCACACTCTCCCCGCCTCCCTTTCCAACATCTTTATTCCCTCTCCACATCTACCCGCCCCCCCTCCCCTCACAAACGACACACAGCTCTACTCATCACTTTATCACCCCTTCTCACCACATCTTTCCCTCCGTACGTTCATATCACCCCTGCCCTCTGCCCTCCCCACCCCTAAAATACCTCCCCACCACCAAGAGCCCTCCCGTGGTGAGCACTAAAGGGCCACTCTGGCCTAATCTCTCTATTAACTTCTAATGGGAATGAGGTCCTCGTTATTACCTAATAGATATCTCGTAAATCCGGAGGTGATTAAACCCAACACCTGCTGCCTTGTGCCTAGTGTGGCTTCACGGGATTAGACGTGAGAGTAGGGTGACGTGGGGGCTGTAGGGTGGGGGAAGTGAGGGTTGTAGGGTAAGGGCTGCTAGCTCAACGAATTATATGTAACTCGTTAATGTTTCTTCGTTTATTGCGTTGGTTTTGTGGTTACCATCGACGTTGTTTGTCTTCATTTGTTAATTATGAACAC
The DNA here is from genome assembly GCF_038502225.1 of Cherax quadricarinatus. Taxonomy (NCBI): domain Eukaryota; kingdom Metazoa; phylum Arthropoda; class Malacostraca; order Decapoda; family Parastacidae; genus Cherax; species Cherax quadricarinatus. The sequence goes on from NC_091312.1 coordinate 13,973,950, forward strand.
TCGCCAGGTTGTGTACGTTAATGCTTACTCTCGCGCGCGCGTATGTGTGTGTGTGTGTGTGTATATGTGTGTGTGTGTGTGTGTGTGTGTTTGTGTGTGTGTGTGTGTGTGTGTGTGTGTGTGTTTGTTTGTGTGTGTGTGTGTGTGTGTGTATGTGTGTGTGTATGTGTATGCGTGTGTGTATGTGTGTGTGAGTGTGAGCCTTGCAACTGCACACTGTTGACAACGGAAGCTGCACCGTGAATACCCTGATGTTGTCATGGCAGGAGAGCCGAGAACACGCACTTCTCTCTTATCTCATGACTGTGTCTTCTAATTACTATTACCCACACTACCCGGCTTGCATAATTTATGTGTCTTTGTACTGCGCTCTACACAAAGCCTGCCAGCTTAGCTGTATCGGCAAGGATACCTCTGTATAACAAGCAGCCTGAAGGTACAGTTTTCCTCTAATTCAGAGAAATTATATATTTAATATATCCGATAGTTCACTTTATATAAATATTTTACAAAGTCACGTTAACCTCTGCGTGATAAATCTGAGCAGAGTTAAGATAGGTTAGGTAAAGTTTGGGTTAAGTTATATGGAG
>NC_091312.1:13977039-13979539 GCF_038502225.1 Cherax quadricarinatus
TGCGTACTATCTTTATCATAGATGTGTACTATCTTTATCATAGATGTGTACTATCTTTATCATAGATGTGTACTATCTTTATCATAGATATATATATATACAATCTTTATCACAAATATCTACTGTCTTAATCACAGATATCTATTGTCTTTATCATAGACATCTACTATCTTTATTACAGATATTTACAGTCTTTCTCAGAGATATATACTGTCTTTGTCACTGATATCTATTATCTTCATCACTAATATGTACTATTATTATCACAGATATCTGTCATCTTTATTACAGAGATCTGATATTTCCAGATTTCTTAGTTCTCTCCTACACCCTTCAACTTCTCCCTCCCTGCTTACCTCCTTCACTTCTTTCTCTTCTTACCTCCCTCCCTCCATCCCTTCTTCCTTCTTTCCCTCCCTCCCTCCCTCACTTCCTCCCTCCCTCCTTTCTCTCTCCCTCCCTCCCTCCCTTCCTCCCTCCTTCCCTCCCTCCTTCACAGTAGCTGTTAACATACCAATATTTAACTTCACCTGGGCAGTAGGTGGCTACACTTCACCTGGGCTTCCCGCTGTGTTTATTAGTCAGACATCAGGTTCGCAGCGGGTGGCGCAACGGGTGGCGCAGCGGGTGGCGCAGCGGGTGGCGCAGCGGGTGGCATAGCGGGTGGTCACAGCGGCTACAGCGAGTGGGCACAGAGGGCGGCGGCTACAGTGTGTGACTAAGGGACGCTGAACAGGACCCTCCTAGTAAAGTCATCACAGAGAAATTACAAAGGTGCAAATCACCTTTGTAACAGCAAAGAGCGAGAGAGAGAGAAAGAGAGCTCTGCGTAGAAGGCATGGTTGTTCTCAGGTGTGGTGCAGGTGAGGGTCAAGTGTGGTGCAGGTGAGTCAGATATACTGCAGGTCTGGGTAAGGTTTAGATCATATGTGAGCCAGGTGTAGTACAGGTGTTGGTCAGGTGTGAGTCAAATGTAGTTTAGGTGTGGTTCATGTGTGGTTAAGGTGTGAGTCAGATGTCGTACAGGTGCAAGTGTAAGTTAGGTATGGTACAGGTGTGGGTCATGTGTAGTAAGTGACCCTCCGTCACAACTCTCAAATGACTGAAGTTACCCCTATGAACCTTGACAGTGCCTTGAGAGGCCTCCCTTGACAAGCCTGTCAAGGCAGGGCGGGAGGTGTTAAAAGAGCGAGACGGGATATAACGTGAAGAGAAAGAAAAAAAGTGATGAGATTAAGGGAAGAAGAGAATATACATGCAAAGAAAAAAATAATAAGATAATTCTCTCTACCTCCTTAAACCAAAACTTTGGCAACTATCTTAAGTTAGACATTGGAATTAACAACTGGGCATCTACACTGCAAACTGAATTGTTTACCATCTGGAGTTACTTGGAAAGGATTCTGGGGGTCAACGCCCCCTCGGTCTGGTCTGTGACCAGGCCTCATCTAATGACAATGAACCTGACTTTTTGACTGTTACTGGTTTTAAGTCATGACTGAAGGTTCGTGTAATGACTCTTAACACGCTGACTGTAGAAGCCAGGTATCAATATACTTCAAAATTGAGTGTATTACAGCTGTTATGCATTCCGTCACACAATGTATTACTCCTTCGTGATAAAACTGATAAATTACCTTACCTGAAAGTTACCTGGAGGTTATTCCGGGGATCAACGCCCCCGCGGCCCGGTCCATGACCAGGCCTCCCGGTGGATCAGGGTCTGATGAACCAGGCTGCTACTGCTGGCCGCACGCAGTCCAACGTACGAGCCACAGCCCGGCTGATCCGGCACTGACTTTAGGTATCTTTCCAGCTCTCTTGAAGGCAGCCAGAGGCCTATTGGTAATTCCCCTAATGCTTGATGGGAGGCTGTTGAACAGTCTTGGGCCCCGGACACTTATGGTGTTTTCTCTTATTGTACCAATGGCGCCCTTTTAATTGGGGGTATTTTGCATCGCCTGCCCAGTCTTTTACTTTCGTAGGGAGTGATTTCTGTGTGCAGATTTGGGACCATTCCTTCAAGGATTTTCCAAGTGTAGATTATGATATATCTCTCTCTCCTGCGTTCCAACGAGTATAAGTCAAGTGCTTCCAAGCGTTCCCAGTAGTTAAGGTGCTTGACAGAACTTATACGTGCAGTAAAGGATTTCTGTACACTCTCTAGGTCTGCAGTTTCACCTGCTTTGAATGGAGATGTTAATGTACAGCAGTATTCCAGCCTAGGGAGACAGTAATCAATTTTCAGTAGCTGTTCCTTGAACTGTTGAGAAGTTGCATCTGGTGGCTTATATACAACCACAATGACTAGGTTTTGGTTCTCGATCTTTATTGATAGAACTTCAACTACCTCATTTGTGGTGTTCAGCAACTCCATGCAGATGAGGGACTCTTTGATATACAGGCCAACCCCCCCTTGTTGCCTGTTCTTTCTGTCGCATCTGTCGCACCTTGAAAGAAAACGTAGAATAGAATTCTGACATACCTGTGTCTAGCATAA
>NC_091312.1:13984539-13987039 GCF_038502225.1 Cherax quadricarinatus
GATGTCGCTCTTTATGCCCTCATCTATGTCGTTTATGTAGATTGTGAACAGCAGGGGGCCCAACACTGACCCCTGTGGAACACCGCTCGTGACACTTCCCCACTCTGATTTCTCCCCATTTATGCAAACTCTCTGCTGCCTATTTGTCAACCATGCCTCTATCCAGGAAAAAATTTCTCCTCCTATTCCATGTGCTTTAATTTTCCTCAATAGTCTCTGATGTGGGACCCTGTCAAAAGCCTTACTGAAGTCCATATACACAATATCATATTCATTACCATGATCTACCTCCTCAAATACCTTAGTGAAAAAAGTTAATAAATTCGTAAGGCAGGAACGCCCCTTTGTAAAACCATGCTGAGATTCGTTGATTAATTTATGCTTTTCAAGGTGGCTACGAACTGCCTCGGCAATTATTGATTCCATAAATTTTCCCACTATGGAGGTTAGGCTTATTGGTCTATAGTTCGAAGCTAAGGACCTGTCACCTGTTTTGAAAATAGGTATCACATTTGCCATTTTCCACTTATCTGGCACCATGCCAGTTTGTAGTGATATGTTGAAAAGATTAGCCAAAGGTGTGCTAAGCTCCTCTTTACATTCCTTTAGAACCCTTGCATACAGTTCATCAGGGCCTGGGGATTTGTTAGGTTTTAATTTATCTATTTGCCTAAGGACCATGTCACTTGTGACCCTAATAGTGCACAGTTTATTATCGTCCTGTTCTACATAATTTATCATTACTGGAATATCGCTGGTATCCTCCTGTGTAAAAACTGAGAGGAAGTATGTGTTAAAAATTCTACACATTTCCTTATCACTGTCAGTGAGCTGACCCGAGGAACTTTTGAGTGGGCCTATCTTGTCCCTGATCTTACTTCTGTATACCTGAAAGAATCCTTTTGGGTTAGTCTTCGATTCTCTTGCAACTTTAACCTCATAATCTCTTTTTGCTTTTCTAATTCCCTTTTTTATTTCTCTCTTTAACTGAATATATCGATTTCTCAATTGCCCCTCTCCTCTTTTGATTTGCCTATATATGCCTCTCTTTTGACCAATCAGATATTTTAATCTATTGTTCATCCATTTAGGATCATTTTTGTTTGATCTGATTTCCCTATTTGGAACATAATTTGACTGAGCAGCTAGAACTATGCCCTGGAAAGCATCATATCGGCAACCATCACCACCTACCTGACCCTTAGTCAGGTCATTCCAGTTCAGCCCACCTAAGTAATTTTTCAGTCCTATGAAATCAGCCAAGCAAAAGTCAGGGACGGAGACTTGATTGCCATTATTAGGGGAATTCCATGATATATTAAAACTGAGTGATTTGTGATCACTTTCCCCAAGCTCTTCATTAACCTCAAGATTATTAATTAGTGTTTCCCTACTGGCAAGAACCAAGTCAAGGAGGTTATTTCCCCTAGTTGGCTCTGTCACAAACTGTTTTAAAAAACAATCCTGGATCGTATCAAGAAAGTCACCTGACTCTAAATTTCCTGTCAAATTGCTCCAGTCAATCTGTCTATAGTTGAAATCTCCCATTAGCACAACATTTTCGTATGTAGATGCCTTACGAATTTCGTCCCATAGAAGTTTACTGCACTCCCTATCAAGATTTGGGGCCCTGTAAATCACACCCAAAATTAGTTTTTCTCGGCCCTCGAGAAGCTGTAACCAAACAGATTCAGTGGCTGACGCTTCTAATTTAATATCTTGTCTAACACAACAATTTAAATTGTCTCTGACATACATCGCTACTCCACCACCTTTCCTGTTGACCCTGTCAGTGTGGAATAATTTATAGCCTTGTATGTGACATTCAGAGGGCATCTCTCTATCTTTCAGATTGAGCCAGGTCTCTGTTATAGCAATAATATCTATGTTTCCTGCACTTGCAATTAATCTTAGCTCATCTATCTTATTTCTTACACTCCTGCTATTAGTATAGTAAACCTTAAGGGAGCTAGTCCCTTGCTGCCCTCTGCTGTCCCCCTTTGTTTGCTGACCTGATCTATTGTCTTTATTTATAACTTCATGCTGAATGCCTTTTATACATTTACTGTTTCCAACCCAAGTGTTGCAACCTGCTTGTTTCCCACACACACCCATACCTCTATCTTCCATCAGTTTAAAATCATAGGCATTTCACCAATGGCCTTCTCAATCGAGTCTGCAAGTGCTACCACCCCAGCCCCAGAGAGATGTACCCCATCCCTTGCATACATATCATGTTTGCCATAAAAGTTGTTCCAGTTGTCAATGAATGGGATTGCAAGTTCCTTGCAGTATCTGTCTAGCCAGCAATTTACACCAATTGCCCTAGACAACCATTCATTTCCTACTCCCCTTCTAGGCAAGATGCTACATATGATTGGGATCCCTCCCTTAGACTTAATGAAATCTATAGCTGACCTGTACTTATCTAGCAGCTCTTCTCTCCTACCCTTCCCAATATCATTTCCACCAGCACTGAGACAGATAATGGGCTTGCTCC
>NC_091312.1:13989539-14002039 GCF_038502225.1 Cherax quadricarinatus
TGGTTGCAGGGGTCGAGTATCAGCTCTTAGCCTCACTTCTCCGCTTGCCGCTACTGGGTTTACTCTCTCCTGGCTTCGTGGGGACTGTTGTACCTTTTCTACTTCTGTCACTTCCTTGTCTACATCGTTCAGCTTCTTAACAACGCTGAGGCAAAAGAAGTATTTCCTGACATTCCCATAACTCATCTGTGTTTTTAACTTCCAACTGTGCCCTTATGTACCTGAGACTTGTCTCTTGCACACACTCGCCCTCTCCATCTTATCAATTCCTCTCACTATTTTGTACGTCGTAATCATGTCACCCACGGTTTTTCTATCATCTGATGTCGTCAGGTGTAGCTGCTGTAGTCACTTCTCATAACTCATACTGGTTATTCGGTTGATGTGTGTCTTAGGCGATATGCTTGAAACTATGCGCACACAGATGTCCTTCTTTCTCGGGAAACTTTGAAGCCTTTATCCTCCTAGCCTGAACTCTGCTTCTGGTCGTCTTTAACCTTCTCCGATTTTCATAACTTTGCATCTGCTGGGGTTATATTGTAACAGCCACTTTTCACATGAATTCTGAAGCTTGTACATATTCCTTTATAGTCTTTCATGATCTACTCTTGTTTGAATTCTCCTCGGTGATTTCACGTTATCTAAGAACAGGGGCCACCTTTGACTCGATTTTTTCTGTCATATGATTTACGATCACAAGAAACGGTACTGGTTCTAGTACTGACCCTTGTGGAACCCCACTCGTCGTACTCGCCCACTCCGACATATCTACTTCCATAAAATAGCTTGATGTTTCCTTTTATTTCTTGATTCACTGTGACTGTAGTGTTTTCTCTGTTATTCCCACCTGCTCCTCTAGTTTTGGTTGCAGACTCTTGTGAGGTATGGTACCCGTAAGGGTACCATACCTCGTGAGGTTGAGGGTGGCATACCCCTTGATACAAAGCATCCTCAACTGTCATTGCATCCACTGGCTGTTCCTTTCTTTGATGTCTTATTCTCTTCCTCAGCTGTTCCCTCTCCTCTACTGTTCTGTCAGGATCATATGTGTGTGTGGGGGGGAGGTGAGGAGGGGATGCCATAGTCACAGAATTTTTCTCACTGATACAATGCTTCCTGATATTCCTGTAGTTCATTCGGAGGTGTATTTTCCTACCACGCTTCCTTCTTCCTGTCGTGGCCCTGGTAAAGAGCTTATGCTTGTCTACCCTCTGTGTCCCGTTAGATTTAATATGTCGTGAATATATCTCACTCTTTTGTACTTGGCACCTTCAGTGATATACCTCCTGCTGCCTGCATCGCTCTATCTCTGAATCTGTTCACTGCACCATTTCAAGTATCACTTTTGTGTTTTTTTTTTACAAGATGTGGGTCTCCAACCGGTGCTACGTACTCGAGACTGGGTCACATGTATGTGGTCAAGAAAGTGCTCTTATGAGTCTTTTTTAGTTTCCCGAATGCCTCTATATATACCTCAGAAAGCAGGTTTGGGAGCATTGACTAGTCTCCTATCTTTAGTTCATATTCTCCTTATCATTCATAGTTTCCCCATCACCCACCATGTCCCCCACCACCCGACTAACCCCATCTCCTCCCCACACCTCCTTTTAGTAGTCGTGCAGCCTAGGTTAAGCGGGAGAGTTGGCGTGTCACCGCCCTACACGTGAAACAGGAATTTGCATATAGGAAGAAACGGGGTAGGTCTAGTCACCCTGAGGGTTGGTCACCCTCAGGGCTGGTCACCCTCAGAGCTGGTTACCCTTAGAGATAATCACCTTGAGAGCTGTAGGCTCTGCCTAGCGTTATGTCAAGCTGCTTCAAGAAGAGGGAGTCATGACGCAGGCCGCTTCCTCTACTGCTTCACGAAGAGGGGGAGTCATCACGAAGGCCGCTTCCCCGACTGCATCGACAGTATGGTTTATGCAACACAAATGGCTCGTAAAATTGGCCGTTAAAATGGAAAACCGTTGTCATTATCAATGGTCGTTTGTGGAGCTCACGAGGACCTCCGCCGGGTTTTTTTTAATACCCTAGTCTGGAGAAAACGAAGCGGAGCCACTTTATTTACCACTTGGGAACGACAACACGCAAGGGTAAGTGATCTGTTGACTGAGTCAACTGACAGTGGCTTGAAAACTCCTCTTGTCAGCTCAGCCAGTGATCTATCTTGTCAGTTCCTACTGTTGGTATCAGTAAATATGGACGACGACAACAACGACGACCAACGGTTTTGCTTAATCGACAAATCAAATCAACTTCACCAAAAATTCTAAGTTAAAATCCTTAGAAGTAGATATGACTATGAAGTCGATTTTGCAAAACATTTGAAAGAATGTTTAACAAATTAGATTATTTCCTAGAAACTAAAGAATGTATAACACGGCCTACAATAAACTGTACTGAAGAATCTGACACCAACTCTCACCTCATCTCCGTGGTTTTATAAGAAAAAAGTGTGCAGAATTATACTGCCACCTTTCTCACCGCACACACTTCTGCTAGTTTTGCCACATTTCTCGATCTAAATTCTGTAACTGATACCGCTAGCAGAACTGTTATCCTACATAAACTAGGAAAAAATAAATATTTGTGGTCGCCTACTCAGTTGGATAATAGGCTACATGCCAAATAGAGTGTCCTCGTTTCTCTACCAAGGGTTCAGAAGAGAGCCTAAAATGACCCTGTGCACACCGCAGAGAGGAGGAGCTCTTGGTCCTGTGCTATTTAATGTCTTAATTAATGTTATTTTAAATGCACTACCTATATCATCTAAACGTATTGCTCAAAGCTACGGTAATGACATCATGATCCATGTAACATGGCATAAGGAAATGAGTTCCATTCTTAATGAAGCTCAAAAAAATGCAGTCGACTAGGCATATCACACAGTATAGGTAAGTCAGACAGGCAAAGATAGTCTAAATTCTCTTCAGAGCTATTGCTGGCTACGACTCCATCTGTGGCTGGCGCTAATGTAACAACAGCGAGAGTGATGTGCATAACATATGTTAACATGCGCAGCATAATCAAAATTCTCTTCGGCCCTTGACGCTAATGCAGAACGAAGAAGTCAGAAATATTTTTGGCTGCTCCTGGAACTTCCAAGGTCCTTCATGTAAAGTAAAAGGACACTAGTGCAACTAATGTGACATTTTATTGTGGCAACGTTTCGCTCTCCAGGAGCTTTATCAAGCCATTACAAACAATACATGGGCACAGAGGGTATATATAGGCTCAGAGTGAGGTGCAATACTAGTGGTAGTAGTAGTAGTGACATAAGTTGTAGTAGTAGTAATACAATATGGTAGAGCAATTAATTCGTACATGAGTAAAAGGATATAAAAGCTATTACTTGGGTAACATAAAAATAGGTTGGACAAATATAGACTGGAAAGAGGCAGGTTGTTTCAGTGTTCACTCTGTAATGTGCTTTGTGTAGTATAACAGGAGAGACTATGTGATGGCAGGGTTTACTGTATTCAGGAGGATTCTTGCTAAGACTTCAGAGATGGTGAAGCTGCCGTTGTTTTGTTTAATTGTATTCGAAACAGCGATCAGTGCTGATTCGAGGCACTTGCGTCTGCGGAAATTAGTTTCTTTGATCACTAATTGGGCGTCTCTGAATTTCATGAGATGATTGGTGGAATTTCGTTGTTGTACACAGGCGTTGTTCAAGTTATCGTTCCTACATGCGTAAATGTGTTCATTGATGCGGGTGTCGAGGTTTCTTGCTGTTTCACCTACGTAAATCTTGTCACAGCCTCCACAGGGTATAGTGTAAACTCCTGCGTTGACTGGTTCGTGGTGCTTTGATTTTGTCCTGGTTAGATCCTTTATTGAAGTGCTAGAAGCGATGGCGACTCTGGATCTAACCAGGACAAAATCAAAGTACCACGAACCAGTCAATGCAGGAGTTTACACTATACCCTGTGGAGGCTGTTACAAGATTTACGTAGGTGAAACAGCAAGAAACCTCGACACCCGCCTCAATGAACACATTTACGCATGTAGGAACAATAACTTGAACAACGCCTGTGTACAACACCGAAATTTCACCAATCATCTCATGAAATTCAGAGACGCCCAATCAGTGATCAAAGAAACTAATTTCCGCAGACGCAAGTCCCTCGAATCAGCACTGATCGCTGTTTCGAATACAGTCAAACAAAACAACGGCAGCTTCACCATCTCTGAAGTCTTAGCAAGAATCCTCCAGAAAACAGTAAACCCTGCCATCACATAGTCTCTCCTGTTATACTACATGTTAGGCAGAAATGTGGGATACCTGGGGGCTAGTGCCTTGTCTAAGGGCAAAGGTAAAAGTTACACACCTCTCAAGCATAAACAGGCCACCCAGGGCTATCCCAGTCAAAACAGAAAGCGATAAACCAGTATGTGTCACTTCAATGGGTTGGTTAACAGAGGGTTAGGCAAAAATCCCAGTTAGGAAAATATATCTATTTATTCAACATAACACTATATACACATTCTAGAAACACCTTAATTCTAAACGCCCAAATGAGGGTACACAAGAAACAGCTGGCTGGAGGTCCAGCCACCATAACCACTAGGCCTAGTCAGCGCCAGGCCGTCACTACTCCACTACAAACCCAATTTCTTATTTCCTCACTCCTCCCACAGCATCCTGACCATGTCAGAGCCTGGGTGAACATACAGGTAAGCCATAGAAGAGCCTATGGCTGGGGTTAACTAAACAAAAGGAGTACACAAGTACAAACTTAGCTTAAATACACAAGATCTCCGGCGCCAGCCTCCACATCATGCTGACTCCACGTGACTGCCCCAAGCCACGCTTACCCCGCGTACCCAAACACCCTTGGAAAATAAATCCCTAGCAGGATTTCTTTATAATTACAGTTAGAGTACTTTACAGTGCCCTCAAATGCACATTATGAATTATAAAAGTTGCTTACCTTCAATGTAATAGTGTTATCTCTCTTGTTATGTCTAAGGCTAAAGTGTCTCCAATTAAATCACGTACCATACCTCAGTTGGAATTAACAGCCATTTATGTAGGTGTCAAATTAGCTAATTATGTAAGAAATAAGTTGCAGGAGATAAATATTAGCGACACTGTAATTTGGTCTGATAATGAGGTATCCTTACAATGGATTCGTAATGGAAACAGTAAAATTGTGTACGTACAAAACAGAGTCGCTGATATTAATCAGAAACAAGAGAAGTACAATAGTTTGGGTCAGCATATGTTAACATTTAATCATATACCTGGTGAGGAGAATCCAGCTGATTTCTTGTCTCGAGGTTTATCTTATGCTAAATTTGTAAATGCTGTATCATGGTTTAAAGAACCGAGCTGGTTGGTAAATAAAGCTAATTGGCCTGTACAAAAGGCGTATATTGCTCCTGTTGAAATTACTGTGACCACCGCTCCAATAGTTTGTCCTTCCTTAGCCATTGATATAAATAGGTATTCTTCTTTACCCAAACTAATCAATGTAACTAAGTTGGTGTTTAAATTTCTAAACAAGATGAATATATCATATAAGTTTTCACATCCTCTTGAGTACTGGATAAAGAGGGTACAAGAGGAAATCTATGGAAATGAGATTAAATTGATGATGGAAAGAAAAACTGTGAAAGGTTCCATAATAGAGAAATTGGGGCTGTATTTAGAGAACAATGTAATTAGGTGCAGAGGTAGGTTACAAAATGCTGAATTGGGTGATTATGCTAAACACCCTATCTTACTGCCCAAAACTCATCATCTAACAAATTTGATTGTTCTAAATGCCCATAAAAATGTAATGCATGGTAGGGTACAAGATACCTTAAATTGTATTAGGGAAACTTTCTGGATTCCACAAGGACGGCAAAGTGTAAAAAGGGTGATTAAATCTTGTGTAATATGTCGCCGTGTGGATGCCAGATCCTATATGTACCCAGGTCCTCCACCATTGTCAAAGGAGCGTGTACAATTAGCGAAACCATTTGATGTAACAGGCGTAGACTATAGTGGTCAAATAATTTTAACAGGTACTTCAGATGGTGTTCCACTGAAAGTGTATGTTTGTTTGTTCACCTGTACTGCTACTAGGGCAGTTCATTTAGAAGTGGCACAGGACTTGTCTGCAGAACAGTTTATACAGCTGTTTCGAAAATTTGCAGCTAGGAGATCCTGTCCGAGGTTGATGATTTCGGATAATGCCACAAATTTTGTAGCAGGTGCTCAACATTTGATAGAATTAAATAATAGTAACGATGTTCAATCTCTGTTAACCCAGCGAGGGTGTACCTGGAAATTTATTACTCCTAGAGCCCCTTGGCAGGGGAGGCTGTACGAAAGACTGATAGGCACAGTGAAGAGGTGTCTCCGTAAAGTACTACACCGGAAGAGAATTAATTTGGAAGAATTCCATGCAGTGTTAGTGGAGGCTGAGAATCGTATAAATAATAGGCCTCTCTCGTACATGAGTGATACACCTGATGCAGATGTATTAACACCTTCTCACCTAATATGTGGAAGGAAATTGGAAGCTGCCCCTGTCTATAGAGATAATCCGAAAGAAAGTGATGAAGATTACAATGCGGCAGTGTTGTGTAATAAATTTAAAATGTTAAATGAAGTAATTGATCATTGGTCTAATGTGTGGCGTAAGGAATATCTTCTTACATTACGTGAACACTTTTATGGTGTGACAGAGGCAGTAAGTCGACAGACCATTCAACCAGGTGACATTGTGTTAAATGACACTGAACAACATCGAACATTGTGGCCTCTGGGCAAAGTATTGACATTGTATCCAGATGCACAAGGTGCTGTCAGGAATGTCAAAGTGTTGTGTCGTGGCCAGGAAAGTTTACGCACAATTAATAAATTGATTCCCTTGGAATTAGGTGTTCAATCAAACGTAAATGAAAATCTGAGGGAAAGTGACACGAGTGATATGGAAGATAACGCAGACCAAGTGATGCCGGAAGATGAAATCGTAGTAAGATCTACTAGGAGAACAGCCACTCAAGCCAGAACAGGCTGGAATCGTTTCCTAGAGGAAGGAGTAATTTGAGTCGTTTAGCAACGAACTCTGCCCGGCCGCAATGTGGAAAATACTGTATATTTTCCGGAAATACGGTAATTTATAGGTAAATAGATGCCCTATATTGTATTTAATAAAAGTGTATTTTTAAAAAGAGAGTCGCCATTGCTGTTTGAATTGAACAGACGTTAATTAATAATGGGAAGAATTTTTCGTGCTCTAGAGGTTAAAATTGGGCTGACACCTCTCAAATAGGAAGCGAAATTGTTGGATGTGCATTCCTGCATAACTTTAGATATCAGGCGACTGGACAAGACAGCTCCAGGAACCTCAGATAAGTCTGTTATGTTATAACTCTGGCCAGTTGTTATTTTCATGTATAGACAGAGGTTTTCTGAGTATGATACACCTTGATTTCCAGTCAAATTGGTGAGTGATATTAAGATATTTTCCTTCTGTTGTATAAATGTGTATATGTATATATATATATATATATATATATATATATATATATATATATATATATATATATATATATATATATATATATATATATATATATATAATCATCTATTATTTTTAATATACAGTCCACAAATTTATATATTTACCAGCATTCCTGGTGATGTATTTTTCATATGTAAGTAGTAATAGGTCCAGAGCAACTTGTGGATATGACAGTGGTAGGTATCGAAGGGGGACATTTTTTGCGACCTAGGTGTCCCAAATTCCTACTTGTCTAACTGATAAATAATAATTATCTTTGTTCATTTACTGTTATGTAAATAATGATACATCCAAATAAATGCAATTTTCCACAAGTCCCTTCATTAAATGACTTGCAAAAACAACTGCTCAAGAAGAAATTTGTCTCTTAACTCATAGAACTATATCATAAATTATATACAGTAATGGATCTAAACAGGAGTCTACTGGCAGGGCTGCGACTGTTCTTGTTGTTACCTCCCTAGATAAGAACTATGGCAACTATGTTACGTTAGGTATAAGAATTAACAACTGTGTCTCTACACTGCAAACTAAATTGTTTGCCATCCTAATGGCATTAAAGTTAACTTATAAGCCTGACTTCTCGATCATTACTGATTCTGTCATCACTAAAGGCACTTAATGACTCTAACGAAGTGCTTATTTGAGAAGTTAGATATAGATACTCCAAGATCACACAGGTATTATTATACGATTTTTACGGATTTTGTCACACAATGAATTACTCCAATATGAAAAACCTGATATATTAGCCAGAGAAAGTAACTTCAAGGAAGAAGTTGAATGTTGATTTGGTCTGTGTCAAGCATTACGAAAACATCAGGAGAGACGTAAATAATGAATTTGATTGACATAGAAATGCATTTAGAAGCCTGAGTAGATCTATAACTCACTATAACAACATGAACGTAGATAAACATATTTACGGAGCAACTTGCAATGTAAACAGACCGACTGATGTTGTAGTAGCCAGGTTTAGGCTTGGCTAGAAATACTTGTGTCAGTTTAGCATACGCACAGACAATGATCAGACTAAATGCAAAGTATATGGTTGTGAGGGAAAAGTTCAACAGATAGAAGTAGCGAGCGAGTATATGGTAACGATAGTTTGATTGCCGGCTGCTTGTTAAGGTAGGGTCAGTCTAGCTCCCGCTATCTCCCCCCCCCCCCCGTTTCACCCCATCCCGAAAGGTGACGTGTGGGGCTCCGGCCAAACAGTAATCACTCGACTCACAGCTCCCAGCACAACTGTAAGTAAAAGCCTCTGCTCCTATTCTAGTGGATATTGGTTGAAAGCTTCACTTTTGACCAATAATAAACTTAGTCCTTTCAGTTTTAAGCTCCACATGAGACTTTTAGATAGTCACCACCTTTTTTAAGTATCTTACACTTATAATGGAGAGTAATTTCTTAAGCAGTGGGTAACCTGTCTCTCTTTCCAGCTTGGAATGAAAGCTCGGGTCACCTGCCAACCAACGAGAAGTGTTGAAGGAGACGGACTGAAACCGGTCTTGAGACGTCACTTTATGATCTACCTACCTGAGTAATTGTACAGGACACTACCCCTCATCTTTATAGTGGTAAAGAACCTGCGTTCCTGTCATCTGGACTGACTATTCAAGGCTATAGACTCTGTGAAGAACTAGTCGTTGGGTTGTCACCAACATCTGTGACCCCCATCCCCCCCACATCAGCAACGGCTACAATTTCTACAAGACGGTGTCAACCTCAACCAGGCACCCCAGTATAACTGTATATGGTATAAACCTTGGTAATAAATACCGACAAGTTGGCTTAGAAAGACACGTAAGCAAACACTATAACATATTTATTAGAAAACGTTTCGGTCCTGGGACCTTGATCACTTCTAACATACAGAGGTAGAAAGACATTATATATATATAATGTCTTTCTACCTCTGTATGTTAGAAGTGATCAAGGTCCCAGGACCGAAACGTTTTCTAATAAATATGTTATAGTGTTTGCTTACGTGTCTTTCTAAAATAACTGTATATATTAGCGTTGAATTCAAATATCATTTTTTCCATCTCATTTTTCATTTTTCTTTCAAGTAGGACACACAGTCATCTTTCAATGTTTTATCTTCGCATTACTAAATAATAAAGTGTTTATCTTTGTGAATTATTATTTCATTTTCTATTCATTAATTTTCCTGAGGAGGAGCCAGCCTTGGTAATACTGTGTGAAGTTGTTACAGGGCTGAGTAAGTCTTCACAATGGTCATCCTTAGAGTTACTTTCTTGAACACAGTTCGTTTAATAGTCCACTTACTAAAGAAAATAGAGATATATATTCTAATAACCTATGTGATATGTCAAGGTGCCTAGATAATGAAAATAAGATACCAGATATTTTTAAGAAAGTATCCCAAATCTGTTTGCAATAGATGAGACAGAATTTGTAAATATCCAGATGTGCTTCTGTTCCCCTCAAGGAAGGTTCCTTGATGTTGGTGAGGGGCTCTTGATTTAGGGAATTGGATCTGTGCTCCAGTTCCCCAAATTAAGCCTGAATGCCTTCCACATACCCCCCCAGGCGCTGTATAATCCTCCGGGTTTAGCGCTTCCCCCTTGATTGTAATAATAATGTGCTTCTGTTACCCCTTTCTTTGGGCCTAGTTCCTAGGTCTGATTATTATTATTATTATTATTATTATTATTATTATTATTATTATTGTTATTAACGCAACGGTCTGGAGTTTTCAGACTCTCTGATCGTGGGTTCTAACCCCGCCCGTGGTATGGTTTATTATTATCGTGGGGAGCGCAAAACCCGTAGGGACTATACAGCGCCTGTGGAAGGGGGGGGGAATGAAAGGTATTCCGTCTCAGTTCAGGGAACCCGGAGCATAGATCCAATTCTCTAGATCAAGAGCCCCTCACCTTCCTAGGTCTTCTGCGTATCCTTATATTCTTGTGCTACCGTCCACAGGATGGATACGGATGCATCATAAACTAGCCACTACCGTCCACAGGATGGATACGGATGCATCATAAACTAGCCACTACCGTCCATAAGATGGATATGGATGCATCATAAACTAGCCACTACCGTCCATAAGATGGATATGGATGCATCATAAACTAGTCACTACCGTCCATAGGATGGATGCGGATGCATCATAAACTAGTCACTACCGTCCACAGGATGGATACGGATGCATCATAAACTAGCCACTACCGTCCATAAGATGGATATGGATGCATCATAAACTAGTCACTACCGTCCATAGGATGGATGCGGATGCATCATAAACTAGCCACTACCGTCCACAGGATGGATACGGATGCATCATAAACTAGCCACTACCGTCCACAGGATGGATACGGATGCATCATAAACTAGCCACTACCGTCCATAGGATGGATATGGATGCATCATAAACTAGCCACTACCGTCCATAGGATGGATACGGATGCATCATAAACTAGCCACTACCGTCCACAGGATGGATACGGATGCATCATAAACTAGCAACTACCGTCCACAGGATGGATACGGATGCAAAATAAACTAGCCACTACCGTCCATAGGATGGATACGGATGCATCATAAACTAGCCACTACCGTCCACAGGATGGATACGGATGCATCATAAACTAGCCACTACCGTCCACAGGATGGATACGGATGCAAAATAAACTAGCCACTACCGTCCATAGGATGGATACGGATGCATCATAAACTAGCAACTACCGTCCACAGGATGGATATGGATGCATCATAAACTAGCCACTACCGTCCATAGGATGGATATGGATGTATCATAAACTAGCCACTACCGTCCACAGGATGGATACGGATGCATCATAAACTAGTAACTACCGCCCACAGGCTGGATACGGATGCATCATAAACTAGCCACTACCGTCCATAGGATGGATACGGATGCATCATAAACTAGCAACTACCGTCCATAGGATGGATACGGATGCATCATAAACTAGCAACTACCGTCCATAGGATGGATACGGATGCATCATAAACTAGCAACTACCGTCCATAGGATGGATACGGATGCATCATAAACTAGCAACTACCGTCCACAGGATGGATACGGATGCATCATAAACTAGCCACTACCGTCCATAGGATGGATACGGATGCATCATAAACTAGCAACTACCGTCCACAGGATGGATACGGATGCATCATAAACTAGCCACTACCGTCCACAGGATGGATACGGATGCATCATAAACTAGCCACTACCGTCCACAGGATGGAGATGGGATGCAAAATAAACTAACAGCTTAGGTGGTAAAATTTATTCCAAATCCAAGTTCTTAATGTTAACAATGGCTGTTACATTTCTTAATTGATTTCTTAACACTAGAGGACAATAACAAGAACTTGATACTTTTAATTTCTTGCCCTATATCTGCTCTCTATTATGTCCTTGTACCAGTTCTCGTACCTGCCCTTGTACTCGTACCTATCCTTGTATATACCCTTGTACCAGTATAAGTACCTGTCTTTACACCTGCCCTTGTACCTATCTTTGAATCTACCCTTGTACCAGTACAAGTACCTCTCCTTATGCCAGTCACTGTAACTGTCCTTGTACGTGTATTTGTAAGTGTCCCTGTACTTGGCCAGTGTCCTCACTCTAGCGAGATTTGTTATAAACTCTGAGGGTTGGTCATACCTTGTTTCAACGCTGCGCTTCAACTCTCTCAATCGTATTAATGTTGGTAGAATTACCCACAATACGTTAGGTAAAAGGGCACAGGTGAAACTAATGTGACATTGTATTGTGGCAACGTTTCGCTCCTGGAGAGCGAAACGTTGCCACAGTAAAATGTCAATATAAACACAAATGCAGTATAATGTGATCCTTTATTGACTACGTTTCGCCCACACAGTGGGCTTTTTCAAGTTCTGTTTGTGACTTGAAAAAGCCCACTGTGTGGGCGAAACGTAGTCAATAAAGGATCACATTATACTGCATTTGTG
>NC_091312.1:14014539-14037039 GCF_038502225.1 Cherax quadricarinatus
TTACTTGCTAATCATTTTCTTTCATAATTACTATTGCATTTATTTTGTCTGCTTTAGTAAGGCGCAAATTTTTATTGTTATTAAGTGCATCATAAGGCTTAAAGAATCTTTGAGGGCAAAATTTCTAACTTTAATGTTAAAAACAACATAGACTTAGTTGATAAATTAAGCTCCTTGACTGACTTAAATGATTTTAACATGGTTAGTTTTGATGTTACTTCCTTGTTTACGAAAGTTCCTGTTGATGATTTATTAAGTTTCTTATCTGAAGAACTCGTTAACTATGATTTACCATTGCCAGTTCCTACTATCATTAAACTTATTAAACTTTGCATTGTTGATGCAAAATTTGTATTTAATGATAAGTTTTACACTCAGAAGTTTGGTATGGCAATGGGAAATCCTCTTTCACCTGTTCTTAGTAACCTATACATGGAATTTTTTGAAACAAGGTTGCTTAACACAATCCTCCCTAATAGAGCTAAATGGTTCAGATATGTTGATGATATTTTGTGTCTTATGCCCAAAAATGTAGATATACACCATTTCCTTGGAAAATTAAATAGCTTAACCCATTCTATAAACTTTACTGTTGAGTTTGAAGAAAATAACTCATTGCCTTTTCTAGATGTTTTAATTATTAAGGGTAATAATGAATTCAAATTTAAAATTTACAGAAAACCTACAAATAACTGTTCCTATGTCCACTATTATTCTTCCCATCAAGATAGAGTCAAACTGTTTGTTTTCTCATCAATGTTTTTGAGAGCTTTACGAATTTGTAGTCCTGAGTTCATAGATGAGGAAATATCCAAAATTTATGAAATAGGTAATGATTTAAAATACCCAAGAAATGTAATTGATAAATCTTTTAAAGTTGCTAGAAATACTTTTTACAATCCAAAAAGGGACAACCAGTCTTATTCAACTAAAAATATGTTGGTTCTCCCTTACCATGAAAACTTGGTTGATATGCCTTCTCTTCTTAAGACTTTTAATATTAAAGTTGTATTCAAAAATTTTGATACAGTAAAAAACTTTTGATAAAGAATTCCCCCCAAAATGCTGATGGATGTGTCTATAAGATTCCTTGTAAAATTTGCGATAAAGTTTATTACGGTCAAACTGGTAAAAATCTCGAACTTAGATTAAAACGACATTAATATATCATTAGAACTGGACAAGATTCCAATGCTCTATTTATTCATGTAAGAGATTTTAACCATCCAATTGATTTTCAAAAAGTTGAGAAAGTAGTATCAAGCAAGTCCATGGTCGACAGGAATATAATTGAATCTTGTTTCATAAAAAGCAGTTTTGACAATAATATGAATATTTCCTTTGGTTTATATAAATTAGATCCATTTATAATTAATAGAATTTGGGAAGAATTTAATAATACACTTGACAAATAAGAATTTTTAAAATTTTCTTGGGTAGAATAGTTTGTGGGTGAGTTGTGCAAAGGACCTATCCGAGTTGGGTCGGCGCGCGTCAGGTGTTTAACCGTTGTGGGATCTGATAGCGAGGTGCTGGCCAGACCCCTTATATAGCTTCCTTGGATGCTTTACTTTCATAGTTCCTTGATAATGTGAGTAGTCACGAAAGCGCTTGGAATTTCTCTATTCTTTCAGAGTGGTTGTTTTGCATATATATATATATATATATATATATATATATATATATATATATATATATATATATATATATATATATATATATATATATATATATATATATATATATATATATATATAAGTATATATAAATAAATAAGGAAAAAAACAGATGATCTGATGCCAGTTTCCGACATACAAGCAAAAATCTTCATTTTTTTTAATGATTCCATTTCTCAAATCCGTATATTTTTTATATACTGTATTTACAGATTAAGTCAATGACGTGAGGTCGCGTGTGACCCAGCGTCACGGGTGACCCAGCGTCACGGGTGACCCAGCGTCACGGGTGACCCAGCGTCACGGGTGACCCAGCGTCACGGGTGACCCAGCGTCACGGGTGACCCAGCGTCACGGGTGACCCAGCGTCACGGGTGACCCAGCGTCACGGGTGACCCAGCGTCACGGTTGACCCAGCGTCACGGGTGACCCCGCGTCACGGGTGACCCAGCGTCACGGGTGACCCAGCGTCACGGGTGACCCAGCGTCACGGGTGACCCAGCGTCACGGGTGACCCAGCGTCACGGGTGACCCAGCGTCACGGGTGACCCAGCGTCACGGGTGACCCAGCGTCACGGGTGACCCAGCGTCACAGGGAACAGCGTCACGGGTGACCCAGCGTCACAGGGAACAGCATCACGGGTGACCCAGCGTCACAGGGAACAGCATCACGGGTGACCCAGCGTCACAGGGAACAGCATCACGGGTGACCCAGTGTCACGGTTGACCCAGCTTCACGGGCGAACAGCGTTTACGGGCGACCCAGCGTCACGGGCGAACAGCCACACGGGCGACCCAGCATCACGGGTTAACAGCGTCACGGGCGAACAGCGTCAAGGGCGACTCAGTGTTACAGGAGAACAGCGTCACGGGTGGAGTCTGGATTTTGATATGTAACATAGCGTGACGGGGGATACACAAAAACCTATGGATACACAAAGGCCTATGGATACATAAAGGCCTATGGATACACAAAGGTCTATGGATACACAAAGACCTATGGATACACAAAGACCTATGGATACACAAAGGTCTATGGATACACAAAGACCTATGGATACACAAAGGTCTATGGATACACAAAGACCTATGGATACAAAAAGGTCTATGGATACACAAAGAAATATGGATGCACAAAGACCTATGGATACACAAAGGTCTATGGATACACAAAGACCTATGGATACACAAAGGTCTATGGATACACAAAGACCTATGGATACACAAAGGTCTATGGATACACAAAGACCTATGGATGCACAAAGACCTATGGATACATAAAGACCTATGGATACACAAAGACCTATGGATGCACAAAGACCTATGGATACACAAAGACCTATGGATGCACAAAGACCTATGGATACACAAAGGTCTATGGATACACAAAGACCTATGGATACACAAAGACCTATGGATACATAAAGACCTATGGATACATAAAGACCTATGGATACACAAAGACCTATGGATGCACAAAGACCTATGGATACACAAAGACCTATGGATGCACAAAGACCTATGGATACACAAAGGTCTATGGATACACAAAGACCTATGGATGCACAAAGACCTATGGATACATAAAGACCTATGGATACATAAAGACCTATGGATACACAAAGACCTATGGATGCACAAAGACCTATGGATACATAAAGACCTATGGATACACAAAGACCTATGGATGCACAAAGACCTATGGATACACAAAGACCTATGGATGCACAAAGACCTATGGATACACAAAGGTCTATGGATACACAAAGACCTATGGATACACAAAGACCTATGGATGCACAAAGACCTATGGATACATAAAGACCTATGGATACACAAAGACCTATGGATACACAAAGGTCTATGGATACACAAAGACCTATGGATACACAAAGACCTATGGATACATAAAGACCTATGGATACACAAAGACCTATGGATACACAAAGGTCTATGGATACACAAAGACCTATGGATACACAAAGACCTATGGATACATAAAGACCTATGGATACACAAAGGTCTATGGATACATAAAGACCTATGGATACACAAAGGTCTATGGATACACAAAGACCTATGGATGCACAAAGACCTATGGATACATAAAGACCTAGGGATACACAAAGACCTATGGATACATAAAGACCTATGGATACACAAAAGTCTATGGATACACAAAGACCTATGGATACACAAAGGTCTATGGATACACAAAGACCTATGGATGCACAAAGACCTATGGATACACAAAGACCTATGGATACACAAAGACCTATGGATACATAAAGACCTATGGATACACAAAGGTCTATGGATACACAAAGACCTATGGATACACAAAGGTCTATGGATACACAAAGACCTATGGATGCACAAAGACCTATGGATACACAAAGACCTATGGATGCACAAAGACCTATGGATACATAAAGACCTATGGATACACAAAGACCTATGGATACACAAAGACCTACGGATACACAAAGGTCTATGGATACACAAAGACCTATGGATACACAAAGGTCTATGGATACACAAAGACCTATGGATACACAAAGGTCTATGGATACACAAAGACCTATGGATACACAAAGGTCTATGGATACACAAAGACCTATGGATACACAAAGGTCTATGGATACACAAAGACCTATGGATACACAAAGGTCTATGGATACACAAAGACCTATGGATACACAAAGGTCTATGGATACACAAAGACCTATGGATACACAAAGGTCTATGGATACACAAAGACCTATGGTTACACAAAGGTCTATGGATACACAAAGACCTATGGATACACAAAGGTCTATGGATACACAAAGACCTATGGATACACAAAGGTCTATGGATACACAAAGACCTATGGATACACAAAGGTCTATGGATACACAAAGACCTATGGATACACAAAGGTCTATGGATACACAAAGACCTATGGATACACAAAGGTCTATGGATACACAAAGACCTATGGATACACAAAGGTCTATGGATACACAAAGACCTATGGATGCACAAAGGTCTATGGATACACAAAAACCTATGGACACACAAAGGTCTATGGATGCACAAAAACCTATGGACACACAAAGGTCTATGGATGCACAAAAACCTATGGACACACAAAGGTCTATGGATGCACAAAAACCTATGGACACACAAAGGTCTATGGATGCACAAAAACCTATGGACACACAAATGTCTATGGATGCACAAAAACCTATGGACACACAAAGGTCTATGGATACACAAAAACCTATGGATGCACAAAAACCTATGGATGCACAAAAACCTATAGATGTACAAAGACCTATGGATACACAAAAACCTATGGACACACAAAGGTCTATGGATACACAAAAACCTATGGACACACAAAGGTCTATGGATACACAAAAACCTATGGACACACAAATGTCTATGGATGCACAAAAACCTATGGACACACAAAGGTCTATGGATACACAAAAACCTATGGATACACAAAAACCTATGGATGCACAAAAACCTATGGATGCACAAAAACCTATGGATGCGCAAAGACCTATGGATGCACAAAAACCTATGGATGCACAAAAACCTATGGATGCGCAAAGACCTATGGATGCACAAAAACCTATGGATGTACAAAAACCTATGGATGCACAAAGACCTATGGATACACAAAAACCTATGGATGCACAAAAACCTATGGATGTACAAAAACCTATGGATGCACAAAGACCTATGGATACACAAAAACCTATGGATGCACAAAAACCTATGGATGCACAAAAACCTATGGATGCACAAAGACCTATGGATACACAAAAACCTATGGATGCACAAAAACCTATGGATGCGCAAAGACCTATGGATGCACAAAAACCTATGGATGCACAAAGACCTATGGATACACAAAAACCTATGGATGCACAAAAACCTATGGATGCACAAAAACCTATGGATGCACAAAGACCTATGGATACACAAAAACCTATGGATGCACAAAAACCTATGGATGCGCAAAGACCTATGGATGCACAAAAACCTATGGATGCACAAAGACCTATGGATACACAAAAACCTATGGATGTACAAAAACCTATGGATGCACAAAGACCTATGGATACACAAAAACCTATGGATGCACAAAGACCTATGGATACACAAAAACCTATGGATGCACAAAAACCTATGGATGCACAAAAACCTATGGATGCACAAAGACCTATGGATACTCAAAAACCTATGGATGCACAAAAACCTATGGATGCGCAAAGACCTATGGATGCACAAAAACCTATGGATGCACAAAAACCTATGGATGCACAAAAACCTATGGACACACAAAGACCTATGGACACACAAAACCTATGGATACACAAAGGTCTATGGATACACTAAAACCTATGGACACACAAAGACCTATGGATACACAAAGACCTATGGATACACAAAGGTCTATGGACACACAAAGACCTATGGACACACAAAGACCTATGGACACACAAAGACCTATGGATACACAAAGGTCTATGGATACACAAAAACCTATGGATGCACAAAAACCTATGGACTCACAAAGACCTATGGACACACAAAGACCTATGAACACACAAAGACCTATGGATACACAAAGGTCTATGGATACACAAAAACCTATGGATGCACAAAAACCTATGGACACACAAAGACCTATGGACACACAAAGACCTATGGACACACAAAGACCTATGGATACACAAAGGCCTATGGACACACAAAGACCTATGGATACACAAAGGTCTATGGATACACAAAGGCCTATGGATGCACAAAGGCCTATGGATACACAAATGCCTATGGACACACAAAGGCCTATGGGTCTTTGTGTATCTATATTATTCTGTATGGTAGCGCTCATATACTCTGGCTAAGAACTCTTATCTAAAGAAACGTTTCGCCACGAGTATCTTCATTAGTTCTTATGGTAAAACGTTTCTTTGATAAATATTTTGAACTTCACTCATGTGCTTTTTTCCACATAAAGTCTTGTAAACAGATTCTATAAGGATTATCTCGAATACATTTCAATCAATAATATTCCCTAGTGCTTTATTTTCATATCTGTTACTTGATAATTTAGAATATTTTATCATAACATCTTTCATCCTGCATATGTTTATAATATAACTTACCTTATACAATTTTATTTAATGTCTTTGTAAGTTGAAAGTCAAGAATACAGTGTCGAAGTAAACATTAGGTTCACTGTTTACTTTACACTTAGTTTGATCATTGTTTGCAGGCAGGCCTCGAAACTAGGCCTGCCTGCATATATATATATATATATATATATATATATATATATATATATATATATATATATATATATATATATATATATATATGTATATATATATATATATATATATATATATATATATATATATATATATATATATATATATATATATATATATATATGTGTGTGTGTGTGTGTGTGTGTGTGTGTGTGTGTGTGTGTGTGTGTGTGTGTGTGTGTGTGTGTGTGTGGATAATCAAGCGCATAATGTTCAAGACAGTGGCCATAAGGTTGATCACATAATTTGCATTAAACTTCACTAAACTTCAAGAAGTACTTGTAGTTAAACTTAAGCCTGGCTGCTACAACAGTCAGGTGAGATGTTAACAACAGGTGAACTGTTAACATACTTGTCTATGTTAGTATTGTTATCATAATGAGTCACATATCCACTAAGAGTTTTAAGTACATTCCTATAACATTCAGGTTTTTTTTTAGCTCTTAATATTATTTATTTAAGTTGACTTTCCTCTTGCAATGTAGTTTCTCTTGTTTATTTATCAGCTTCATCGAGACACAGGACGAGATCATTTACAAAAACTGCATTATTTGCTTTTTGAATTTTGCAGATGACTTCTGCAGTGAGGATGTTCTTCAAATCCTTATGAAAGTCAATATGCATCAGCTGATAACAACTGTGTTCTTCAAGACAATAATGATCAAGCAGTTAAGCTAAGTCACAACTTTAGTCACATTAGGATGGTAAACACTTCAACTTGTAAAATGAAAACCCACTTGATAATTCATATTTATTTTATTGTTTAATAAGTACAAATTACAGAATAATTCCTAACTTAACGTGTCTCGTCTAATTCTTATTTGAAGAACAAGTAAGACGCGCAAATGCGGCCCTGCCACTGGCTTTTCTTTTTTCTTTTTTTTTTAATATCCATCAGAATATATATTTTACGATATTTGCTTATTAGTAGTCAGGAGAAAATAACAATTCTTCTTTGGCATTTACTTTTATAGTTAATGTAATCACAGTATTGTTGGGGGATGAACTTCCTGGAGAGGTTTAGAGGCAACAGTTCTAAACATAAGTCTTCCATGGTTGGGTGATGCTCTCTTGGTGCAAGCCGTTGCACACCATCGGATGTTTATATTGCACTCTTGCATTTGAGCTGACGTAATTATAAGCATTTAGTAAATATTGTGACAACAGTGTTGCGTTTATTTATCTGGCATTTAATACCGAGTGCATTTAAATTCCTCAGGTTTAATAGCTTGGTAGATTTAGGATAGCAAATAATAATTCTGAGGATGTCGTTTTTGGATCAGAGACAACGGAAAGTGAAATTGATATTTAATGTAAACATTAGTGCAGCAGAATCTATCGAGTATTTAAATATAAACTATGTAGGTTATGCATATTTGGTTTTCCTATTGTCCTGTACGTCCTGTACTTCCTGTTGTCCTGTACGTCCTGTTGTCTTGTACGTCCTGTTGTCCTGTACGTCCTGTTGTCCTGTACGTCCTATTGTCTTGTGCGTCCTGTTGTCCTGTGCGCCCTGTTGTCCTGTACGTCCTATTGTCCTGTACGTCCTGTTGTCCTGTACGTCCTGTTGTCCTGTACGTCCTGTTGTCCTGTACATCCTATTGTCCTGTACGTCCTATTGTCCTGTACGTCCTATTGTCCTGTATGTCCTATTGTCCTGTACGTCCTATTGTCCTGTACGTCCTATTGTCCTGTACGTCCTATTGTCCTGTACGTCCTATTGTCCTGTACGTCCTATTGTCTTGTACGTCCTATTCCAAGGATCATCGTCCCCGCGAGTCCGTCTTAGGTCTGGCCTCTGTTGATGTTTTTTTCAACCTATGATAATAATAATAATAATAATAATAATAATAATAATAATAATAATAATAATAATAATAATAATAATAATAATAATAATAATAATAAAAAAAAAATAATGAAAATAAGAAGAAGAAGAAGAAGAAGAAGAAGAAGAAGAAGAAGAAGAAGAAGAAGAAGAAGAAGAAGAAGAAGAAGAAGAAGAAGAAGAAGAAGAAGAAGAAGAAGAAAAAAAAACAATGGTATGCGATACCCAGAAGTAGATGAGTAAGATACAAGTGGAACAGTTTGGTATCTATATTTGCGAAATGTTTGGCTTACACAGCGGACTATGAAGCCGTACACTTCTCCAGGCTCAGTGACTGACCACCCCAAATATTACTTCGAGGCTGATCACATCCTCTTTACCTGGCCACTACTGCTGCTGTCTCCATATTTGTCTCCTCTCTATTCTGTGTGGCTCATGCTGTCATTACCGTAGCTGATGGCTACACGTTTAGCTGAGGTGGGAAGAACTTTTAGTGGATTAATATGATACACAGTGTTGAACTAACAATACCTTTCATCTGGAGAATCTCCAGCAATTTATGAATCCTCGTTTCAAGAGGACATAGGTTACTCTTTCCCACAGATAACCTCTTTTCCAGTTGAGTAGATTACTGTATCACCAACATTCATTTTGGCTACTTATATGCACGATAATAGACATTTATACGAGAGGAAAGGCTAATTTTAAAATCATGAAATGTGGTCAGACTAGCAGAAAAGATTGCAGTGCAAGAAGCGGGTGTTACTTTGCTCACATCTCTTCTGTACAGATATTTTTGAGATGTGATATACAGTGAACGAGGATATATATATATATATATATATATATATATATATATATATATATATATATATATATATATATATATATATATATATATATATATATATATATATATATATGTATATATATATATATGATCTTACGAATTTCAGCTACACTTTTTTTATTATCAAACATAATTGCTTCCCATTTACGGGAGCTATATGACCATTAATGGTTCAGCGCTCTCCCTTGAAAATAATAATAGTAATAATAATAGCAATAATAATGATAATAATAATAATAATAATATTATTATTATTATTATTATTATTATTATTTATATCATTATTATTTACAATAATAATATATTTTTTACTGTTGTGTCCGATAAAACTGCGGAAAACCTCCGTCAAATGGCCGAAATATCTACTATAATATAGAAAAAATAAAAAGAAGTAAGAATCATATTTTCCTGTAGTCACATTTGTCGTCTGGATCTCCACAAATTCCATTTCCTCCGAGAATGAACTAGGTCGTCCTGAAAGGTGGTAATTCCCACATGATAGTAACTCCAGGTCTGCTGAAATGAGACCTTTGTTACTCTTATGTTGTTAGTGGAGCCACTGTGGAATGTTTGGAGATGTCCTCATCACCCTCTCCCACCTTCAGATGGCAGCTTTCGTTGCATCAAGTATGCAACTCATTCTGGGTGACGGAATATGACAAAGGAACCCATCCTATGTGATGGAATGTGACAACGGGGAACATAGCTAGCTCATGTTCCCGCAACGTTGTCATTATCACGTAAAATAGAGTAGTCGCACACTGCACGTGCCCAAAATTGTTCAATTTAAAGCAAAATTTGCCGAGACAGCCAATATTGTGTTCACGTCCTCACCTGTGTGCCACTGATCCCAACTTTATCTGGAGGTGACTCTTTACAACACTAGTGTTGCAAAGAAAAACGGTTGTCACTTTAACAGTTGGACCAAAACCAATTAAGAATACGTATGAAAATTAAAGTTTAGGTCTTAAACTGACTCTCTTCATCGTGTTACTGTTCACTGATGTTGCTACTTCTTCCTGTCAAGGTTGCGACATTTCAGTTAGAGGACTACGCCAATACAGTGGACCCTTGAATATCATGGTTTATCTGTTCCATGGAGTCTGCCGAAATTCAAAATTCACGATTTTCAAAACCATTTTCACCATTAGAAATAATGTAAATCAAATTAATCCATTTCAGACACCCAAAAGTATTAAAAAAATATTTTTGTTTTACATTCAATGTACATTTATCTGCATAGATAGCAATGAAACATGAATAAAACAATAATAACTTGACACTTACCTTTATTGAAGAGTTGTTGATGTGTGGAAGACGGGAGGATGGGAGAGGATGGAAGAGTTACTATTGTTTGGAAGGGGAATTCCCTTCCATAATATTCAGGTACCAAGTCCTTGTCCGGGGTTACTACACTTTTTTGTTTTTTTAATGCCACTAGGATCAGCTTAAAAGCCACTGGACCCCTGTCGCTCAAAAATTGTTACAGAAAGGTCTGTTTCTGGCGTCTCTTTAAAATTTGCCTAAAATGAGACAAGACATTGTTATTGAACATGTCGCAAACACGGCCTGCAATAGCTTTGTCAGAGTGATGTTACTCCACAAATCTTTCCATCCTAGTCCACACTGCACACATCTCCTTAATCTCTTAAGAAAACAACTTCTTCCCTCTCTCTTCCTCCTCCTCTGAAGCAATTTCCTGAGCTGTGGTCTGTTGCTGTTGCAGGTTAACGTCTAGTAGCTCTTCAGTGGTTAGCTCTTCACTGTGGTCCTTCACCAACTCTTCCACATCCTCGCCACTAACCTCCAACCCCAATGACTTCCCCAGTGCCACAATAGATTCCAAAACTGGCATAGGGTTGTCAGGGTCAGCCTCAAATTCTTCAAAATCTTTGTCGAGGACACATTCTGGCCACAGTTTTCTTCAAGCAGAGTTCATCGTCCTGGAAGTCACTCCCTGCCAAGCCTTACCTACAAGGTTTATGCAGTGGAGGATATTGAAGTGATCTTTCCAGAACTCTCTTAAGGGTCAATTCAGAGTCCGAGGTTATGTTAAAGCACCTTTGAAACATTGCTTTGGCGTAGAGTTTTTTGAAGTTTGAAATGATCTGCTGGTCCATGGGCTGGAGGAGAGGAGTGGTATTAAGGGGCAAGAACTTCACTGTGATGCAACTAAACTCCTTCACCATTTGCTCTTCCATGTCTGGAGGATGAGGAGGAGCATTGTCCATTACCAGGCGTTTCATACGACAGCCTATTTCTAAGCCAAATAGCGAAAATCAAGCCAATATTTTGAGGAAAAAAGTCGCCGATTTCCAAAATTCACGATATTCAAAGGGGACGAAATTTATGGGTCCACTGTATCTGAACAAAAATTTCCTCTCCCTCATGAATTTGGCCAGGCCTACCATCAAAATGCGATTATATACTTTGAAATATATATATTTTTTTTATATAAACACAACTGAAGTAGAACAGAAGCATAACATTATAATTGCCAGCTTTCTATATAATGGTCTCGTATTTCAGTTTTCATATCTCACTGCATATATTATTGACTATATTATTGACTGGATTGTAACTGTGAAGCACAGGTGGTGGAATATTGCCACGTTTTTCCTACCGCCTCATGTGGTCGAAACGTTGTATGAATGAAAGATCTTCTTTTCTCATGTTTGTTTTCCATTTGGGCTGAATTGTTTAATGTGGATAAAGTTTGCAGGCGATTATGAACAGATACAAAAAAATTATATCTGATCATCAATGCATGACGTCTGTTCATCAATGCATGACGTTTGTTCATCAAAGCATGACGTCTGCACGTCAAAGCATGACTTCAGCACAACATTCTGTTGCTTAACTTTACACAGAGATTCGCCTTCATAACAGTCAATAAACAGATCAAATAACACAGATAAGAAAGGTTTACCCATTGTCATACCAAACTTTAAGAAAAAAGAAGTCACTGCAAGTGATTACTTAATTCTCAATGCAGTATTAATTTTGCAATATGAATACAGAAAACGTAATAACTTGTCAAAGAAAATGTAACACATCATCAGTAAGTGAATAATAATAATAATAATAATAATAATTATTATTATTATTATTATTATTATTATTATTATTATTATTATTATTATTATTATTATTATTATTATTATTATTATTATTAATGTTATTATTATATTTATGGGGAAGGGTTAAATACGTGTTGTACATTCTTAAAATATTATTTTTTTCACAATTATAACAACTTTTATGTGTGGAAATTTGAGTATATCAACAACTTATGCACAGATAAATATAAAGGAAACAGATACAGTATTTACACACGTATGGAAAGAGAGTTTTAACAAGGCATTCCAGTACTCTGTATGGTGAGTGAAACTTGTTCAGGGGACAACCAGAGACACGTCACCGTGTCGAGAAGATCCACGGTGGTGGATAAGACCCATGGTGGTGGAGAAGACCCATGGTGGTGGAGAAGACCCACGGTGGTGGAGAAGACCCATGGTGGTGAAGACCCACGGTGGGGGAGAAGACCCATGGTGGTGGAGAAGACCCATGGTGGTGGATAAGACCCACGGTGGTGGAGAAGACCCATGGTGGTGAAGACCCACGGTGGGGGAGAAGACCCATGGTGGTGGAGAAGACCCATGGTGGTGGAGAAGACCCATGGTGGTGGAGAAGACCCACGGTGGTGGAGAAGACCCATGGTGGTGGAGAAGACCCACGGTGGTGGAGAAGACCCATGGTGGTGAAGACCCACGGTGGGGGAGAAGACCCATGGTGGTGGAGAAGACCCATGGTGGTGGAGAAGACCCACGGTGGTGGAGAAGACCCATGGTGGTGAAGACCCACGGTGGGGGAGAAGACCCATGGTGGTGGAGAAGACCCATGGTGGTGGATAAGACCCACGGTGGTGGAGAAGACCCATGGTGGTGAAGACCCACGGTGGCGGATAAGACCCACGGCGGTGGAGAAGACCCATGGTGGTGGAGAAGACCCATGGTGGTGGAGAAGACCCATGGTGGTGAAGACCCATGGTGGCGGATAAGACCCACGGCGGTGGAGAAGACCCATGGTGGTGGAGAAGACCCATGGTGGTGGAGAAGACCCACGGTGGTGGAGAAGACCCATGGTGGTGAAGACCCACGGTGGGGGAGAAGACCCATGGTGGTGGAGACTAGCGAATCACCTACCGGCTGTATTCCCTGAAGACAATTATTGAAGGACTCCAGCAGCATAGAAGGAAATAGAAGGATAGGGTAGAGGAAGAATAAAAGGACGTAGGAGAAGAGAAGGGAGTAAGAAGAACAACAGAGGAGGTAGTAAGAATTCGAGCAGGCTGAAGGGCAGGACGGTACAGGCTGCCTTCGACTGATTGTTCGGAGCGGCGAAAGCACTGTGACAAGCGGCGGAAGTAGAGTCACGAGGGTAAACAAAGGCAGGTCTGTACATTTTTTTTTTTTACACAGGGTTTGACAAGGTTAAGGATCCCTAGCTTTATTGACAAGCTATTTACAGGTTAAGGATTCCTAACTTTATTGACAAGCTAAGAGCTGTTACCTACATCAGCTCATTTGAAAGCATTTTTATTGTTATGAGACATACAAGTAGGGAACAGGATGAAGTTGGAGCCATCTGTGGGCCACCATTTTCATTTGATCAACTGACTTTATCTCGTTGACATCATTATGCTGTACGAATGTGTTCCATACTCGAGTCATCCTGGGTATGTATGATCTCTCTCTCTCTCTCTCTCTCTCTCTCTCTCTCTCTCTCTCTCTCTCTCTCTCTCTCTCTCTCTCTCTCTCTCTCTCTCTCTCTCTCTCTCTCTCTCTCTCAACTGGGCTATCGCTTTCTCATTGTTGAAGAATGAGACACCTATTCAACATTTGGGAATCTTTATTGAGGAAATGTTTCGCCACACAGTGACTTCATCAGTCCAATATAAAGAACGGTGTAAGGAGAGGAGGAGTTTGAGTGAATCAGCCCCTCAGCCTGGAATCGATGTGTTCAGTCCATCAATCTTGAAGAAAGTACAGCATATCTCCAAGTGAGTCGCAGCACGAGGAGGCGGAGTCACAGTGGAACCATCCACTAGTGTAAATATTCCTTCTTCCAAAGGTTGGACAAGTGTTGAAGAACTCATTGTATTAAGATCCCATGATGTTGCACTTGTTGCAATGTCTGACAGATGTGATAAATGGGTTAGAAAACCGATCTTTATTGAGGAAACGTTTCGCCGTCTGTCATACATGGTATCCCAATGTATTTCTTTTCAGACGAGACTCCCACACTCTTATAGTGCAATTCAGCTTTAAATTAAACCGCGTTTACAAAATCACATCTTGTAGAGGAGATTTATAAGAAAGCTTACTATCTAAATATCGATCTTGTATTCGCCAGATGAGTACATTTCACAGTGGTCAATAACTGCTTAACTGTGTCGTGTATTGTTGTTTAACGTGGGTAAAGCTGCGAATCCTGTGTTGAGACGTTTATCTGCGGCGCCTGTAGACTAAATTACGTAGAAATCAACCAATCAGGTGGCGAGAAAGACTACTATATATCCATTGTGGTTAGCGGAGCTATGAATCAGAATGAACATCGCTTAAGTAGTGGCGATAAAGCTTGGTTTCCTATCAAGAAATAGGTCTAAGAAAATTAGCAAGCTGACAGCCTCAGTACCGAGCCGTGGGACAGCTGACAACTTGAGTACTGAGCCAAGAGGGATGTGGATGGATCACAGCTTCCAGAATGAGACGTGCGATGGACAATAGCTTTTATATTGACATATATGACAGCCGACAGATCTAATACCGATAAATATGACAGCTGGCAGCAGACAGCCCCAATACTGACTCGGCTTGGGGAGATGATAGATCTTAATGCTGAGGAATTTGACATCCCGGATGCTTGAGTGATTGATGCAGCCTACAGCCTCCGTGAGACACCAGCAGCTCTCATGCTCAGCTTTCTGACAGCTTCACTCTGCAAGCACGTACATAATACCATCGCCACTTATTTCATCTAATTCACAGCACTGTGTTTAGCATGCTGGTCCTTGAACCTTAAGTCCCAAGTTTGAATCCCGCAAGTGTTGTAATTAGAAATTTTTAATAATTAGACTACAATAAACATTAAAACATAAACATAAGATGTTTGTTGTTGAAAGAGATAGTGTCCACTTACTGTGGTATTCTCTTAGTGAATAACAGATCTAGTGACGGTAAAATAACCGAATTTTCAATGTAGCACCTTAGTCACCAACACACTTGGCAGCTCACATAACCTAACTGACAACTCTGACGCCGAGATATTGCACAATCTGACCGTTAACCGCCGATATTGTATGCAAATATTTTTCCTAATATGAAGGCAACTGACAACTCTTTCGCGGAGGCAATTTGTCCTCGACTCTAACACGAAAGGCGTCCATCATCCATGTTATTAAGGCAATTGGCGGGTCGGATGCTGAGGCGACAGGCATGCTCCAAATTTCTCCCCTTCTCCCCCCCCCTCCACCACCACCAATACCAAAGACACAGAGACACCAGTCAGCTCTAGCTCTCAACTGATTGACAAGCCACAGAACCTGCAATAGAGTGAATCAATCAGACCACTTGTGACTCTCCTGATGATACCCATCACGACGCATTAACCAACAAAACTAGCCACCATTCCTCGTCTGAGTCAAGCACTTTCGCACACACATTCATCTCCAGCTTCCTGTTGAAAGGGTCGTCATCGCTCTCGCTCCCAGAATTGCCATCATAAATCGGATATCGAACCTTGAGGCATTCCTCAGGGTGCTAACCTGGGACCTATAATTTCTACAACCATGATAAATTACACTTCTCGTAAATCACGCATACCCACGTCCCGCCCTTCGACGTTCTTGCAAGACTTGTTGCACCTTTCAACGTTGATTCATTCTCCCAGCCAGGTCAACGTTGAACACACAATGTAATATTCATTATCGCAAAACGTTACCGACTTGAACAGCGTTCATCATGGCAATGGCACAATATATGGTGTGGTATATTTTCCCCCTGTTTTCATGCCGCCGGTGGCCTAAGGGAGTAGTGAGAGAGAGAGAGAGCCTTCTGCTTATCTAACCTCGATTCATTCACTTAGACAATAGTCCTTCATAAAGGTAGAAATAGATAGTTCTTCGCAGATAGCTTCGGTGTGGACTCCCAAGTCTTCTGTTACTTGTCTTTTCCATGTACTCCAATGTACTCAGCGTGCATCATGTTAGCCCATCAAGAACACTAGTCAAGCTCAATGGCAACACAAAACTCACATTGTAACTATTGAACCAGACATACTGGCATGATGCCTATGTGAATGGGAATGAAACACAATATGTTGGACAAGCTGTCACTGGAGCAACGTTTCGCCTAAGGAAGAGATTCATCAAGTCAAGACTTGAATAAGCTCAACGCAGAAGGAAAAAGTAATCCCAGTAAAAACTTGTTCTGTGTGCTATGCCTACTAAATAAACCGAGACCGTACTGCACGCACTTTAACAATGAACAATATATATATATATATATATATATATATATATATATATATATATATATATATATATATATATATATATATATATACATATATTCATAGGTCGCCTGTCTGAGATTGTTTGCAATATATATATATGGATTTGAAAAACGCGTATGACAGGGTGTATAGGGGTGCAGTGTGGCAGATGTTGCAAGTGTATTGAATATGAGGTTGGTTACTGAAAGCAGTGAAGAGCTTTTTACGAGGATAGTGAGGCTTAGGTTAGAGTATGTAGGCCTTAGACAAGGATGTGTGATGTCACCATGGTTGTTCACTATATTTATAGACGGGGTTGTAAGAGAAGTGAATGTTCGGGTGTTGGCAAGAGGTGTGGAGTTAAAAGATAAAGAATCTAACACAAAGTGGGAGTTGTCACAGTTGCTCTTTGCTGATGACACTGTGCTTTTGGGAGATTCTGAAGAGAAGTTGCAGAGGTTGGTGGATGAGCTTGGTAGGGTATGTAAAAGAAGAAAATTGAATGTGAATATAGGAAAGAGCAAGGTGATGAGGATAAAAATTTTTAGGTGACGAAAAGTGGATATCAGATAGAAGGGAGAGAGTATGGAGGAATTGAATGTATTCAGATATTAAAGAGTGGACGTGTCAACAGATGGGTCTATGAAAGATGAGATGAATCATAGAATTGATGAGGGAAAAAAGGTGACTGGTGCACTTAGGAATCTGTAGAGATAAAGAACTTTGTCCGTGGAGGCAACGAAGGGGATGTATGAGAGAATAGTTATATCAACGCAACATGGAGAAGGTTGGAGGCAGTGCAGATGTCATGTCTGAGGGTAATGTGTGGTGTGAATATAATGCAGAGAATTCGTAGACTGGAAATTCGGAGGAGGTGCGGGTTTACCAAAACTATTATCCAGAGGGCTCGGGGAGGGGGGTTGTTGAGGTGGTTCGGACATGTAGAGAGAATGAAACAAAATAGAATGGCTTCGAGAGTGTACAAATCTGTAGTGGAGGGAAGGAGGGGTAGGGGTCGGCCTAGAAAAGGTTGGAGGGAGGGAGTAAAGGAGGTTTTCTGTGCGAGGGGCTTGGACTTCCAGCAAGCATGCGTGAGCGAGTTTGATAGGAACAAATGGAGACAAATGACTTTTATGACTTGACGTGCTGTTGGAGTGTGAGCAGGGTAGCATTTATGAAGGGATTCAGGGAAACCGGTAGGCCGGACTTGAGTCCTGGAGATGGGAAGTACAGTGCCTGCACTCTGAAGGAGGGGTGTTAATGTTGCAGTTTTATAACTGTAGTGTAGAGCACCTCTCTGGCAAGACAGTGATGAAGTGAATGATAATGAAAGTTTTTATTTTTCGAGCCACCCTGCCTTGGTGGGAGACAGCCCATACGTTAATCTATACATACATATATATATATATATATATATATATATATATATATATATATATATATATATATATATATATATATATATATATATATATATATATATATATATATATATATATATATAGTGTCAATATTGACTCCAAATTTTCTGTTGTGGCTCACCATCGCAACATTGGCGACAGTGAACGTATCTAGTCACGGAGCACAAATAACCCGCACATAAAAGTGAGAAGCTTACGACGACGTTTCGGTCCGACTTGGACCATTTACAAAGTCACACTGTGTGACTTTGTAAATGGTCCAAGTCGGACCGAAACGTCGTCGTAAGCTTCTCTCTTTTATGTGCGGGTTATTTGTGTATCGTTCCAGTCACGGTATTGTGCCTTCTTTTTGTTATTGTTAGTCACGGAGGACAAGTCTGCAACACTTGGTGGACCAGCAGTCATCTTTCTAGCCATGGAAATAACTTTGATAGCTTGACGCAGGTAACTGGAGACACAGAAGACATGTCTGCAATTTTCTGGCAAGCAGAACACAAGGAGTAGTAGTAATAGGAGGAGGAGGAGTAAGCACAGCAACATTCTAGTCATATTAAAATAAAGAAAAATTCGGTACCCCATGGGACAGCCCTGGTGCCTTTCCTGTTTCTCAGCCTCATGAGCAGATATTGTCCAAGTGTACAGTTTTGCATTCCGTAAATGTGTAGTTTAACATGTCTGTAGAATATTTCGGAGAGTTGACGGCCATGATGAAAGAAGCGAAAGACACTTGGAGCTCTCATTGGCAGTTTCTTTAAGCTGTTCAGCAGCCACCAGCAGTCAAACATAATCCTAGGAGTCATAGGTAAAAATTCCCGCTACAAATTACAGGTGAGCAGAGGTGAACACATGTGAGGGTTGATAACTAAGACACATGTGCAACAACAAGGGATCTTTATTACGAAACGCTTCTCCTACACAGTAGGCTTCTTCCGTCAAATACAGTGGAGACGACAGAAAATGGAGCAGAACCTATTCTCCAGGCTAAGGGACTGACTACCTCACACCTTCACATAGGTGAACACAAAAGAGCACAGGTGAACACAGCTGAGCACAGGTGAACATAGATGAACACGGGTACACAGGTGAACACACGTGAGCACAGGTGAACACAGATGGGCACAGGTGAACACAGGTGAACATAGGTGTACACAGGAGAACACAGGTGAACTCAGGTGAACGCAGATAAGCAAAGGTAATACAGGTTGAACACAGGTAAACACAGGTGAGCATAGTGAACATAGGTGAACACAGGAGAGCACAGGTAAACGCAGATGAGCACAGATGAATGTAGGTGAGGACAGGTGAATACGGGCGAGCACAGGTGAATACAGGTGAGCACAGGTGAACACAGGTGAGCGCAGGTGAATACAGGAGAGCACAGGTGAACACAGGTAAGCACAAGTGAACACAGGTGAACACAGGAGAGCACACGTGAACAGAAGTAAGCACAGGTGAACACAGATGAGCATACGTGAACACAGGTGAACACAAGTGAACACATATGAACACAGGTGAACATAAGGTTTGAGAGAAAGGCAGTGCGTCATCGAGGACTGTCTAACTTATTTCCATTGTGGTCCTCAATCTTGTCCCCCAGGATGCGACCCACACCAGTCGACTAACACCCAGGTACCAATTTGTTGCTAGGTGAACAGGACAACAGGTGTAAGGAAACGTGTCGCAATGTTTCCACCCTCCAGGAATCGAACCCAAGGCCTCTGAGTGTGAAGCGAGAGCTTTAGCCACCAGGACACCGGGCCACAAAAGGGTGGCTATACCATTGACAGTACTGTGATAATTCCCTTGACAGTATCCTGATAATTCCCTTGACAGTATCGTGATAATTCCCTTAATTCCCTTGTCAGTATCCTGATAATTCCCTTGACAGTATCGTGATAATTCCCTTGCCAGTATCCTGATAATTCCCTTGACAGTATCCTGATAATTCCCTTGACAGTATCCTGATAATTCCCTTGACAGTATCGTGATAATTCCCTTGACAGTATCCTGATAATTCCCTTTGACAGTATCCTGATAATTCCCTTGACAGTATCGTGATAATTCCCTAGACAGTATCGTGATAATTCCCTTGCCAGTATCCTGATAATTCCCCTGACAGTATCCTGATAATTCCCTTGACATTATCGTGATAATTCCCTTGACAGTATCGTGATAATTCCCTTGACAGAATCCTGATAATTCCCTTGCCAGTATCCTGATAATTTCCTACACAGTATCGTGATAATTCCCTTGACATTATCGTGATAATTCCCTTGACAGTATCTTGATAATTCGCCTGACAGTATCGTGATAATTCCCTTGACAGTATCATGATAATTCCCCTGACAGCATCGTGATAATTCCCTTGACAGTATTCTGATAATTCCCCTGACAGTATCGTGATAATTCCCTTGACAGTATCTTGATAATTCCTTTGACAGTATCCTGACAATTCCCTTGAGAGTATCGTGATAATTCCCTTGACAGTATCCTGATAATTCCCTTGGCAGTATCGTGATAATTCTCTTGACAGTATTCTGATAATTCCCCTGACAGTATCGTGATAATTCCCTTGAAAGTATCCTGATAATTCCCTTGACAGTATCGTGATAATTCCCTTGACAGTATTCTGATAATTTCCCTGACAGTATCTTGATAATTCCCTTAACAGTATCTTGATAATTCCCTTGACAGTATCCTGATAATTCCCTTGACAGTATCGTGATAATTGCCTTGACAGTATCCTGATAATTTCCTTGACAATATCCTGATAATTTCCTTGACAGTATCGTGATAATTCCCTTGACAGTATCGTGATAATTCCCTTGACAGTATCGTGATAATTTCCTTGCCAGTATCCTGATAATTCCCCTGACAGTATCGTGATAATTCCCTTGACAGTATCGTGATAATTACCTTGACAATATCGTGATAATTCCCTTGACAGTATCCTGATAATTCCCTTGCCAGTATCCTGATAATTCCCTTCACAGTATCGTGATAATTTCCTTGACAGTACCGTGATAATTCCCTTGACAGTATCGTGATAATTCCCTTGACAGTATCGTGATAATTCCCCTGACAGTATCGAGATAATTCCCCTGACAGTATCGTGATATATTTCCCTTGACAGTATCGTGATCATTCCCTTGACAGTATCCTGATAATTCCCTTGCCAGTATCCTGATAATTTCCTTCACAGTATCGTGATAATTTCCTTGACAGTACCGTGATAATTCCCTTGACAGTATCGTGATAGTTCCCTTGACAGTATCGTGATAATTCCCCTGACAGTATCGAGATAATTCCCCTGACAGTATCGTGATAATTCCCTTGACAGTATCCTGATAATTCCCCTGACAGTGTCGTGATAATTCCCCTGACAGTATCGTGATAATTCCTCTGACAGTATCGTGATAATCCCCTGACAGTATCGTGATAATTCCCTTGACAGTATCCTGATAATTCCCCTGACAGTTTCGTGATAATTTCCTTGACAGTATCGTGATAATTCCCCTGTCAGTATCGTGATAATTCCCCTGACAGTATCGTGATAATTCCCCTGACAGTATCGTGATAATTACCTTGCCAGTACCTAAACAATTTTCTTTTCGAGGATCCAGGTAAGCTTAGATAAACCTAGGTTAACTTAGGTTAACTTAGTCTAACTTAAATTAATCTAAATTAGCCTAGTTTAGCTTAGGTAACTTAGATTAGGTTAGGTTAGATTAGGTGACTTCTTCGGACTAACCTTGGAACTTTATATTAGGAGAAACGAGGTTACGTTACGTAGTTAAGGTAGGTTAGGTTATGTTAGGTTAGGTTAGGTTAGGTTAGG
>NC_091312.1:14039539-14042039 GCF_038502225.1 Cherax quadricarinatus
ATATGTCGTTGAAGAAGAATGCACGATGATTGAACAAGTATTTTCTAAACTCCACTATCCTCGTCACTTCATCAGAGACTGCAGACGACGGGCATTAAACATCTTCAACACACCCAGAGAAGACACTGCCGAGAAGAGATACATAGTCCTCCCCACCAACTCCATTGCCAAACACGTTTCCAACATCTTTTCCAATACCTCATTTCAAGTATCTACCTCCACAACCACGACCATCAAGGACATTACCAGTGATAGACAGGACAAGCTTCCACCCTCTGCAGGGGTATACATAATCCCTTGTAATGACTGCAACAAGTTATACGTGGGCGAAACATCAAGGGACCTCCAAACACGTATTTCAGAACACCAATACGCAAGCAGGTCTGACGACACAAGGAATGCCTGCGTACAACACCGTAATTCACACAACCACTTGATAAACTACAGAAACTCAAGACTTATCGCCACAGAAGACAACACTCAATACCGAAGAATCCTGTAATCATCACTTATTTCTATATCCGACAACTTAACCAGAATAGTGGCTTCTATAACATAGCTGAACCACTTGCCAAGAAACTTCTTCATCGCTATCCCACATAAGAACACTGTAGAAGGTCTGCTCACAAACTTATCCAATCTCCTTTCCAAGCTACCCAAGTTTTTAGACTCTATAACCCCACTCGGTACATCATCAGATGCAGCATTCTCCACCTGACCTCAGCATTCTGAACCGGACTATAAATACTCGCGTTCCTTCCACCCCAGGTAGTTCTGTTTGTGACTTGAAAAAGCCCACTGTGTGGGCGAAACGTAGTCAATAAAGGATCACATTATACTGCATATGTGTTTATATTTCCATTGTGTCGGTATTTTATACCATTTATTTCCATCGTTGAAGGAGTCGAGTCTTAGCTCCTGACCCCGCCTCTCAAAGACAAAGGGTTAAAAGGTTTTAAGGATGCCTAGTTTTGGAGGTACTCTTAAAGTTATATAGTTGATATATGTTCCCTATGATATATTTGTTGTTGTGCTTACTTCTTGATCTTTCTGACACCATCCTGAGGTGCCTCTCCTCCAAGAAAATTATATTACCGGTCTTCTCTCTCTTTCGTAATACAGTTCTTATTATTCAGCACTTGCCAGGTTTGTACTACAGTAAACATTTAACCACGTCTGAAGGCTGTTAGAGTGTCCTCGGAGTTTCTCACCGTCTTCTCAGGTTGTTATCTTTCTCATTACCTTTACCTAATCGGTCTACACTGATACAAAGAATTTAGTTTTTTCTTGCAGGTAATATATGCACATCAGGAATGACAGCGATACAAACACTGGCCCATGATAGACACTACTCTCCACCCTCACCCACACTCTTACTTCTTTTATAACCCTCACATACTACCTGCTATTCTTCAGGTATTACCATATCCACGTAAGCACAAAAATAACAAAAATAACAAAAAAAGGCACAATACCGTTAACCTGCCTACTATTCCTTTTTTTTATACACAAATCAATTTTACAGGCTAAGAATTGTTATGCTACCTCAACTCATTTCAGATCTCCAGCCCTATCTCAGGTATGCTACTACCCCCCAGAATGCGACTCACACTAGTCGGCTAACACCCAGGTACCTACTTGCTGCCAGGTAAACAGGGACAGCAGGTGTAAGGAAACGCGACCAGTACATCCACCCGTACCATGTATGGTTTTAGCTTTTCCCTAAACTCAAATATTCCAGGATGTAAAGCAACTACCTGTGTAGTAACAGATTGACTGCACTTTATTCACTCCTGTTTTTTTTCTGCTTTATTTCCGTTACTCTGTCATGCAACTCTTAACGTATCCATCTGTTGGCGGATTTGACTATCCTTGAGTCTATGCAGGTTTCCCCCTGTGTCTCTGTGGGTCTTCTACCACTCAGCTTCTTTTTTTACTGATAGTTTATCCGATAGTCCTGTTATAAAGCATTTCCTTCAGTGTATGTTGTGATTTCAACTGTCAGTTGCCTGTTTGGAAAGAAAGGAAGGTCAGAATACAGTGACTGGGACAACTTTTGCTAAAAAGTCTCACTTATGAGAGGAACCTTATAACAACGTTTCGCTCCATGCTGGACCAATAAGGTTCGCAGGACTCCTCTCGTAAGTGCTGGCTTTCGTTAGTTGCCGCTGTTGCTCCTGGCTTCTTGTATGCCAAACCACGGTACGGGCGGGGATTGAACTTGCAGTGAGGAAAGTTGTCAAACTCCAGACTGACGCGTTAGCCACCCGGCCAGCTGGCTACAATAACATTCAGTCAACTAGATATACGTTTTAGGTTTTACGAGTCACTCATAGCGAGTTCAGTCCCCGCCCTTACCGTGGTTTGATGTAATCGTGTCATTACAATTCCTTGTATGTCGTTGCTAAGACTTCACACAGCTCCTCTGCGCCTTCTTGCAGTACCCAATGTGATGGACTGTCTGGTTCCACTGCTTCCCTTACATCGAATTTTATTAGCG
>NC_091312.1:14049539-14052039 GCF_038502225.1 Cherax quadricarinatus
CTGTGACGAGTGGGGTTCCACACGGGTTAGTCCTAGGACCGGTGCCGTTTCTGGTATTTGTGAACGACATGACGGAAGAAGTAGACTCAGAAGTCTCCCTGTTTGCAGATGATGTGAACTTGATGAGAAGAATTCAATTGAACGAGGACCAGGCAGAGCTATAAAGGGATCTGGACAGGCTGCAGGCCTGGTCCAGCAACTGGCTCTTGGAGTTCAACCCCACCAAGTGCAAAGTCATGAAGATTGGGGAAGGGAAAAGAAGACCGCAGACGGAGTACAGTCTAGGGGGTCAGAGACCACAAACCTCACTCAAGGAAAAGGATCTCCGGGTGAATATAACACCAGGCACATCTCTTGAGGCTCATATCAACCAAATAACTGCTGCAGCACATGGGTGACTAGCATACCTAAGAACAGCAGTCCGACTTCTCAATAAGGAATTGTTCAGGACCCTGTATACCATGTACGTTAGGCCTGTATTGGAGAACGCAGCACCACTTTGGAACCCACACCTGGTCAAGCAAGTCAAGAAATTAGAGAAAGTGCAAAGGTTTGCAACAAGACTAGACCCAGAGCTAAGGGAAATGTCCTACGAAGAAACGTTAGGGGGACCCGGCCTGACGACACTGGAGGACAGGAGGGCCAGGGGAGACATGATAACATACAAAATACTGCAAGGAATCGACAAAGTGGACAGAGACTGGATGTTCCAGAGATGGGATA
This sequence comes from Cherax quadricarinatus, assembly GCF_038502225.1. Lineage (NCBI taxonomy): Eukaryota > Metazoa > Arthropoda > Malacostraca > Decapoda > Parastacidae > Cherax > Cherax quadricarinatus. The sequence goes on from NC_091312.1 coordinate 14,050,263, forward strand.
CAGAAACAAGGGGCCACAGTTGGAAACTGAAGACCCAGATGAGTCAAAGGGATGTTAGAGTTGTCAGGAAGTGGAATAGTCTGGCAAGCGACGTAATGAAGGCAGGAACCATGCGTAGTTTTAAGACGAGGTATGATAAAGTTCATGGAGCAGGGAGAGAAAGGTCCTAGTAGCGACCAGTAAAGAGGCGGGGCCAGGAGCTATGAATCGATCCCTGCAACCACAAATAGGTGAGTACAAACACACACACATACACAGATAATATATATATATATATATATGTCGTGCCGAATAGGCAGAACTTGCGATCTTGGCTTAAATAGCAAAGCTCATCTTGCCATATAGGGCAAGTGAAAATTTGTGTATGCAATAGTTTCGCCAAAATCATTCTGAACCTAACGAAAAAGATATATTTCACTGTGTTTGTTTAGTACTAAATTATTGTAAACAAATTTAAAATATATTTAGCTGGGTTAGGCTAAAATAAATTGCGCTTGTTATAATAAGGTTAGGTAAGTTTTCTAAGTTCCTTTTGGTGCAAAATTATAAATTTTTACATCAACATTAATGAAAAAATATATCTTTCAACGTATAAGAGAAAATTTTAGAAAGGACTTAATTTTAAATGAGTTCTTGCTAATTGACCAGTTTTGCATATTCGGCACGACATATATATATATATATATATATATATATATATATATATATATATATATATATATATATATATATATATATATATATATATATATATATATATATATATATATATATATATATATATATATATATATATATATATATATATATATATATATATATATATATATTATGTATTTATCTAATCGCATGTTCTACAAATCAGAAAATAAAATAGGTGTTTTCCTTCAGAAGTCTGGCTGATATAGCACAGTGAAGACAATTCGAAAAATGACAGCAAAAACTGAAATAGAACTGAAGTTGAGACATAGCCAATGTAGACAAAAGAAGACAAGACAGAAGAAGCAGAGACGAGCTAATGAGAGATGACAGTTGGACAGAACTGAAGAGGTTTCACATGATCTTCGTTGAGGACTCGGGGAGACGTCATGAGAAATGAAAGAAAGAGATGAGCAAGTAATGTTAGAGAAAATACTAGAGGCAAAGTAAGAAGTGACAGGACTTCTAAGAAAAACCTGATATAATGACAGCAGCGTAGACGCACAGGACTTCATCTCACTTATTAGCAAAAAAAAAAAAAAATACGAGACAATTGCAATGAGGTTACTACAACAGAGCTCAAAAACTGTCAATGTGATCCCTGTTTACAAAGACAGAGAGAGAGAGAGAGAGAGAGAGAGAGAGAGAGAGAGAGAGAGAGAGAGAGAGAGAGAGAGAGAGAGAGAGAGAGAGAGAGAGAGAGAGAGAGAGAGAGAGAGAGATGAGGAAATCAATGGATTTTAAGGGATTTTTTTATTACAACCATATTAGTCAAAATAATATCAAAGATAATAAAGGAGAAATAAAGCTCCAGAGAGAAAATTGCACGTAGGTAACCAGAAAGAATTAAAAGGATGGAATATCCTGTTTTGTGCGTCTCTTCGAGTCCTGTGACACAGTAACTGGGGAACAGGAAAGATGTGAGTGCTTAAGCTGCAGCTTCCTAGACTGCAATGAAACATTCGACACAGCATCATGCCAAAAGCTGATGTAGAAATTCGTAGAGTAACAGGTGTGACAGATGGTGTGACAGGTGGTGCGACAGGTAGTGTGACAGGAGTAACAGGAGTAATAAGGA
>NC_091312.1:14057039-14092039 GCF_038502225.1 Cherax quadricarinatus
TGTTGAGTCTCCCTCGTCAGCACTGTTGAGTCTCCCTCGTCAGCACTGTTGAGTCTCCCTCGTCAGCACTGTTGAGGCTCCCTTGTCGGCACTGTTGAGTCTCCCTCGTCAGCACTGTTGAGTCTCCCTCGTCAGCACTGTTGAGTCTCCCTCGTCAGCACTGTTGAGTCTCCCTCGTCAGCACTGTTGAGTCTCCCTCGTCAGCACTGTTGAGTCTCCCTCGTCAGCACTGCTGAGTCTCCCTCGTCAGCACTGCTGAGTCTCCCTCGTCAGCACTGTTGAGTCTCCCTCGTCAGCACTGCTGAGCCTCCCTCGTCAGCACTGCTGAGTCTCCCTCGTCAGCACTGTTGAGTCTCCCTCGTCAGCACTGCTGAGTCTCCCTCGTCAGCACTGTTGAGTCTCCCTCGTCAGCACTGTTGAGTCTCCCTCGTCAGCACTGTTGAGTCTCCCTCGTCAGCACTGCTGAGTCTCCCTCGTCAGCACTGTTGAGTCTCCCTCGTCAGCACTGCTGAGTCTCCCTCGTCAGCACTGTTGAGTCTCCCTCGTCAGCACTGTTGAGTCTCCCTCGTCAGCACTGTTGAGTCTCCATCGTCAGCACTGTTGAGTCTCCCTCGTCAGCACTGTTGAGTCTCCCTCGTCAGCACTGTTGAGTCTCCCTCGTCAGCACTGTTGAGGCTCCCTTGTCGGCACTGTTGAGTCTCCCTCGTCAGCACTGTTGAGTCTCCCTCGTCAGCACTGTTGAGTCTCCCTCGTCAGCACTGTTGAGTCTCCCTCGTCAGCACTGTTGAGTCTCCCTCGTCAGCACTGTTGAGTCTCCCTCGTCAGCACTGCTGAGTCTCTCTCGTCAGCACTGTTGAGTCTCCCTCGTCAGCACTGTTGAGTCTCCCTCGTCAGCACTGTTGAGTCTCACTCGTCAGCACTGTTGAGTCTCCCTCGTCAGCGCTGTTGAGTCTCCCTCGTCAGCACTGTTGAGTCTCCCTCGTCAGCACTGTTGAGTCTCCCTCGTCGGCACTGATGAGTCACCCTCGTCAGCACTTCCGAGTCTCCCTCGTCAGCACTGCTGAGTCTCCCTCGTCAGCACTGCTGAGTCTAACTCGTCAGCACTGTTGAGTCTCCCTCGTCAGCTCTGTTGAGTTTCCCTCGTCAGCACTGTTGAGTCTCCCTCGTCAGCACTGTTGAGTCTCCCTCGTCAGCACTGTTGAGCCTCCCTCGTCAGCACTGCTGAGTCTCCCTCGTCAGCACTGCTGAGTCTAACTCGTCAGCACTGTTGAGTCTCCCTCGTCAGCACTGTTGAGTCTCCCTCGTCAGCACTGTTGAGTCTCCCTCGTCAGCACTGTTGAGTCTCCCTCGTCAGCACTGTTGAGTCTCCCTCGTCAGCACTGTTGAGCTTCCCTCGTCAGCACTGCTGAGTCTCCCTCGCCAGCACTGCTGAGTCTAACTCGTCAGCACTGTTGAGTCTCCCTCGTCAGCACTGTTGAGTCTCCCTCGTCAGTACTGTTGAGTCTCCCTCGTCAGTACTGTTGAGTCTCTCTCGTCAGCACTGTTGAGTCTCCCTCGTCAGCACTGTTGAGTCTCCCTCGTCAGTACTGTTGAGTCTCCCTCGTCAGCACTGTTGAGTCTCCCTCGTCAGCACTGTTGAGTCTCCCTCGTCAGCACTGTTGAGTCTCCCTCGTCAGCACTGTTGAGTCTCCCTCGTCAGCACTGCTGAGTCTCCCTCGTCAGCACTGTTGAGTCTCCCTCGTCAGCGCTGTTGAGTCTCCCTCGTCAGCACTGTTGAGTCTCCCTCGTCAGCACTGTTGAGTCTCCCTCGTCAGCACTGTTGAGTCTCCCTCGTCAGCACTGCTGAGTCTCCCTCGTCAGCACTGTTGAGTCTCCCTCGTCAGCACTGTTGAGTCTCCCTCGTCAGCACTGTTGAGTCTCCCTCGTCAGCACTGTTGAGTCTCCCTCGTCAGCACTGTTGAGTCTCCCTCGTCAGCACTGTTGAGTCTCCCTCGTCAGCACTGTTGAGTCTCCCTCGTCAGCACTGTTGAGTCTCCCTCGTCAGCACTGTTGAGTCTCCCTCGTCAGCACTGTTGAGTCTCCTTCGTCAGCACTGTTGAGTCTCCTTCGTCAGCACTGTTGAGTCTCCCTCGTCAGCACTGTTGAGTCTCCCTCGTCAGCACTGTTGAGTCTCCCTCGTCAGCACTGTTGAGTCTCCCTCGTGAGAAATAACTCAACAACTGATTAACGTAACCAAGAGTTTGAGAAGGAGGAGCGTCCTAAACCCGTAGTCCCGGTATTTTAACTTCTCTGCGTCGTAGTCCCTGTACTTTACGTCCCCTTTGCGTCGTAGACCCGGTTCTTTATGTCTTCTCTACGTCGTAGTCCCGGTACTTTACGTCTCCTCTACGTCGCAGTCCCGGTATTTTACGTTTCCTCTACGTCGTAGTCCCGGTACTTTATGTTTCCTTTACGTCGTTGTCCCGGTACTTTACGTCTCTTCTACGTCGCAGTCCCGGTATTTTACGTCTCCTCTGCGTCGTAGTCCCGGTACTTTACGTCTCTGCGTCGTAGTCCCTGTACTTTACGTCTCCTCTACGTCATAGTCCCGGTACGTTAAGTATTCTCTCACTTATGATCCTCCTTTTCGCTTCCTGGCGATGTTTCAACCACCTCTGCCACTGCTTGCGATGTTTCAACCTTCGTACCACTAATGACGATGTTTCAACCTTCGTACCACTGCTGACGATGTTTCAAGCTTCGTACCACTGCTGGCGATGTTTCAACCTTCCTACCACTCCTGGCGATGTTTCAAGCTTCTTACCACTGATGACGATGTTTCAACCTTCGTACCACTGCTGGCGATGTTTCAACCTTCGTACCACTGCTGGCGATGTTTCAAGCTTCTTACCACTGCTGACGATGTTTCAACCTTCGTACCACTGCTGGCGATGTTTCAACCTTCGTACCACTGCTGACGACGTTTCAAGCTTCGTACCACTGCTGGCGATGTTTCAACCTTCCTACCACTGCTGGCGATGTTTCAAGCTTCTTACCACTGATGACGATGTTTCAACCTTCGTAAAACTGCTGGCGATGTTTCAACCTTCGTACCATTGCTGGCGATGTTTCAAGCTTCTTACCACTGATGACGATGTTTCAACCTTCGTACCACTGCTGGCGATGTTTCAGCCTTCGTACCACTGCTGGCGATGTTTCAACCTTTGTACCACTGCTGGCGAGGTTTCAACCTTCGTACCACTGCTGGCGATGTTTCAACCTTCGTACCACTGCTGGCGATGTTTCAACCTTTGTACCACTGCTGGCGAGGTTTCAACCTTCGTACCACTGCTGGCGATGTTTCAACCTTCGTACCACTGCTGACGATGTTTTAAGCTTCTTACCACTGCTGGCGATGTTTTAACCTTCGTACAACTGCTGGCGATGCTTCAACCTTCGTACCACTGCTGGCGATGTTTCAACCTTCGTACCACTCCTGGCGATGTTTCAACCTTCGTACCACTGCTGGCGATGTTTCAAGCTTCTTTCCACTGATGACGATGTTTCAACCTTCGTACCACTGCTGGCGATGTTTCAACCTTCCTACCACTGCTGGCGATGTTTCAACCTTCGTACCACTCCTGGCGATGTTTCAACCTTCGTACCACTGCTGGCGATGTTTCAAGCTTCTTTCCACTGATGACGATGTTTCAACCTTCGTACCACTGCTGGCGATGTTTCAACCTTCCTACCACTGCTGGCGATGTTTCAACCTTCGTACCACTGTTGGCGATGTTTCAAGCTTCTTACCACTGATGACGATGTTTCAACCTTCGTACCACTGCTGGCGATGTTTCAACCTTCGTACCATTGCTGGCGATGTTTCAAGCTTATTACCACTGATGACGGTGTTTCAACCTTCGTACCACTGCTAGCGATGTTTCAACCTTCGTAGCACTGCTGGCGATGTTTTAACCTTCGTACCACTGATGACGATGTTTCAAGCTTCTTACCACTGCTGGCGATGTTTCAACCTTCGTACCACTGCTGGCGATGCTTCAACCTTCGTACCACTGCTGGCGATGTTTCAACCTTCGTACCACTGCTGGCGATGTTTCAACCTTCGTACCACTGCTGGCGATGTTTCAACCTTCGTACCACTGCTGGCGATGTTTCAAGCTTCTTAACACTGCTGGCGATGTTTCAACCTTCGTACCACTGCTGGCGATGTTTCAACCTTCCTACCACTGCTGGCGATGTTTCAACCTTCGTGCCACTGCTGGCGATGTTTCAACCTTCGTACCACTGCTGGCGATGTTTCAATCTTCGTACCACTGCTGGCGATGTTTCAACCTTCGTACCACTCCTGGCGATGTTTCAACCTTCTTACCACTGCTGGCTATGTTTCAACCTTCGTACCACTCCTGGCGTTTTTCAACCTTCGTACCAGTGCTGGCGATGTTTCAGCCTTCGTACCACTGCTGGCGATGTTTCAACCCTCGTACCACTGCTGGCGATGTTTCAACCTTCGTACCACTGCTGGCGATGTTTCAACCTTCGTACCACTGCTGGCGATGTTTCAACCTTCGTACCACTGCTGGCGATGTTTCAACCTTCGTGCCACTGCTGGCGATGTTTCAACCTTCGTACCACTGCTGGCGATGTTTCAACCTTCGTACCACTCCTGGCGATGTTTCAAGCTTCTTACCACTGCTGGCGATGTTTCAACCTTCGTACCACTGCTGGCGATGTTTCAACCTTCGTACCACTGCTGGCGATGTTTCAACCTTCGTACCACTCCTGGCGATGTTTCAACCTTCGTACCACTGCTGGCTATGTTTCAACCTTCGTACCACTCCTGGCGATGTTTCAACCTTCGTACCAGTGCTGGCGATGTTTCAGCCTTCGTACCACTGCTGGCGATGTTCCAACCTTCGTACCACTGCTGGCGATGTTTCAACCTTCGTACCACTGCTGGCGATGTTTCAACCTTCGTACCACTGCTGGCGATGTTTCAACCTTCGTACCACTGCTGGCGATGTTTCAACCTTCGTACCACTGCTGGCGATGTTTCAACCTTCGTACCACTGATGACGATGTTTCAACCTTCGTACCACTGCTGGCGATGTTTCAACCTTCGTACCACTGATGACGATGTTTCAACCTTCGTACCACTGCTGGCGATGTTTCAACCTTCGTACCACTGCTGGCGATGTTTCAAGCTTCTTACCACTGATGACGATGTTTCAACCTTCGTACCACTGCTGGCGATGTTTCAACCTTCGTACCACTGATGACGATGTTTCAACCTTCGTACCACTGCTGGCGATGTTTCAACCTTCGTACCATTGCTGGCGATGTTTCAAGCTTATTACCACTGATGACGGTGTTTCAACCTTCGTACCACTGCTAGCGATGTTTCAACCTTCGTAGCACTGCTGGCGATGTTTTAACCTTCGTACCACTGATGACGATGTTTCAAGCTTCTTACCACTGCTGGCGATGTTTCAACCTTCGTACCACTGCTGGCGATGCTTCAACCTTCGTACCACTGCTGGCGATGTTTCAACCTTCGTACCACTGCTGGCGATGTTTCAAGCTTCTTACCACTGATGACGATGTTTCAACCTTCGTACCACTGCTGGCGATGTTTCAACCTTCGTACCATTGCTGGCGATGTTTCAAGCTTATTACCACTGATGACGGTGTTTCAACCTTCGTACCACTGCTAGCGATGTTTCAACCTTCGTAGCACTGCTGGCGATGTTTTAACCTTCGTACCACTGATGACGATGTTTCAAGCTTCTTACCACTGCTGGCGATGTTTCAACCTTCGTACCACTGCTGGCGATGCTTCAACCTTCGTACCACTGCTGGCGATTTTTCAACCTTCGTACCACTGCTGGCGATGTTTCAACCTTCGTTCCACTGCTGGCGATGTTTCAACCTTCGTACCACTCCTGGCGATGTTTCAAGCTTCTTACCACTGCTGGCGATGTTTCAACCTTCGTACCACTGCTGGCGATGTTTCAACCTTCCTACCACTGCTGGCGATGTTTCAACCTTCGTGCCACTGCTGGCGATGTTTCAACCTTCGTACCACTGCTGGCGATGTTTCAATCTTCGTACCACTGCTGGCGATGTTTCAACCTTCGTACCACTCCTGGCGATGTTTCAACCTTCGTACCACTGCTGGCTATGTTTCAACCTTCGTACCACTCCTGGCGTTTTTCAACATTCGTACCAGTGTTGGCGATGTTTCAGCCTTCGTACCACTGCTGGCGATGTTTCAACCTTCGTACCACTGCTGGCGATGTTTCAACCTTCGTACCACTGCTGGCGATGTTTCAACCTTCGTACCACTGCTGGCGATGTTTCAACCTTCGTACCACTGCTGGCGATGTTTCAACCTTCGTACCACTGCTGGCGATGTTTCAACCTTCGTACCACTGCTGGCGATGTTTCAACCTTCGTACCACTCCTGGCGATGTTTCAAGCTTCTTACCACTACTGGCGATGTTTCAACCTTCGTACCACTGCTGGCGATGTTTCAACCTTCGTACCACTGCTGGCGATGTTTCAACCTTCGTACCACTCCTGGCGATGTTTCAACCTTCGTACCACTGCTGGCTATGTTTCAACCTTCGTACCACTCCTGGCGATGTTTCAACCTTCGTACCAGTGCTGGCGATGTTTCAAGCTTATTACCACTGATGACGGTGTTTCAACCTTCGTACCACTGCTGGCGATGTTTCAACCTTCGTACCACTGCTGGCGATGTTTCAAGCTTCGTACCACTGCTGGCGATGTTTCAACCTTCGTACCACTCCTGGCGATGTTTCAAGCTTCTTACCACTACTGGCGATGTTTCAACCTTCGTACCACTGCTGGCGATGTTTCAACCTTCGTACCACTGCTGGCGATGTTTCAACCTTCGTACCACTCCTGGCGATGTTTCAACCTTCGTACCACTGCTGGCTATGTTTCAACCTTCGTACCACTCCTGGCGATGTTTCAACCTTCGTACCACTGCTGGCGATGTTTCAAGCTTATTACCACTGATGACGGTGTTTCAACCTTCGTACCACTGCTGGCGATGTTTCAACCTTCGTACCACTGCTGGCGATGTTTCAAGCTTATTACCACTGATGACGGTGTTTCAACCATCGTACCACTGCTGGCGATGTTTCAACCTTCGTACCACTGCTGGCGATGTTTCAACCTTCGTACCACTGCTGGCGATGTTTCAACCTTCGTACCACTGCTGGCGATGTTTCAACCTTCGTACCACTGCTGGCGATGTTTCAACCTTCGTACCACTGCTGGCGATGTTTCAACCTTCGTACCACTGCTGGCGATGTTTCAACCTTCGTACCACTGCTGGCGATGTTTCAACCTTCGTACCACTGCTGGCGATGTTTCAACCTTCGTACCACTGCTGGCGATGTTTCAAGCTTCTTACCACTGATGACGATGTTTCAACCTTCGTACCACTGCTGGCGATGTTTCAAGCTTATTACCACTGATGACGATGTTTCAACCTTCGTACCACTGCTGGCGATGTTTCAACCTTCGTACCACTGCTGGCGATGTTTCAAGCTTATTACCACTGATGACGGTGTTTCAACCTTCGTACCACTGCTGGCGATGTTTCAACCTTCGTACCACTGCTGGCGATGTTTCAACCTTCGTACCACTGCTGGCGATGTTTCAAGCTTCTTACCACTGATGACGATGTTTCAACCTTCGTACCACTGCTGGCGATGTAAGTTGATTAATAAAGACACATGCGAGTGTGCAACATATAGATGTCTATGTTGACGAAACGTTTCGCCCTTTCAGCTGGTTTCTTCAGTCGGATATAGTGGCGATTTTTAATACCGAAAACAGTGAGAAACGTGGAGAGGTATCTGTAAGGTGTTCAGTCCCTCAGTCTTTAAGAAGAGGTCTTGAGGTGTTCAGTCCTTCAGTCTTTAAGAAGAGGTCTTGAGGTGTTCAGTCCCTCAGTCTTTAAGAAGATGTCTTGAGGTGTTCAGTCCCTCAGTCTTTAAGAAGATCTCTTGAGGTGTTCAGTCCCTCAGTCTTTAAGAAGAGGTCTTGAGGTGTTCAGTCCCTCAGTCTTTAAGAAGAGGTCTTGAGGTGTTCAGTCCTTCAGTCTTTAAGAAGAGGTCTTGAGGTGTTCAGTCCCTCAGTCTTTAAGAAGAGGTCTTGAGGTGTTCAGTCCCTCAGTCTTTAAGAAGATGTCTTGAGGTGTTCAGTCCCTCAGTCTTTAAGAAGATCTCTTGAGGTGTTCAGTCCCTCAGTCTTTAAGAAGATCTCTTGAGGTGTTCAGTCCCTCAGTCTTTAAGAAGATGTCTTGAGGTGTTCAGTCCCGCAGTCTTTAAGAAGAGGTCTTGAGGTGTTCAGTCCCTCAGTCTTTAAGATGTCTTGAGGTGTTCAGTCCCTCAGTCTTTAAGAAGATCTCTTGAGGTGTTCAGTCCCTCAGTCTTTAAGAAGATCTCTTGAGGTGTTCAGTCCCTCAGTCTTTAAGAAGATCTCTTGAGGTGTTCAGTCCCTCAGTCTTTAAGAAGATCTCTTGAGGTGTTCAGTCCCTCAGTCTTTAAGAAGAGGTCTTGAGGTGTTCAGTCCCTCAGTCTTTAAGAAGAGGTCTTGAGGTGTTCAGTCCCTCAGTCTTTAAGAAGAGGTCTTGAGATGTTCAGTCCCTCAGTCTTTAAGAAGAGGTCTTGAGGTGTTCAGTCCCTCAGTCTTTAAGAACATGTCTTGAGGTGTTTAGTCCCTCAGTCTTTAAGAAGAGGTCTTGAGGTGTTCAGTCCCTCAGTCTTTAAGAAGAGGTCTTGAGGTGTTCAGTCCCTCAGTCTTTAAGAAGAGGTCTTGAGGTGTTCAGTCCCTCAGTCTTTAAGAAGAGGTCTTGAGGTGTTCAGTCCCTCAGTCTTTAAGAAGAGGTCTTGAGGTGTTCAGTCCCTCAGTCTTTAAGAAGAGGTCTTGAGGTGTTCAGTCCCTCAGTCTTTAAGAACATGTCTTGAGGTGTTTAGTCCCTCAGTCTTTAAGAAGAGGTCTTGAGGTGTTCAGTCCCTCAGTCTTTAAGAAGAGGTCTTGAGGTGTTCAGTCCCTCAGTCTTTAAGAAGAGGTCTTGAGGTGTTCAGTCCCTCAGTCTTTAAGAAGAGGTCTTGAGGTGTTCAGTCCCTCAGTCTTTAAGAAGAGGTCTTGAGGTGTTCAGTCCCTCAGTCTTTAAGAAGAGGTCTTGAGGTGTTCAGTCCCTCAGTCTTTAAGAAGATGTCTTGAGGTGTTCAGTCCCTCAGTCTTTAAGAAGAGGTCTTGAGGTGTTCAGTCCCTCAGTCTTCAAGAAGAGGTCTTGAGGTGTTCAGTCCATCAGTCTTTAAGAAGAGGTCTTGAGGTGTTCAGTCCCTCAGTCTTTAAGAAGATGTCTTGAGGTGTTCAGTCCCTCAGTCTTTAAGAAGAGGTCTTGAGGTGTTCAGTCCCTCAGTCTTTAAGAAGATGTCTTGAGGTGTTCAGTCCCTCAGTCTTTAAGAAGAGGTCTTGAGGTGTTCAGTCCCTCAGTCTTTAAGAAGATGTCTTGAGGTGTTCAGTCCCTCAGTCTTTAAGAAGAGGTCTTGAGGTGTTCAGTCCCTCAGTCTTTAAGAAGATGTCTTGAGGTGTTCAGTCCCTCAGTCTTTAAGAAGAGGTCTTGAGGTGTTCAGTCCCTCAGTCTTTAAGAAGAGGTCTTGAGGTGTTCAGTCCCTCAGTCTTTAAGAAGAGGTCTTGAGGTGTTCAGTCCCTCAGTCTTTAAGAAGAGGTCTTGAGGTGTTCAGTCCCTCAGTCTTTAAGAAGATGTCTTGAGGTGTTCAGTCCCTCAGTCTTTAAGAAGAGGTCTTGAGGTGTTCAGTCCCTCAGTCTTTAAGAAGATGTCTTGAGGTGTTCAGTCCCTCAGTCTTTAAGAAGAGGTCTTGAGGTGTTCAGTCCCTCAGTCTTTAAGAAGAGGTCTTGAGGTGTTCAGTCCCTCAGTCTTTAAGAAGAGGTCTTGAGGTGTTCAGTCCCTCAGTCTTTAAGAAGAGGTCTTGAGGTGTTCAGTCCCTCAGTCTTTAAGAAGAGGTCTTGAGGTGTTCAGTCCCTCAGTCTTTAAGAAGAGGTCTTGAGGTGTTCAGTCCCTCAGTCTTTAAGAAGAGGTCTTGAGGTGTTCAGTCCCTCAGTCTTTAAGAAGATGTCTTGAGGTGTTCAGTCCCTCAGTCTTTAAGAAGAGGTCTTGAGGTGTTCAGTCCCTCAGTCTTCAAGAAGAGGTCTTGAGGTGTTCAGTCCATCAGTCTTTAAGAAGAGGTCTTGAGGTGTTCAGTCCCTCAGTCTTTAAGAAGATGTCTTGAGGTGTTCAGTCCCTCAGTCTTTAAGAAGAGGTCTTGAGGTGTTCAGTCCCTCAGTCTTTAAGAAGATGTCTTGAGGTGTTCAGTCCCTCAGTCTTTAAGAAGAGGTCTTGAGGTGTTCAGTCCCTCAGTCTTTAATAAGATGTCTTGAGGTGTTCAGTCCCTCAGTCTTTAAGAAGATGTCTTGAGGTGTTCAGTCCCTCAGTCTTTAAGAAGATGTCTTGAGGTGTTCAGTCCCTCAGTCTTTAAGAAGAGGTCTTGAGGTGTTCAGTCCCTCAGTCTTCAAGAAGAGGTCTTGAGGTGTTCAGTCCATCAGTCTTTAAGAAGAGGTCTTGAGGTGTTCAGTCCCTCAGTCTTTAAGAAGATGTCTTGAGGTGTTCAGTCCCTCAGTCTTTAAGAAGAGGTCTTGAGGTGTTCAGTCCCTCAGTCTTTAAGAAGATGTCTTGAGGTGTTCAGTCCCTCAGTCTTTAAGAAGAGGTCTTGAGGTGTTCAGTCCCTCAGTCTTTAAGAAGATGTCTTGAGGTGTTCAGTCCCTCAGTCTTTAAGAAGAGGTCTTGAGGTGTTCAGTCCCTCAGTCTTTAAGAAGATGTCTTGAGGTGTTCAGTCCCTCAGTCTTTAAGAAGAGGTCTTGAGGTGTTCAGTCCCTCAGTCTTTAAGAAGATGTCTTGAGGTGTTCAGTCCCTCAGTCTTTAAGAAGAGGTCTTGAGGTGTTCAGTCCCTCAGTCTTCAAGAAGAGGTCTTGAGGTGTTCAGTCCATCAGTCTTTAAGAAGAGGTCTTGAGGTGTTCAGTCCCTCAGTCTTTAAGAAGAGGTCTTGAGGTGTTCAGTCCCTCAGTCTTTAAGAAGATGTCTTGAGGTGTTCAGTCCCTCAGTCTTTAAGAAGAGGTCTTGAGGTGTTCAGTCCCTCAGTCTTCAAGAAGAGGTCTTGAGGTGTTCAGTCCATCAGTCTTTAAGAAGAGGTCTTGAGGTGTTCAGTCCCTCAGTCTTTAAGAAGAGGTCTTGAGGTGTTCAGTCCCTCAGTCTTTAAGAAGATGTCTTGAGGTGTTCAGTCCCTCAGTCTTTAAGAAGAGGTCTTGAGGTGTTCAGTCCCTCAGTCTTTAAGAAGATGTCTTGAGGTGTTCAGTCCCTCAGTCTTTAAGAAGAGGTCTTGAGGTGTTCAGTCCCTCAGTCTTCAAGAAGAGGTCTTGAGGTGTTCAGTCCATCAGTCTTTAAGAAGAGGTCTTGAGGTGTTCAGTCCCTCAGTCTTTAAGAAGAGGTCTTGAGGTGTTCAGTCCCTCAGTCTTTAAGAAGATGTCTTGAGGTGTTCAGTCCCTCAGTCTTTAAGAAGAGGTCTTGAGGTGTTCAGTCCCTCAGTCTTTAAGAAGATGTCTTGAGGTGTTCAGTCCCTCAGTTTTTAAGAAGATGTCTTGAGGTGTTCAGTCCCTCAGTCTTTAAGAAGAGGTCTTGAGGTGTTCAGTCCCTCAGACTTGAGTGATCGATGTCTGTCAATCTGTCCACTTATTCCACTGCCTCGGGTTGAAAAGTCGCCTCTCTATTCGATTGAAGAAATCCGCTTAGTGGGCGAAACGTCTCACCACAAGAGAAACCCTAGAGTCCTACATGTTAAATTGATCACTAGTAACATCATTAACAAAATGAGAAAATATTATTATAATTACTATTATTATTATTATTATTATCATTATTATTATTATTATTATAACCATCATCGTCTTTAAAAATTTTGATAGATGTTTATAGGTCAGTTATTTTCTACCCAATGGATTATCGAAACTAAAAACAAACTTTGTATTAAGAAAAATACAGTCGATGTTTATATATATATATATATATATATATATATATATATATATATATATATATATATATATATATAAACAAGGTCTGCGTTTTTGTTTGGAATATAAATAATAAAAAAAATTAATAAATTTATGCTCATGAAGAATTGAAAATAAAAAAAAATAAAAAAATTCTGTATCACGAAAAATACAAAAAAAATTTTTATCCCTGTCATTAAGAATACAAAATAAATTCCAGAATTTTTTTCTGCATCATGAAAAATACAAAATAAAATCAGATATTTTTTTTTGTATCATGAAAAATACGAAACAAAAACCCAAAAAAAATTTTGGCTCGACGAAAATTCCAAAGAGGCTTACAAAATTAAGGTCATAATGTGAGGAGTCCTTCAATATATATCTGAGATACATTATCTTGGAGTATCTGAGATATATTATCTTGGAGTATCTGAGATATATTATCTTGGAGTATCTGAGATACATTATCTTGGAGTATCTGAGATATATTATCTTGGAGTATCAGAGATATATTATCTTGGAGTATCTGAGATATATTATCTTGGAGTATCCGAGATATATTATCTTGGAGTATCTGAGATATATTATCTTGGAGTATCTGAGATATATTATCTTGGAGTATCTGAGATATATTATCTTGGAGTATCTGAGATATATTATCTTGGAGTATCTGAGATATATTATCTTGGAGTATCCGAGATATATTATCTTGGAGTATCCGAGATATATTATCTTGGAGTATCTGAGATATATTATCTTGGAGTATCTGAGATACATTATCTTGGAGTATCTGAGATATATTATCTTGGAGTATCCGAGATATATTATCTTGGAGTATCCGAGATATATTATCTTGGAGTATCCGAGATATATTATCTTGGAGTATCTGAGATATATTATCTTGGAGTATCTGAGATATATTATCTTGGAGTATCTGAGATACATTATCTTGGAGTATCTGAGATACATTATCTTGGAGTATCTGAGATATATTATCTTGGAGTATCTGAGATACATTATCTTGGAGTATCTGAGATACATTATCTTGGAGTATCTGAGATATATTATCTTGGAGTATCCGAGATATATTATCTTGGAGTATCCGAGATATATTATCTTGGAGTATCTGAGATATATTATCTTGGAGTATCTGAGATATATTATCTTGAAGTATCTGAAAGTATAGAAGGTCATTACTTATTGCCTTAATTAAGACTCGTTAAATTTATAAATATTATGTAATAACTTTCTTGACGAGGAGGAGCAGCAACGTCTGGAGGAGGAGGAGCAGCAACGTCTGGAGGAGGAGGAGCAGCAATGTCTGGAGGAGGAGGGGCAGCAACGTCTGGAGGAGGAGGGGCAGCAACGTCTGGAGGAGGAGGAGCAGCAATGTCTGGAGGAGGAGGGGCAGCAACGTCTGGAGGAGGAGGGGCAGCAACGTCTGGAGGAGGAGGAGCAGCAATGTCTGGAGGAGGAGGGGCAGCAACGTCTGGAGGAGGAGGGGCAGCAACGTCTGGAGGAGGAGGGGCAGCAACGTCTGGAGGAGGAGGGGCAGCAACGTCTGGAGGAGGAGGAGCAGCAACGTCTGGAGGAGGAGGAGCAGCAATGTCTGGAGGAGGAGGGGCAGCAATGTCTGGAGGAGGAGGGGCAGCAACGTCTGGAGGAGGAGGAGCAGCAACGTCTGGAGGAGGAGGGGCAGCAACGTCTGGAGGAGGAAGGGCAGCAACGTCTGGAGGAGGAGGAGCAGCAATGTCTGGAGGAGGAGGGGCAGCAACGTCTGGAGGAGGAGGGGCAGCAACGTCTGGAGGAGGAGGAGCAGCAATGTCTGGAGGAGGAGGGGCAGCAACGTCTGGAGGAGGAGGGGCAGCAACGTCTGGAGGAGGAGGAGCAGCAATGTCTGGAGGAGGAGGAGCAGCAATGTCTGGAGGAGGAGCAGCAGCAATGTCTGGAGGAGGAGGGGCGGCAACGTCGGGAGGAGGAGGAGCAGCAATGTCTGGAGGAGGAGGAGCAGCAATGTCTGGAGGAGGAGGGGCAGCAACGTCTGGAGGAGGAGGGGCGGCAACGTCTGGAGGAGGAGGAGCAGCAACGTCTGGAGGAGGAGGAGCAGCAATGTCTGGAGGAGGAGGGGCAGCAACGTCTGGAGGAGGAGGGGCGGCAACGTCTGGAGGAGGAGGAGCAGCAATGTCTGGAGGAGGAGGAGCAGCAATGTCTGGAGGAGGAGGGGCGGCAACGTCTGGAGGAGGAGGAGCAGCAATGTCTGGAGGAGGAGGAGCAGCAATGTCTGGAGGAGGAGGAGCAGCAATGTCTGGAGGAGGAGGGGCGGCAACGTCTGGAGGAGGAGGAGCAGCAATGTCTGGAGGAGGAGGAGCAGCAATGTCTGGAGGAGGAGGAGCAGCAAAGTCTGGAGGAGGAGGGGCGGCAACGTCTGGAGGAGGAGGAGCAGCAATGTCTGGAGGAGGAGGGGCAGCAATGTCTGGAGGAGGAGGGGCAGCAACGTCTGGAGGAGGAGGAGCAGCAATGTCTGGAGGAGGAGGGGCAGCAACGTCTGGAGGAGGAGGGGCGGCAACGTCTGGAGGAGGAGCAGCAGCAATGTCTGGAGGAGGAGGGGCAGCAACGTCTGGAGGAGGAGGGGCGGCAACGTCTGGAGGAGGAGGAGCAGCAATGTCTGGAGGAGGAGGAGCAGCAATGTCTGGAGGAGGAGGGGCAGCAACGTCTGGAGGAGGAGGGGCAGCAGCGTCTGGAGGAGGAGGAGCAGCAATGTCTGGAGGAGGAGGAGCAGCAATGTCTGGAGGAGGAGGAGCAGCAATGTCTGGAGGAGGAGGAGCAGCAATGTCTGGAGGAGGAGGAGCAGCAACGTCTGGAGGAGGAGGGGCAGCAGCGTCTGGAGGAGGAGGAGCAGCAATGTCTGGAGGAGGAGGAGCAGCAATGTCTGGAGGAGGAGGAGCAGCAATGTCTGGAGGAGGAGGGGTAGCAATGTCTGGAGGAGGAGGAGGAGGAGGAGAAGGAGAGCAGCACCGCCTGGAGGAAGAGGAGGAAGGGCAATGTCTGGAGGAGAAGGAGGAGGAGGAGGAGGAAAAGGGGCAGCAACGTCTGGACTAGGAGGAGGAGGGGCAGCAACGTCTTAAGAAGGAGGAGGAAGAGGGGCAGCAACGTCTGGAGGAGGAGGAGGAGGCGGGGCAGCAACGTCTGGAAGAGGAAGGGCAGAAACGTCTGGAGGAGGAGGAGGAGGAGGAGCAGCAACGTCTGGAGGAGGAGGGGCAGCAACGTCTGGAGGAGGAGGGGCAGCAACGTCTGGAGGAGGAGGAGGAGGAGGAGGAGGAGGAGAAGGAGAGCAGCACCGCATGGAGGAAGAGGAGGAAGGGCAATGTCTGGAGGAGAAGGAGGAGGAGGAGGAGGAGGAGGGGCAGCAATGTCTGGAGGAGGAGGAGGAAGAGGGACAGCAACGTCTGGAGGAGGAGGGGCAACAACGTCTGGAGGAGGAGGGGCAGCAACGTCTGGAAGAGGAGGGGCAGCAACGTCTGGAGGAGGAGGGGCAGCAACGTCTGGAGGAGGAGGGGCAGCAACGTCTGGAGGAGGAGGGGCAGCAACGTCTGGAAGAGGAGGGGCAGCAACGTCTGGAGGAGGAGGGGCAGCAACGTCTGGAAGAGGAGGGGCAGCAACGTCTGGAGGAGGAGGGGCAGCAACGTCTGGAGGAGGAGGGGCAGCAACGTCTGGAAAAGGAGGGGCGGCAGCAACGTCTGGATGAGGAGGGGCAGCAACGTCTGGAAGGGGAGGGGCAGCAACGTCTGGAGGAGGAGGGGCAACAACGTCTGGAAAAGGAGGGGCGGCAGCAACGTCTGGAGGAGGAGGGGCAGCAACGTCTGGAGGAGGAGGGGCAGCAACGTCTGGAGGAGGAGGGGCAGCAACGTCTGGAAGAGGAGGGGCAGCAACGTCTGGAGGAGGAGGGGCAGCAACATCTGGAGGAGGAGGGGCAGCAACGTCTGGAGGAGGAGGGGCAGAAACGTCTGGAGGAAGAGGGGCAGCAACGTCTGGAAGAGGAGGGGCAGCAACGTCTGGAGGAGGAGGGGCAGCAACGTCTGGAAGAGGAGGGGCAGCAACGTCTGGAAGAGGAGGGGCAGCAACATGTGGCAGAGGAGGGGCAGCAACGCCTGGAGGAGGAGGGGCAGCAACGTCTGGAGGAGGAGGGGCAGCAACGTCTGGAAGGGGAGGGGCAGCAACGTCTGGAGGAGGAGGGGCAGCAACGTCTGGAAGAGGAGGGGCAGCAACGTCTGGAGGAGGAGGAGCAGCAATGTCTGGAGGAGGAGGGGCAGCAACGTCTGGAGGAGGAGGGGCAGCAATGTCTGGAGGAGGAGGAGCAGCAATGTCTGGAGGAGGAGGAGCAGCAATGTCTGGAGGAGGAGGAGCAGCAACGTCTGGAGGAGGAGGGGCAGCAGCGTCTGGAGGAGGAGGAGCAGCAATGTCTGGAGGAGGAGGAGCAGCAATGTCTGGAGGAGGAGGAGCAGCAATGTCTGGAGGAGGAGGGGTAGCAATGTCTGGAGGAGGAGGAGGAGGAGGAGAAGGAGAGCAGCACCGCCTGGAGGAAGAGGAGGAAGGGCAATGTCTGGAGGAGGAGGAGGAGGAAAAGGGGCAGCAACGTCTGGACTAGGAGGAGGAGGGGCAGCAACGTCTTAAGAAGGAGGAGGAAGAGGGCCAGCAACGTCTGGAGGAGGAGGAGGCGGGGCAGCAACGTCTGGAAGAGGAAGGGCAGAAACGTCTGGAGGAGGAGGAGGAGGAGGAGCAGCAACGTCTGGAGGAGGAGGGGCAGCAACGTCTGGAGGAGGAGGGGCAGCAACGTCTGGAGGAGGAGGAGGAGGAGGAGGAGGAGAAGGAGAGCAGCACCGCCTGGAGGAAGAGGAGGAAGGGCAATGTCTGGAGGAGGAGGAGGAGGAGGAGGAGGAGGAGGGGCAGCAATGTCTGGAGGAGGAGGAGGAAGAGGGACAGCAACGTCTGGAGGAGGAGGGGCAACAACGTCTGGAGGAGGAGGGGCAGCAGCGTCTGGAGGAGGAGGGGCAGCAACGTCTGGAAGAGGAGGGGCAGCAACGTCTGGAGGAGGAGGGGCAGCAACGTCTGGAGGAGGAGGGGCAGCAACGTCTGGAGGAGGAGGGGCAGCAACGTCTGGAAGAGGAGGGGCAGCAACGTCTGGAGGAGGAGGGGCAGCAACGTCTGGAAGAGGAGGGGCAGCAACGTCTGGAGGAGGAGGGGCAGCAACGTCTGGAGGAGGGGCAGCAACGTCTGGAAAAGGAGGGGCGGCAGCAACGTCTGGATGAGGAGGGGCAGCAACGTCTGGAAGGGGAGGGGCAGCAACGTCTGGAGGAGGAGGGGCAACAACGTCTGGAAAAGGAGGGGCGGCAGCAACGTCTGGAGGAGGAGGGGCAGCAACGTCTGGAGGAGGAGGGGCAGCAACGTCTGGAAGAGGAGGGGCAGCAACGTCTGGAGGAGGAGGGGCAGCAACATCTGGAGGAGGAGGGGCAGCAACGTCTGGAGGAGGAGGGGCAGAAACGTCTGGAGGAAGAGGGGCAGCAACGTCTGGAAGAGGAGGGGCAGCAACGTCTGGAGGAGGAGGGGCAGCAACGTCTGGAAGAGGAGGGGCAGCAACATGTGGCAGAGGAGGGGCAGCAACGCCTGGAGGAGGAGGGGCAGCAACGTCTGGAGGAGGAGGGGCAGCAACGTCTGGAAGGGGAGGGGCAGCAACGTCTGGAGGAGGAGGGGCAGCAACGTCTGGAGGAGGAGGGGCAGCAACGTCTGGAGGAGGAGGGGCAGCAACGTCTGGAAGAGGAGGGGCAGCAACGTCTGGAAGAGGAGGGGCAGCAACATGTGGCAGAGGAGGGGCAGCAACGCCTGGAGGAGGAGGGGCAGCAACGTCTGGAAGGGGAGGGGCAGCAACGTCTGGAGGAGGAGGGGCAGCAACGTCTGGAAGAGGAGGGGCAGCAACGTCTGGAGGAGAGTTGAGACTTAACCTAAGGTTTTCGAAAATTCTGAAAGGAATTTGGAAATAAATATTGGAGGGAGTGTAGGTGATGGTAGGGGTGGTAGTAATAGTTGTTGCTGGAGTAGTGTTGACGGTACTGGTAATGCAGGTGGTAGTGGTGGTGACAGTGGTGTGGAATTGATAGCTGTGGTTGTGATGGTACTGGAGGTGGTAATGGTACTGTTAGTGGTGGTACCACCACCGCCGGTGCTGCTAGTGATGGTACCACCACCGCCGGTGCTGCTAATGGTGGTACCACCACCGCCGGTGCTGCTAGTGGTGGTACCACCACCGCCGGTGCTGCCCTCTGCACCATCGTGTCGCACTAACTAAAATTATTAAAGTTTAACCTTGGTATTATGACTAATATTTCAGTGTTAACCCCAGAGATGCTGGTCCATGTTGTGTAGGGGGAGGTAAGCCCCCCACACCGCCCCCTCTCCCACCCCTCCCCTCCCAACATACCCCCTTCCAGTTATCCCTTAGCTCCTGCCCCCTTAACCTTCCCCTACCTACCCTGTAATTTACCTCCGACAGTCCCAGCCAGAAACAACGACATCTTCTCTCCCCCCTTCCCCCTTCTCTCTCTCTCTCTCTCTCTCTCTCTCTCTCTCTCTCTCTCTCTCTCTCAGGAAAGACCCAAAGCACTAAACTTTTAATATTCTGAACGGATTTAATACACTGAAATACTAGAAACCATTTGAAGTGTAAAAGAGACGAATGAAACCTCGAGACAAGAGATACAGCATGAACGTAGATGAGTTTTTCTTTTTAGTAAGTAATTATAGATCAATCTACTGCTTACAGGAGCTGTTAGAGCAAAGACAGTCATTTAGAAGGAACTGACTACTACAAACTCTTCAGGGCCATCCTTGTATGGAATTGCCTTCAGGTTGGTAAAGGGTTCGTGATCCAAGAAATTAAGCTATAGTCTTTCCTGGGCTCAAATTTTATTGCCTCCCACTTCCCAAGTGGTGCTGCATGACCTTCGTGGGTTTAGCTTATATATATGGTGATGTCACCATAGTTGTTCGATATATTTAATGATGGGGATGTAAGAGAAGTGAATGCTCGAGTGTTGGCAAGAGGTGTGGAGTTAAAAGATAAAGAATCTAACAAAGTGGGAATTGTCACAGTTGCTCTTTGCTGATGACACTGTGCTTTTGAGAGATTCTGAAGAGAAGTTGCAGAGGTTGGTGGATGAATTTGGTAGGGTATGCAAAAGAAGAAAATTGAAAGTTAATATAGGAAAGAGTAAGGTGATGAGGATAACAAAATTATGTAATGAAAGATTAGATATCAGATTGGAGGGAGAGAGTATGGAGGAGGCGAATGTATTCAGATATTTAGGAGTGGAGGGGCCAGCAGATGGTTCTATGAAAGATGAGGTGAATCATAGAAATGACGAGGGGAAAAAGGTGAGTGGTGCACTGAGGAGTCTGTGGGGACAAAGAACTTTGTCCATGGAAGCAGAAAGGGGAATGTATAAGAGTATAATTATACCAACGCTCTTATATGGATGTGAAACATGGGTGGTGAATGTTGCAACAAGGAGAAAGCTGGAGGTAGTGTCTGAGGACAATATGTGGTGTGAATATAATGCAGAGAATTCGTAGTTTGGCAATTAGGAGGAGGTGCAGGATTACCAAAACTATTATCCAGAGGGCTGAGGGGGGTTGTTGAGGTGGTTCGGACATGTAGAGAGGGTGAAACAAAATAGAATGACTTCGAGAGTACATAAATTCTGTAGGGGAGGGATGGTGGGGTAGTGCTCGGCCTAGGAAAGTTTGGAAGGAGGGGGTAAAAGAGGTTTTGTGTGCCAGGGGCTTGGACTTCCAGCAAGCGTGTTAGATAGCGTGTTAGAGAGGAGTGAATGGAGACAAATGGTTTTATGACTTGACGTGCTGTTGGAGTGTGAGCAGGGTAACATTTATAGAGGAATTCAGGGAAACTGGCAGGCCGGACTTGAGTCCTGGAGATGTGACGTACAGTGCCTGTACTCTGAAGGAGGGGTGTTAATGTTGCAGTTTTATAACTGTAGTGTAAGTACGCCTCTGGCAAGACAGTGGAGTGAATGATGGTGAAAGTTTTTTTTTTCTGGCCACCCTGCCCTGGTGGGAAACGGCAGATGTGTTGATAATAATAATAATAATATATATATATATATATATATATATATATATATATATATATATATATATATATATATATATATATATATATATATATATATATATATATAATATACACTTATTCTTTTGTATGTGTTGAAGTGTACTTCAGTTTGAGGTAGAAAAAGACAGGAAGTCATAATATTGTCTCCTGAGACTGCCTTAGGATGATCAGTTGACAACGAGTCACCTGGGTTATATTAATTTGTAGTGATGGTGGTAACAGTAGTAGTAGTAATTCCAACTGTAGAAATCAATCTTTAGCTCAACCATCTGGATAGTATTAGAGGTAGACTGTAGTGAATCCCTCCCAGCAGACACACACACACACACACACACACACACACACACACACACACACACACACACACACACACACACACACACCGTCATTACTGCGTTTATCGTACTTCAGTAACATGGTCTGGGAGGACCCAACTCAATTTCCCCGCCGGAGCCAATTATTGTCCTGACAGGTCCCCGTCTTGGCAGGTCCCCGTCTTGGCAGGTTCCCGTCTTGGCAGGTCCCCGTCTTGGCAGGTCCCCGTCTAGGCAGGTCCCCGTCTTGGCAGGTTCCCGTCTTGGCAGGTCCCCGTCTTGGCAGATCCCCGTCTTGGCAGGTCTCTGTCTTGGCAGGTCTCCATCTTGGCAGGTCCCCGTCTTGGCAGGTCTCTGTCTTGGCAGGTCTCTGTCTTGGCAGGTCCCTGTCTTGGCAGGTCCCCGTCTTGGTAGGTTTCCATCTTGGCAGGTCTCTGTCTTGGCAGGTCCCCGTCTTGGCAGGCCTCCGTCTTGGCAGGTTTCCATCTTGGCAGGTCCCCGTCTTGGCAAGTCCCCCTCTTGGCAGGTCCCCATCGGTGACCCCGTCACCGCGACCGGTCACCGATGATATCTAGAACCTTAGAACCTAGTGCCCTCCCGTAGAACCCTTTCTGTAGGGAGGGGAGAGGGGTTTAAGGGGAAGGAAGGGAGCGGAGAGGGATCTAGGGAAAGGGGAAGGTTCAAGTATGTAGATTGTGATTGGCTGAGAAAAGAACAGGTGGGTGGGGGTGGGGAAGAAGGTAGAGTTGTGGGTGGAGGTGGGTGTTGTGGGGGGAATGACGGTGACAGTGGATGTGGGGAAATGAGAGTGGAAGGGAGGCCAGCGAGAGGAACAAAGAGCAAGAGGAACTGTGGAATGACATTATGTAAAAACATATATAAGTCTGTGGTAGAGTGATCTACAGTGTTTATACAGATGTGTGTGTATCTCTGTATATATACACCGAGATGTGTGTGTGTATCTCTGTATATATACACCGAGATGTGTGTGTGTATCTCTGTATATATACACCGAGATGTGTGTGTGTATCTCTGTATATATACACCGAGATGTGTGTGTGTATCTCTGTATATATACACCGAGATGTGTGTGTGTATCTCTGTATATATACTCCGAGATGTGTGTGTGTATCTCTGTATATATACACCGAGATGTGTGTGTGTATCTCTGTATATATACACCGAGATGTGTGTGTGTATCTCTGTATATATACTCCGAGATGTGTGTGTGTATCTCTGTATATATACACCGAGATGTGTGTGTGTATCTCTGTATATATACACCGAGATGTGTGTGTGTATCTCTGTATATATACACCGAGATGTGTGTGTGTATCTCTGTATATATACTCCGAGATGTGTGTGTGTATCTCTGTATATATACACCGAGATGTGTGTGTGTATCTCTGTATATATACACCGAGATGTGTGTGTGTATCTCTGTATATATACACTGAGAGGTGTGTGTATCTCTGTATATATACACCGAGATGTGTGTGTGTATCTCTGTATATATACACTGAGAGGTGTGTGTATCTCTGTATATATACACCGAGAGGTGTGTGTGTATCTCTGTATATATACACCGAGATGTGTGTGTGTATCTCTGTATATATACACCGAGAGGTGTGTATGTATCTCTGTATATATACACCGAGAGGCGTGTGTATCTCTGTATATATACACCGAGAGGTGTGTGTGTATCTCTGTATATATACACCGAGAGGTGTGTGTGTATCTCTGTATACATACACCGAGAGGTGTGTGTATCTCTGTATATATACTCCGAGATGTGTGTGTGTGTATCTCTATATATACACCGAGAGGTGTGTGCATCTCTGTATATATACACCGAGAGGTGTGTGTGTATCTCTGTATATATACACAGAGAGGTGTGTGTGTATCTCTGTATACATACACCGAGAGGTGTGTGTATCTCTGTATATATACTCCGAGATGTGTGTGTGTGTATCTCTATATATACACCGAGAGGTGTGTGTATCTCTGTATATATACTCCGAGATGTGTGTGTGTGTATCTCTATATATACACCGAGAGGTGTGTGCATCTCTGTATATATACACCGAGAGGTGTGTGTGTATCTCTGAATATATATTCCGAGATGTGTGTGTGTGTATCTCTGTATACATACACCGAGAGGTGTGTGCATCTCTGTATATATACACCGAGATGTGTGTGTGTATCTCTGAATATATACACCGAGATGTGTGTGTGTATCTCTGTATATATACACCGAGAGGTGTGTGCATCTCTGTATATATACTCCGAGATGTGTGTGTGTATCTCTGTATACGTACACCGAGAGGTGTGTGCATCTCTGTATATATACTCCGAGATGTGTGTGTGTATCTCTGTATATATACACCGAGAGGTGTGTGCATCTCTGTATATATACTCCGAGAGGTGTGTGTGTGTCTCTCTCTCTGTATATATACACCGAGAGTTTACCTGAATCTCTGTTGTAGAGAATCGGTCCTTTCAAGGCTGAGGGACTGATCCCCTGACGCCAGTCCTTCGTGTATGGGACCGATAAAGCCACTGGTTGGCGAAACGTCTTCACACTGAAAATACCCAAATGTAGCACAAGTGTCTTGTTCGTCCAGACTCACTTGTTATTGATGCTAGTGTATGGGCGTGCCTTAACTGATGCACCTGCAGCTGGTACACCTGCAGCCGGTACACCTGCAGCTGGTACACCTGCAGCTGGTACTCCTGCAGCTGGTACACCTGCACCTGGTACACCTGCAGCTGGTACACCTGCAGCTGATACACCTGCAGCTGGCACACCTGCAACTGGTACACCTGCAGCTGGTACACCTGCAGCTGGTACACCTGCAGCTGGTACACCTGCAGCTGGTACACCTGCAGCTGGTACACCTGCAGCTGGTACACCTGCAGCTGGTACACCTGCCGCTGGTACACCTGCAGCTGGTACACCTGCAGCTGGTACACTTGTAATATGAGACAATACCTAACCAAGTCTGGTTCAAGGATCTATCGCAACGATGTTTCCTTGATGTTTCTTAGGATGATATATCAAAAACTGTTTGAGATCATCAATTTCTATTTACGATAATCACTCTCTGTTTAAGATAATCACTTCCTGTTTAAGATAATCACTTCCTGATTAAGATAATCATTTTCTATTCATATAATCATTTGCTGTTTAAGATAATTATTTCCTGTTTAGGATAATCACCCTTCCGTTTAAGATAACTTCCTGAGTAAGATCATTTCTGTTCAAGAGAGTCATTCTCAGTTTATGATAATCAAAGCAAATTTGTTAAGGTGTCTTGGGTGATCTTGGAAGACGGTGTTGAACTCACTGCTAGAGTGTCTTTGAGTGGGAGAGAAATTTTAACGTATTTTAAAATATTTTGCAGCGAAGGTAACCACAAAGTTTATTATAAATCATTTAGAGAGACTTTTTTTCTATAAGTCTTGATATATCTCGAGAATTCCTTTACTTATCGGCTTTAAACTTTCTTTTTATATCTTTTTATAAACACGTTGCCCTTCTTCCGCTTAGAAAAACAAGAATCACTTTCATTATCATTCGTCACTGTGTTGCCAGAAGGGAACCGACGTCTCAGTTCAGATGATCTTGAGAACAGCAGCATATCTATCCTTTCTTCAGAGTGCAGGCACTGTGCTTTCCACTTCCAGGACTCAAGTCTGGATAACCAGTTTCCCTGAATCCCTTCATAATCGTTGTCATGGTTACCTAGCATTCGGAATGTCAATTCATAAAACCACTTGCTTCAACTCCTATCTAATATGCTCACACACTCCTGTTGGATGTCCAAGCCACTCGCACACAAAACCTTCTGTATCCCCTCCTTTTAACCTTTCCTAGGACGAACTCCGACCCTTCTATTCTCCCACAACTAGTGATCCTGTTTTCTCTATCCTTTCTCAGTGCCCACATCACCTTGTTAACTTATCCTCGGCACACTGACTAATATTTCTGGTAACTCACACCTCCTAATCTCCAAACTAAAAATTATCTGCATAATATTCACACCACACATTGCGCTCAGACACGTCTCCACTGCCTGCAGCCTCTTCTTTGCTGCAACATTTAAAACCAATGCTTCACACTCATATAAGAGCGTTGATGGCTTATGTATGCTTATCGAAAACGAAGGTTGGTTTTGTAGCCTCGTACTGGCAGCTTTGATAGCTATTTTCTGGAAGAGTATCCGTCTCAACCTCTACGTAATTCACTAGTGTAACTTTACCCAACTCACAACACATATTACCCAGCACTTGAAGCTCCTCTGAGTCATCCTCTGGATCGTCTCGGTAATACAGTACTTTAGAATCTTCCGGCTGATGTTCTGAGAAGTGTGGAAACAAAAGACATGAAACTAGAGTAACACACACAGCAACGGCCAGACTATATCTGGGACGCATCGAGGTAGCAGTTCACACTACAGGTACATCACTGATATAAATGAAAATTACCCTCATTCCATTGTTCCAGAAACAAGGTACCATTATCCTTTCCGCTGTCTTGGACATTGCAGTGCAAAAATTAGTTTCAAGCCATTGTTTGCCACCATGAAAATACCCTTCACTGTCAAAAATACTTTGAGAGGTTGGATGTTTCTACTACACATAAGGAAGATAATAATAATTCATGTTAGGCGCCAAACCCATGTGGGTCATTCAGCGCAAGACGTGGTGGATGCTTGATCTTCCGTCTGTTGAACGCCAGACAAACGCGGTTCCTAATTGCTAAGAACGACCAAGTGGCTGGACAGTATTTAAAAAATATAACGCTGTATTTACACTTGGCAGAGGCAAGAGGAACAACTATTAGGCTGGTTCCCACAAGCAGCTGTGAAGAGAACAAATGTCAGTGAACCGACACAACCAGTGACTGCACATCACACCTCGTCCAGCTGTCGTCAGAGTGAACTCTCACCAGCAGACTCCAACTATCGTGAAGATGACTCTCTGTGGCTGGTGCTCTGGGTGATCATGTGAGATGCTCTGGTGACCGTGATGATCCCCGCGTGATGAGAGTGAAAGTGAGGGAGTGAGAGTCAGAGAAAGAGAGAGAAGCAAGAAAAAGAAGAGGAAGAGGAAAAAATGAATCATTAGACAAGAGTGAGAAATGGGAGATGAAAAACAAAGCAGAGACCGGAAGAAGTAGGTGAGGGAGAGAGAGAAAGAGAGAGAGAGAGAGAGAGAGAGAGAGAGAGAGAGAGAGAGAGAGAGAGAGAGAGAGAGAGAGAGAGAGAGAGAGAGGGGGGGGGTAAGGAAGGGAGGTAGAGATGAAGGGAGGAGAGAGATAGGGGCAAAAAAAAGGAATATGAGGAAGGAAGGAGAGAGGCAGAGTGTAAATCAGCAAAAGAGGAAATGGGAGGGACGACGTAGGAGAGAGGACACGGAGAATGGCAGGATTTAGGGATGAAAACAGGAAAGAAGGCCGAGAAGAAGCCAACAGGTTGGGAGGACGAAAGGAAGAGAAGCAAGGAGGTAGAGAGAAAGAAAAAAAGAGTAAGAAGAAGAGGACAAGTGGGGAGGGATGAAACAAGAGAAATGGAAGTAACAAGGTGAAAAAACAGGGAAGGACGTAGAGAAGAAGAAGAAGAAGAAGAAGAAGAAGAAGAAGAAGAAGAAGAAGAAGAAGAAGAAGAAGAAGAAGAAGAAGAAGAAGAAGAAGAAGAAGAAGAAGAAGAAGAAGAAAAAGAAAAAGAAAAAGAAAAAGAAAAAGAAAAAGAAAAAGAAGAAGAAGAAGAAGAAGAAGAAGAAGAAGAAGAAGAAGAAGAAGAAGAAGAAGAAGAAGAAGAAAAAGAAGAAGAAGAAGAAGAGGAGAAGAAGAAGAAAGGTAAAGTGGAGGGTAGAGAGAGGGAGACGACAGGAAATACATTGGTCAGACAGCAGAGTCCATCTGCTGAGAACTATCTAAGTTTGTCTTTATGAAGAATTTTCATGCATTATCTGTGCGTTTGGAGCAAGAATAGTAAACCAAAAGGCTTTCTCCCCACCCTCCACTGTCTCCGGTCACTGCCGGCATCAAGCCGGGGAAAAATATACCATATCACAAAAAAATAATGTTATGGAATTTACAAGTGAGGCGGATGTAAGGAATGGAACAGGTGGATGCTCACCACTGCTGTGACCTCCATATCCACCACTGCTGTGACCTCCATATCCACCACTGCTGTGACCTCCATATCCACCACTGCTGTGACCTCCATATCCACCACTGCTGTGACCTTCACATCCACCACTGCTGTGACCTCATCCACCACTGCTATGACCTCCACATCCACCACTGCTATGACCTCCACATCCACTACTGCTATGACCTCATCCACCACTGCTATGACCTCCACATCCACCACTGCTATGACCTCATCCACCACTGCTATGACCTCCACATCCACCACTGCTATGACCTCATCCACCACTGCTATGACCTCCACATCCACCACTTCTACGACCCCCACATCCACCATTGCTGTGACCTCATCCATCACTGCTATGACCTCCACATCCACCACCACCATAGCCACATCCACCACTGCTATGACCTCCACATCCACCACTGCTATGACCTCATCCATCACTGCTATGACCTCCACATCCACCACCACTATAACCACATCCACCACTGCTATGACCTCCACATCCACCACCACCATAGCCACATCCACCACTGCTATGACCTCCACATCCACCACTGTTATGACCACATCCATCACTGCTATGACCTCCACATCCACCACCACTATAACCACATCCACCACTGCTATGACCTCATCCACCACTGCTATGACCTCCACATCCACCACTGCTACGACCCCCACATCCACCACTGCTGTGACCTCATCCATCACTGCTATGACCTCCACATCCACCACCACCATAGCCACATCCACCACTGCTATGACCTCCGCATCCACCACCACTATAACCACATCCACCACTGCTATGACCTCCACATCCACCACTGTTATGACCTCATCCATCACTGCTATGACCTCCACATCCACCACCACTATAACCACATCCACCACTGCTATGACCTCCACATCCACCACCGATATAACCACATCCACCACTGCTATTATCTCCATATCCACCACTGTTATTACCTCCACCTCCACCACTGTTATTACCTCCACATGCACCACTGCTATTACCTCCACATCCACCACTGATATTATCGCCACATCCACCACTGCTATGACCACATCCACCACTGCTATGACCCCACATCCACCACTGCTATGACCACATCCACCACTACTATGACCACATCCACCACTGCTATAACCCCACATCCACCAGTGCTCTGACCACATCCACCACTGCTATGACTCCCACATCCACCATTGCTATGACCACATCCACCACTACTATGACCACATCCACCACTGCTATGACCCCACATCCACCACTGCTATGACCACATCCACCAGTGCTCTGACCACATCCACCACTGCTATGACTCCCACATCCACCATTGCTATAACCACATCCACCACTACTATGACCACATCCACCACTGCTATGACTCCCACATCCACCATTGCTATAACCACATCCACCACTACTATGACCACATCCACCACTACTATGACCACATCCACCACTGCTATGACCGCCACATCCACCATCGCTATCATTTCAAACTTGGATGGCTCACTGTTAATAGTTCGTCCTGACATATTTACTGAAGTAGCATCAGGAATCGTTGATTGTAGTTTTTTCCCTCACAGTATTTAGTTCCTATGCAGGGGTGCAGCGAGCACAATAAGGAAACACAGTATCAACATCCCTGGTCCCAGATTATTCAACATCTTACCAGAAGATATCAGAAATACTGCTGGGACACGTGTAGAAGTCTTCAAGAGGAAAGTGGACAAGTATCTTCACCAGCTGCCAGATCAACCAGGCTGTGATGAATATGTGGAGCTGTGGGCCACCAACAGCAACAGCCTGGTTCACCAGGCTGTTGCTGTTGCTGTTGCTGTTGGCCCATTGCCGGGCTCTGAGAGTTCGTTCCATTCTACTATAAGTCTATTTGCAAATAAAAAAAATTAATGTATATCAGTGGTTCACGGAACCAACAAGTTGATAAATCAGACACATGTGCAACACTTGAGTATCTTTATTGTGGAAACATTTCTCCTGACAGTGTCTTCATCAGTCCTATACAAAGAAGAATGGTGAAGATCAGAAGCAGTTTGAGGTAATCAGTCCCTCAACCTGGAGTCGATGTAATCAGACAATTCATCCTGATTAATGGACTGATTACGTCGGCTCCAGGCTGAGGGACTGATTACATCAAACTCCTGATTTTCACCATTCTCCTTTGTATTTGACTGATGAAGCCACTGTGTGGAGAAGTGTTTCCACAATAAAGATAACCAAGTGTTACCAACTGATCTCTTGCCTCGAGGTTCCATTCCATTGTTTCCAGGATAATAATTCCTCTCTCACTTCAAATAGTTCATCATCTTAAAGATTTGGATAAGATCTGATAGTTTAGTCTTCCTAGGAGAGGACAGGTTAGGTGCTGCGAGTCTTCCAAGGAGAGGACAGGTTAGGTGCTGCGAGTCTTCCTAGGAGAGGACAGGTTAGATGTTTTGAGTCTTCCTAGGAGAGGACAGTTTAGGTGCTTTGAGTCTTCCTAGGAGAGGACAGTTTAGGTGCTTTGAGTCTTCCTAGGAGAGGACAGTTTAGGTGCTTTGAGTCTTCCTAGGAGAGGACAGTTTAGGTGCTTTGAGTCTTCCTAGGAGAGGACAGTTTAGGTGCTTTGAGTCTTCCTAGGAGAGGACAGGTTAGATGTTTTGAGTCTTCCTAGGAGAGGACAGTTTAGGTGCTTTGAGTCTTCCTAGGAGAGGACAGGTTAGATGCTTTGAGTCTTCCTAGGAGAGGACAGTTTAGGTGCTTTGAGTCTTCCTAGGAGAGGACAGGTTAGATGCTTTGAGTCTTCCTAGGAGAGGACAGGTTAGATGCTTTGAGTCTTCCTAGGAGAGGACAGTTTAGATGTTTTGAGTCTTCCTAGGAGAGGACAGTTTAGGTGCTTTGAGTCTTCCTAGGAGAGGACAGTTTAGATGTTTTGAGTCTTCCTAGGAGAGGACAGGTTAGATGCTTTGAGTCTTCCTAGGAGAGGACAGTTTAGATGTTTTGAGTCTTCCTAGGAGAGGACAGGTTAGATGTTTTGAGTCTTCCTAGGAGAGGACAGTTTAGATGTTTTGAGTCTTCCTAGGAGAGGACAGGTTAGATGTTTTGAGTCTTCCTAGGAGAGGACAGTTTAGGTGCTTTGAGTCTTCCTAGGAGAGGACAGGTTAGATGCTTTGAGTCTTCCTAGGAGAGGACAGGTTAGATGTTTTGAGTCTTCCTAGGAGAGGACAGTTTAGGTGCTTTGAGTCTTCCTAGGAGAGGACAGGTTAGATGCTTTGAGTCTTCCTAGGAGAGGACAGGTTAGATGTTTTGAGTCTTCCTAGGAGAGGACAGGTTAGATGTTTTGAGTCTTCCTAGGAGAGGACAGTTTAGATGTTTTGAGTCTTCCTAGGAGAGGACAGTTTAGATGTTTTGAGTCTTCCTAGGAGAGGACAGGTTAGATGCTTTGAGTCTTCCTAGGAGAGGACAGGTTATATGCTTTGAGTCTTCCTAGGAGAGGACAGGTTATATGCTTTGAGTCTTCCTAGGAGAGGACAGTTTAGATGTTTTGAGTCTTCCTAGGAGAGGACAGGTTAGATGTTTTGAGTCTTCCTAGGAGAGGACAGTTTAGATGTTTTGAGTCTTCCTAGGAGAGGACAGTTTAGATGTTTTGAGTCTTCCTAGGAGAGGACAGGTTAGATGCTTTGAGTCTTCCTAGGAGAGGACAGGTTATATGCTTTGAGTCTTCCTAGGAGAGGACAGGTTATATGCTTTGAGTCTTCCTAGGAGAGGACAGTTTAGATGTTTTGAGTCTTCCTAGGAGAGGACAGGTTAGATGTTTTGAGTCTTCCTAGGAGAGGACAGTTTAGATGTTTTGAGTCTTCCTAGGAGAGGACAGGTTAGATGCTTTGAGTCTTCCTAGGAGAGGACAGGTTAGATGTTTTGAGTCTTCCTAGGAGAGGACAGGTTAGATGTTTTGAGTCTTCCTAGGAGAGGACAGGTTAGATGCTTTTAGTCTTCCTAGGAGAGGACAGGTTAGATGCTTTGAGTCTTCCTAGGAGAGGACAGTTTAGATGTTTTGAGTCTTCCTAGGAGAGGACAGGTTAGATGCTTTGAGTCTTCCTAGGAGAGGACAGTTTAGATGTTTTGAGTCTTCCTAGGAGAGGACAGTTTAGATGTTTTGAGTCTTCCTAGGAGAGGACAGGTTAGATGCTTTGAGTCTTCCTAGGAGAGGACAGTTTAGATGTTTTGAGTCTTCCTAGGAGAGGACAGGTTAGATGCTTTGAGTCTTCCTAGGAGAGGACAGTTTAGATGTTTTGAGTCTTCCTAGGAGAGGACAGTTTAGGTGCTTTGAGTCTTCCTA
This sequence comes from Cherax quadricarinatus, assembly GCF_038502225.1. Taxonomy (NCBI): domain Eukaryota; kingdom Metazoa; phylum Arthropoda; class Malacostraca; order Decapoda; family Parastacidae; genus Cherax; species Cherax quadricarinatus. The sequence goes on from NC_091312.1 coordinate 14,088,196, forward strand.
GGAGAGGACAGGTTAGATGTTTTGAGTCTTCCTAGGAGAGGACAGTTTAGGTGCTTTGAGTCTTCCTAGGAGAGAACAGTTTAGATGTTTTGAGTCTTCCTAGGAGAGGACAGGTTAGATGTTTTGAGTCTTCCTAGGAGAGGACAGGTTAGATGTTTTGAGTCTTCCTAGGAGAGGACAGGTTAGATGTTTTGAGTCTTCCTAGGAGAGGACAGGTTAGATGCTTTGAGTCTTCCTAGGAGAGGACAGGTTAGATGTTTTGAGTCTTCCTAGGAGAGGACAGTTTAGGTGCTTTGAGTCTTCCTAGGAGAGGACAGTTTAGATGTTTTGAGTCTTCCTAGGAGAGGACAGGTTAGATGTTTTGAGTCTTCCTAGGAGAGGACAGGTTAGATGTTTTGAGTCTTCCTAGGAGAGGACAGGTTAGATGCTTTGAGTCTTCCTAGGAGAGGACAGGTTAGATGTTTTGAGTCTTCCTAGGAGAGGACAGGTTAGATGTTTTGAGTCTTCCTAGGAGAGGACAGGTTAGATGTTTTGAGTCTTCCTAGGAGAGGACAGGTTAGATGCTTTGAGTCTTCCTAGGAGAGGACAGGTTAGATGTTTTGAGTCTTCCTAGGAGAGGACAGGTTAGATGCTTTGAGTCTTCCTAGGAGAGGACAGGTTAGATGTTTTGAGTCTTCCTAGGAGAGGACAGGTTAGATGCTTTTAGTCTTCCTAGGAGAGGACAGGTTAGATGCTTTGAGTCTTCCTAGGAGAGGACAGGTTAGATGCTTTGAGTCTTCCTAGGAGAGGACAGGTTAGATGCTTTGAGTCTTCCTAGGAGAGGACAGTTTAGATGTTTTGAGTCTTCCTAGGAGAGGACAGGTTAGATGCTTTGAGTCTTCCTAGGAGAGGACAGGTTAGATGCTTTGAGTCTTCCTAGGAGAGGACAGGTTAGATGCTTTGAGTCTTCCTAGGAGAGGACAGGTTAGATGTTTTGAGTCTTCCTAGGAGAGGACAGGTTAGATGCTTTGAGTCTTCCTAGGAGAGGACAGGTTATATGCTTTGAGTCTTCCTAGGAGAGGACAGGTTATATGCTTTGAGTCTTCCTAGGAGAGGACAGGTTATATGCTTTGAGTCTTCCTAGGAGAGGACAGGTTATATGCTTTGAGTCTTCCTAGGAGAGGACAGGTTAGATGCTTTTAGTCTTCCTTCATGTGGCTTGTTTCTGTATAATGGTACGAGCTTGGCGAGACTTCTCTGTATTCACCCCAGTCTATCAACGTCTTTTATGTGGTATGGTGATCAAAACTGGACGGCATATTCAAGATGCATTCTAACAAGTACATTATAGACAATATGTCTTCTGGTGTTTCGTGTTGAAAGCGTCTAGCTATGATACCTAGCTTTGTGTTAGCTTTGCTGCTCTCAGACAGACATTGTTTGATACTTTTGAAGTTGTTACTCACGATTACTTTAAGATCCATCTCCTCACTTGCTTTTGTAAGTTTGTTGACAAACACTTCCTATTCATTTTTTTGAGAGTGTAAATAACCAAAAATACATTACTTTGCTCCTGCCAACGTTGAAACTTATCTTCCACGTCTCCGACCACAGCGCCAACTTCTCTAAGTCACTCTGAATACTGGAGCAATCTGCTTTGGATACTACATCTTTCCCCAGAGCGAAACACCAACGTCAAAGACCTGGGAGTGATCATGTCGGAGGATCTCACCTTCAAGGACCATAACATTGTATCAATCGCATCTGCTAGAAAAATGACAGGATGGATAATGAGAACCTTCAAAACTAGGGAGGCCAAGCCCATGATGACACTCTTCAGGTCACTTGTTCTATCTAGGCTGGAATATTGCTACACACTAACAGCAGCTTTCAAGGCAGGTGAAATTGCTGACCTAGAAAATGTACAGAGAACTTTCACGGCGCGCATAACGGAGATAAAACACCTCAATTACTGGGAGCGCTTGAGGTTCCTAAACCTGTATTCCCTGGAACACAGGCGGGAGAGATACATGATTATATACACCTGGAAAATCCTAGAGGGACTAGTACCGAACTTGCACACGAAAATCACTCACTACGAAAGCAAAAGACTTGGCAGACGATGCAACATCCCCCCAATGAAAAGCAGGGGTGTCACTAGCACGTTAAGAGACCATACAATAAGTGTCAGGGGCCCGAGACTGTTCAACTGCCTCCCAGCATACATAAGGGGGATTACCAACAGACCCCTGGCAGTCTTCAAGCTGGCACTGGACAAGCACCTAAAGTCGGTTCCTGATCAGCCGGGCTGTGGCTCGTACGTTGGTTTGCGTGCAGCCAGCAGTAACAGCCTGGTTGATCAGGCTCTGATCCACCAGGAGGCCTGGTCACAGACGGGGCCGCGGGGGCGTTGACCCCGGAACTCTCTCCAGGTAAACTCCAGAGTTCGTGTCTTCTTTAAATTTTGCATCTTACTTATTAGCCCTGTCTTAACATCCTTCCCGCACCTTGTGAAATAGAATGGGACCAAGAACCCATCCCTGGAGAACCCCATTCTTTAACCTCTAGCCACTCAGAGACCTCTCCTTTCAGAACCATTCACTGTTTCCGTTTGTCATTCATTTACTTAGACATGAAATCTGTCTCCTATGCCATACGTCTTTATTTTGGTCAGCAGCTGGATGGGTGAGAAAAGAGGTGCCTGGACGAATGTTTTCTGAAACTCTAGATGAACTGCATCTGTTGGGAATTTTTCAACCTAGTTTCTCTCTATAGAATTAAAAAAATCAGGCAATTTTGGAATGAGGGAGGGAGGCGACAGAGCGAAAAACGGGAAGGGAGGCAGGATATATGGGAGGGAGAAGACCAGGAAGGAGAAAGATAGCGAAGGAGGGAGGGATGAAGAGATGGAGGAAGGGAGGGAAGAGGGGAAGAACGAAGACAGAGAGGATGAAAACATGAGGAAGAGAGGGAGAGAGCAAGGAAGGGAAGGAGAGTGGGAGGAAGGAAGGAGTGAGGGAGGGAGACGGTGGGCCAGGATTGCATGATTGACAGTTGCGTTGACCTCTGGCAGCGAGCCTCGGGTAAGCGGACCACCCGGCCTCTCCTGCCTCTTACACCGACCTCTTCCTATCCTCCTACCTCCTCCTATCCTACTACCTCATCCTCAGTCCTCTTCTTCCCTCCTCTTCCTCCTCCTCCTCCTCCTCCCCCCACAACACCTTAGCGCACTCAAAACAGGACCAGGATGGCAACACCGTTTCCACCTCCCCCACCAACCCCCAACACTTCTCCCATACCCCTCCACCAACTCCAACAATCCCAACACTTCTCCCACACCCCTTTCACCACTTCCATCAACCCCACCACCTCTCCCACACACCCTCCATGAACTACAACACTCCCCTCACAACCCCCACACTAGCACTGTCTCACAACATTATCACTAAGACACAATTTGTCCACAACATGGCAGAGATGGTTGCCAGTGCTCTCTTTTTCCTTATTTTTTTTCTTTTAAAACGTGAAGACTTTTACACACACACACACACACACACACACACACACACACACCCACACACACACACAGTGGGCACCTGTGATGAGCGGAGTCCCACAGGGGTCGGTCCTAGGACCAGTGCTATTTTTGGTATATGTGAATGACATGATGGAAGGGTTAGACTCAGAAGTGTCCCTGTTCGCAGATGATGTGAACTTTATGAGGAGAATTAAATCAGATGAGGATCAGGCAGGACTTCAAAGACACCTGGACAGACTGGACACGTGGTCCAGCAACTGGCTTCTCGAATTTAAATACAAAGTCATGAAGATCGGAGAAAGGCACAGAAGACCGCAGACAGAGTAT
>NC_091312.1:14102039-14109539 GCF_038502225.1 Cherax quadricarinatus
TTATTTATTTTACATATTCCTTATTTTGGAATTAAGTGTTTGATTCCCTGTTGACATACGTTGCAAAACTCTCTGTACAAAATATTTTTGTTTCTCTTATTATATCCTGTTTAGTTTTTTTAAAAGTCTTAATAATGCAATAAATTTTCCTTCCATATAATCTTGTCCTTCCTGATCCATTGGAATACGATAACTCTTTCAAAAGTGATTTACCGTATTTTCCTGCATATAAGGCGCACCAGCATTACCAATGTTACAACATTATTACTATAAGGAAGTAAGTGTCCTTTTATAAAACACCACTTGGGTGATTTTCCAAGATTTTTCTTGAGAAAAAAGTGCGCCTTATATGCCGGAAAATATGGTAAATAGCTTATGTTGAAAATTTCTTCCTCTGTTCCAGCATAAACTAAGCCTTGTGCTGACGGTGTGTTGTCTCCGCCACTTCCTGTTGTTTCACTTGTATGCTGATCTATCACAATACAATAAACAATTATTTCATTTAAGAATTCTATGATCATTTATTTCCAGTTTCATAAGCTTATCAATTTAAAAGTTACTAGCCATTTTATCAACTTATTGTTGTGTTGCTGTTCTTCTTGGACTCTTTTACTTTTTTATTTTATTTCCTTTTTATTTAAGTGAAAAAAACTTTTTTTTTACCTTTCAACGATTTCCCTAAATATATAAACACACACACACATATATATATATATATATATATATATATATATATATATATATATATATTCTTTTTCTGAATTATATAGTTGTGCATTTTTAAAGTTTCCTTTGACTTGTAGCGAGACTTTTGCTACTTTTATTTCAGTTTTCAAAGTTGCTATTTTCTATATCAAAATATTCTATTTTTTCTATTTTGCCTTACATGGTTTTATTCCATTTTTTCGGTGTGTTGTTCCATCCACTAGGTTTATTTTCTGCTGTTATAAACAACATGCCAGCGTTTTGATACGCTACTCTCCGCCAATAGTAAACAAAAGGCTGCAATAGCAAACAAAAAAGTTTCAAAAAGGCTACAGTAGTAAACAAAAGACTATAATTTTTTTTAATATATATTTTAGGTTAAAATACTTATTAGTTTTTCTTACCCAGTAATCTTCCATACACATTTCTCGCTTAGCTTATTGAAGGGTCACCGCTCAGGCATATCTCCACAATCTACTCTCTGTACTATGGGCGGATAGATAGATCGATACGCCCTTCCTCCTAGTTGTGTGTGTGTGTGTGTGTGTGTGTGTGTGTGTGTGTGTGTGTGTGTGTGTGTGTGTGTGTGTGTGTGTGTGTGTGTGTGTGTGTGTGTGTGTGTGTGTGTGTGTGTGTGTGTGTGTGCGTGTGTGTGTGTGTGTGTGTGTGTGTGCGTATGTGTGTGTGTGTGTGTGTGTGTGTGTGTGTGTGTGTGTGTGTGTGTGTGTGTGTGAACAAGCATTCATTCTTTCCACATCACTTCCTTCGTATTCTTAATTCTTTTGTTCTTCGTCTAACTAATTTCAAGACGGTCCTCAATTTCCTGGAATTAATTTATAATTCAATATTCATCTGTGTATATATATATATATATATATATATATATATATATATATATATATATATATATATATATATATATATATATATATATATATATATATATATATATATATATATATATATATATATATATATATATATATATATACAGAAAACGTGTCAGCTTTATATTTAAACTGATGTTTACTTTATACTTTATGAATATGATAATGAAGTTAGATTCTCGTTTTATTCTATATACATATATTAGTCGCCTTTTTGTGTTTCTCTCTTTCCCTTTATCGTGATCTACCTATTATTCCTAAACTGTTGGAATTTCTTGGAAGATTGTGTCGCTTATTTACTGTTGTGGCTGCCATCTCTCTCTCTTCTAAAACCTGATTGTCAACTGTTTTTGAACCAATCTTTTAAATCTTTATTTTCTTCAACATTTTCCAGTCAGTTGCCTCATACTAGTATACATTACCTTCCTCAGCAGTGTAATTTATCACATTTTCTTTTACATTTTAATTTCAGCTTCAGACAATTTTTGACGATATTTTCTCCTCTTAAAAACTTTGGCTCTCCTATTTTCAATTGATTTTTCGTCCAAATCGTGTTCCGCTAGGCGTGTTATTTGCCGTGATTTTAAGAACGTAAGAAAAGGAGCACTGAAGCAGGCCTACTGGCCCATGCTAGGCAGGTCCAAGTCACACCCACTTAAGAAGGAAGGAGCACTGAAGCAGGCCTACTGGCCCATGCTAGGCAGGTCCAAGTCACACCCACTTAAGAAGGAAGGAGCACTGAAGCAGGCCTACTGGCCCATGCTAGGCAGGTCCAAGTCACACCCACTTAAGAAGGAAGGAGCACTGAAGCAGGCCTACTGGCCCATGCTAGGCAGGTCCAAGTCACACCCACTTAAGAAGGAAGGAGTTTTCTAGTTTCATGCTGATCTTGAAAAATATGTTGAGCTTCTTGCTGGAGTTTCCACATGTATGGTGCTGGATCTCTTTATGGTGTCGACTCTATTTTCTGTACTGGATCTATTGCGAAATTAAAGGGATAGACTCAGAAGTGTCCTTGTTTGCAGATGATGTGAAGTTAATGAGAAGAATCAAATCGGATGAGGATCAGGCAGGACTACAAAGAGACCTGGACAGGCTACAAGCCTGGTCCAGCAACTGGCTCCTTGAGTTTAACCCTGCCAAATGCAAAGTCATGAAGATTGGGGAAGGGCAAAGAAGACCGCAGACACAATATAGTTTAGATGGCCAAAGTCTGCAAACCTCACTCAAGGAAAAAGATCTGGGGGTGAGTATAACACCGAGCATATCTCCTGAGGCGCACATCAATCAGATGTGCGCCTGTGAAGAAGAAAGAGACTGCCGTGGAAACTGTTGTGGAAACATCTAATACATTCTCAGTGCTACCCGACGAATGTGAGTCGACTACTGGGAACGTCACGACGAAAGACATTAAAGAAGGTAAGAATATTGTTGTTGTTGGGGATAGCCAAGTTAGGTATATGGATAGGGCGTTCTGCTTGAAGGACAGGAGTAGGAGACAGAGAGTTTCCTTTCCTGGGGCTGGGATGGAGGATATTGTTAGCCGTCTGGATGACATCATGAGAGGTAATGGGAGCAATCCTATTATCTGTCTCAGTGCTGGAGGCAACGATGTTGGCAGACGTAGGAGTGAAGACCTGATTAGCAGGTATAGGTCAGAAATAGAAATAATTAGGAGTAAGGGTGGGAACCCTGTCATATGTGGTATTTTGCCAAGGAGAGGAGTTGGAAATGAATGGATGTCCAGGGCAATTGGAGTCAATTGCTGGCTGGACAAATACTGTAAGGAAAATGCGGTAACATTCATTGACAACTGGGACCTCTTCTATGGCAGAAATGACATGTATGCCAGGGATGGGGTTCACTTATCTACGTCTGGGGTGGCAGCACTGGCAACTGCAGTGGAGGGAGCAGTTAGGACTTTAAACTAGGAATAGTTAGTGGTATGGGTTTTGGCAGGAAAACAGTGAAGTCCCAGTGAAGTAATATTACGAGTTCTAGGGGAACTAGTAATAAGCAGAACGAGGTAGATATTGAAAAGCCAGGGACTTTGGGTGATAAGGACAGTAATAGGTTTAGTAGAAAAACAGAAATGAGCAGGAAGGGTAAAGAGAAAGGAGAGTCTTTCAATGTTTATTATGCTAATTGCCGTAGTGCTAGGAATAAGATGGACGAGTTGAGATTAGCTGCTAGTGCAGGTAACATTGATGTATTTGCCTTAACTGAGAAGTGGTTTAATTCAAAAAGTCGGGACATGTCTGCGGAATGTCACATTCAGGGGTTTAAATTGTTCCAAGTAGATAGAAGTATCGGGAAGGGGGGTGGGGTGGCATTGTATGTCCGAGATCGCTTGAACTGTTGCATAAAAACGGGTATTAAGTCTGAAGTAACACATACAGAGTCTGTTTGGATAGAATTTTCAGAGGGGCATGAAAAACTGATTTTAGGAGTGATATACCGTCCCCCAAACTTAGATAGGAACCAAGGGAGACTACTATGGGAGGAAATTGTTAAGGCCACAAGGCACGATAATGTAGTAATTCTAGAAGACTTTAACTTTAGTCATATTGATTGGAATTTCTTGACTGGGAATTTAGAATCATACGACTTCTTAGAAGTAGTTCAGGATTGTTTTTTGAAGCAGTTTGTGACAGAACCTACAAGGGGAAATAAAATGCTTGACTTAGTTATGGCAAACAATGAATCCCTTATTAATAATTTAGAAATTTCAGAGGAACTGGGTGCTAGCGACCACAAATCAATTACATTTAGCATTGAATGGAAGTACGATAGTAGCGATAACTCAGTAACAGTCCCAGATTTTCGCTTAGCAGATTACGATGGGCTTAGAGAACACTTATCATCTGTTGACTGGGGTAACGAAGAGAGCTATCAATATGACAGTTTTCTGAACACTATACATGCTGCTCAAAGAACGTTTATCCCATATAAAGAAATTAGATCAAATAGAAATGATCCAAAATGGATGAATAATAGGCTGAAATATCTACTAGGGCATAAGAAAGGAATTTATAGGCGTATCAAAAGAGGTGAGGGTCATCTTATGAATCAGTATATTGACATTAAGAGGGACATTAAAAAGGGGATAAGAAAAGCTAAAAGGGATTATGAAATTAAAGTTGCTAGGGATTCTAAAACTAACCCAAAAAGTTTTTTCCAGGTCTATAGAACAAAAGTTAGAGATAAGATAGGTCCCCTTAAAAATAACTATGGGCATCTTACTGACAAAAAGAATGAAATGTGCTCGATTTTAAATAATTATTTTCTCTCAGTTTTTACACAGGAAGACACTAACAATATTCCAGTAATTAATTTTTATTGTGGGCTAGAAGAAGATAAATTATGTAACATCACAGTCACTAGTGAAATGGTTGTGAAGCAGATAGACAGACTGAAGCAAAATAAGTCGCCGGGTCCTGATGAGGTTTTTCCAAGGGTTCTTAAGGAATGCAAAATGGAACTCTGTGAACCATTAACTAATATTTTTAATTTATCTCTTCAAACAGGTGTAGTGTCTGATATGTGGAAGATGGCTAATGTAATTCCTATTTCTAAAACAGGGGACAAGTCGTTACCGTCAAATTACCGCCCAATAAGCCTGACCTCAATTGCAGGCAAATTACTAGAGTCAATTATAGCTGAGATTATAAGAAGCCATCTCGATAAGCATAGCTTGATTAATGATACTCAGCATGGATTCACAAGAGGCCGGTCTTGTCTAACTAATTTATTAACTTTCTTCAGTAAAGCTTTTGAGGCTGTTGACCACGAAAAAGAATTTGATATTATTTACTTAGATTTTAGTAAGGCTTTTGATAGAGTTCCGCACCATAGACTGTTAAAGAAAGTGGCAGCTCTTGGCATTGGGGGAAAAGTGCTCTCGTGGATCGAGTCATGGCTCACTGACAGGAAGCAGAGAGTGTCCATAAATGGGGTTAAATCTGAGTGGGGATCTGTAACAAGTGGGCCCGTTGTTGTTTATAATATATATCAATGATCGTGATGAGGGAATTACTAGTGATATGAGCAAATTCGCCGATGACACAAAGATAGGTAGGATAATTGATTCAAACGTAGATCTTATGGAACTTCAGGAGGACTTAAACAAGCTCTATTCTTGGTCAGAAAAGTGGCAGATGCAGTTCAATGTAGATAAATGCAAGGTTCTGAAGCTTGGGAGTGGCCATAACCCTAGTACTTATAAGTTAAATGATGTAGAACTTAGCCATACAGATTGCGAAAAGGACTTGGGGGTTATGGTGAGCAGCAACCTTAAACCAAGACAGCAATGCCTAAGCGTACGTAATAAGGGAAATAGATTACTGGGATTTATATCAAGAAGTGTAAGCAACAGAAGTCCAGAGGTCATACTGCAGCTTTATATATCATTAGTAAGGCCTCACCTAGATTATGCAGCTCAGTTCTGGTCTCCATATTACAGAATGGACATAAATTCGTTAGAAAACATTCAGCGTAGGATGACTAAATTAATACATAGCATTAGAAATCTTACTTATGAAGAAAGATTGAATACTCTTAAGTTACATTCACTTGTTAGACGAAGAATGAGGGGAGACCTGATCGAAGTATATAAGTGGAAGATAGGTATTAATAAAGGGGATATTAATAAGGTCTTGAGGATGTCTCTCCAAGAGAGAACCCGCAGTAATGGATTTAAATTAGATAAGTTTAGATTTAGAAAGGGCATAGGAAAGTATTGGTTTGGAAATAGGGTAGTTGATGAGTGGAACAGTCTACCTAGTTGGGTTATTGAGGCTGGGACTTTGGGTAGTTTCAAATTTAGGTTGGATAAGTACATGAGTGGGAGGGGTTGGATTTGAGTGGGACTTTCACATCAGAGCTTATTTCTTGGGTGGCATTGAAAATTGGGTTGGGCAAATGTTTTGTTAGTGGGATAAATTGTAAAGGGCCTGCCTAGTATGGGCCAACAGGCCTCCTGCAGTGTTCCTCCTTTCTTATGTTCTTATGTTCTTATGTAGATAACTGCTGCAGCATACGGGCGCCTGGCAAACCTACGGATAGCGTTCCGATACCTCAGTAAGGATTCGTTCAAGACTCTGTATACCATTTACGTCAGGCCCATACTGGAGTATGCAGCACCAGTTTGGAATCCACACCTAGTCAAGCACGTCAAGAAATTAGAGAAAGTGCAAAGGTTTGCAACAAGGCTAGTCCAAGAGCTACGGGGATTGTCCTACGAAGAAAGGTTGAGGGAAATCGGCCTGACGACACTGGAGGACAGGAGGGTCAGGGGAGACATGATAACGACATATAAAATACTGTGCGCAATAGATGAGGTGGACAAAGACGGGATGTTCCAGAGATGGGACACAGACACAAGAGGTCACAATTGGAAGTTGAAGACTCAGATGAATCAAAGGGATGTTAGGAATGTAGTCAAGCCGTGGAATAGCCTAGAAAGTGAAGTAGTGGAGGCGGGAACCATACATAGTCTTAAGGCGAGGTATGATAAAGCTCATGGGGCAGGGAGAGAGAGGACCTAGTAGCAATCAGTGAAGAGGCGGGGCCAGGAGCTATGAATCTACCCCTGCAACCACAAATAGGTGACTACAAATAGGTGAGTACACACAGACACACACATACACATACACACACATACACAGACACACACAGACACACACAGACACTCACAGACACACATACACATACACACACACACACACATACACACACATACACACATATACACACATACACACACACACACATACACACACACACACACACACATACACACACACACATACACAAACACACACTCTCACACACACACACTCACACGCACACACTCACACACACACACACACGCACTCACTCACACACACACACACACACATACACATAC
>NC_091312.1:14114539-14122039 GCF_038502225.1 Cherax quadricarinatus
CAGGCTCATAATGCTTTTATTTGCTAATTGGAATGGGATATTTCAAGCACATGTGTTGCTACAGGCATTAAAGTCTGTGAATGCAGATACATTTTGAGAATAATCGTTTTCCTGCGTTGATTTTCAATGCAAATTCTGGTTGAGTGGGTTGAGTCTGAGGTGAGCGTGGGCGGACTTTGATGACTATCACCAGCACTGCACATCGTTGATCCTTTGGCACTTATCTTCTTTTTTGCCCTCCTGTCTTAATGAGTGGATAGGCTTACCTGTGATAGAAATAGATGATGCTAGTCTGGTGTGTGAGTGCGTGTGTGGCACCATCAATCATGGGATTAAATCACGTTCTCTTTCTCTCTCTCTCTCTCTCTCTCTCTCTCTCTCTCTCTCTCTCTCTCTCTCTCTCTCTCTCTCTCTCTCTCTCTCTCTCTCTTTCTATCTCTCTCTCTCTCTCTCTCTCTCTCTCTCTCTCTCTCTCTCTCTCTCTCTCTCTCTCTCTCTCTCTCTCTCTCTCTCTCTCTCTCTCTCTTTCTCTCTCTCTCTCTCATAATTTATTTTGAATACGAGGGTCACTCCGAACACAGGCAAAATTTAAAACCACCCACGTACAATTTTCTTCTCCGTGTGACCCACAATGCCTCCGGGTCACCAGGAACCAAACAAAAAAGTGACCTGTTTTCCCCTCATTTGCGTGCGTGACCCTCACTCATCAAGGTCCAAAATCATATGGTAACCACTACTGCCCCTTGCCCTTACTGCCGCCTCTGTGACTCCATGTATCATAGCAGCCAAATCATACAGCCTGGATAATATATTGGTACTGATTAGTGGTGGTGGTGGTAGTGGTTGTGGTAGTGGTGGTTGCGATTGTGGTGGTGGACTGTAGTATTGGTAGTGGTGGTGTTGTCGACTGTAACTTACATATATTATTAATATGTACATTTAGCATTGTTATTATAACAAGCCGTTGTCATCATTGTCTATTGATGACATAATGTCCTGACCCTTTGTTTTAACAACTTATGTTATTTAATCTATGTTTACCATTATAATATGCGGATAGTTCTGATTATTTGTAACATTGAGCGAGGAGGGTAAGAGGTGCTTGGCGTCGCCTTGCACTAACTACTTGCATAACGAGCGGTATGTGGGCTGAACTCTTGGCAAACTGCTGAGGTGAAGGGGTGTTCCCAGACCTTCCACACTCGCTCAGAGGTCAGGAGGCGTTTCGTCGCCAACGGGGAAGGACGAGGAGCTGTTGCTTTGTCTCATTAACATAGCCTCACACGCAAACATCTTACAAAATGTCATTTTTGGGGACTTAGAATTTCTTAGCATTATTTTTGTGTCTACACCTGTGTCCATTGTGTGCACTCTGTCTTTCGATCTATATTGCTGAACATATCTTCTGACAGGATGGGCTGTCACCTTGAACTTTATTTATGTTATCCATGACATTAACATACTTCAACATTTTCACGAGTACATATTTTATATTGTCACCGGTGGTTTAGTTTTGCACTTTGTTATATTTGAATATATTCTTAGAGAAGTGTCAACACTTGGTCGTGCGTTGCTGTGTTCTTCTTTTGCGACATAGTCATCGTGTAATGTTTGGGGACACAGTATTCTGATACATCTGTTCTCTGTGAAACACTCGTGTACCTAAGTGGAATACACTGTACAGTACGTCTTGGAACTGACTGTGACTCAGTTTCAGTGTTGTTAGTCCTAACCTACGTTTGGTGGACTGGACACCAATTTTGCACTTTCTGGTCTGTACTCAAGCCTCAGGAAGAGGTTTGCTTCTGCATACTAAACAGTGTGTGAAATTAGTATTTGTCCAACTTCGTAGATTCAGCCTATGCTAGGGTTGTTTGGACCTTAATTAATTTGTTGGTGCTTCGACGCAATATTCTTCACCAAGTAGCGACCAGTGAAGAGGCGGAGCCAGGAGCTATAACTCGACCCCTGCAACCACAGTTAGGTGAGTACAATTAGGTGAGTACGCACACACACACACACACGGGGCCAGGAGCTTGGACTCGACCCCTGCAACCTCAACTAGGTGAGTACACACACACACACACGGGGCCAGGAGCTTGGAATCGACCCCTGCAACCTCAACTAGGTGAGTACACACACACACACACACACACACACACACGGGGCCAGGAGCTTGGACTCGACCCCTGCAACCTCAACTAGGTGAGTACACACACACACACAAACACACACACACACATGGGGCCAGGAGCTTGGACTCGACCCCTGCAACCTCAACTAGGCGAGTACACACACATACACACACACACACACACACACATACACACACACACACACACACACACACACACACACACACACGGGGCCAGGAGCTTGGACACGACCCCTGCAACCTCAACTAGGTGAGTACACACACACACACACACACACACGGGGTCAGGAGCTTGGACTCGACCCCTGCAACCTCAACTAGGTGAGAACACACACACACACACACACACACACACGGGCCCAGGAGCTTGGACTCGACCCCTGCAACCTCAACTAGGTGAGTACACACACACACACACACACACACACACACACACTCACACACACACACACACAAACACAAACACACACACACACGGAGTCAGGAGCTTGGACTCGACCCCTGCAATCTCAACTAGGTGAGTACACACACACACACACACACACACACGGGGCCAGGAGCTTGTACTCGACCCCTGCAACCTCAACTAGGTGAGTACACACACACACACACACACACACGGGGCCAGAAGCTTGGACTCGACCCCTGCAACCTCAACTAGGTGAGTACACACACACACACGGGGCCAGGAGCTTGGACTCGACCCCTGCAACCTCAACTAGGTGAAAACATACACACACACACACACACACACACACACACACACACACGGGGCCAGGAGCTTGGACTCGACCCCTGCAACCTCAACTAGGTGAGTACACACACACACACACACAAACACACACGGGGCCAGGAGCTTGGACTCGACCCATGCAACCTCAACTAAATGAGTACACACACACACACACGGGGCCAGGAGCTTGGACTCGACCCCTGCAACGTCAACTAGGTGAGTACACACACACACACACACTGGGCCAGGAGCTTGGACTCGACCCCTGCAACCTCAACTAGGTGATTGCACACACACACACACACACACACACACACACACACACACATACACAAGGGGCCAGGAGCTTGGACTCAACCCCTGCAACCTCAAGTAGGTGAGTACACACACACACGGTTCCAGGAGCTTGGAATCGACCCCTGCAACCTCAACTAGGTGAGTACACGCACACACACACACACACACACACACACACACATGGGGCCAGGAGCTTGGACTCGACCCCTGCAACCTCAACTAGGTGAGTACACACACACATACACACACTCATACAAACACACGAATGAGGACATATATCGACATAGAGTTCTGCTCTAGAACTCCATCAAGTCATAAAGAAGCTTCAACAGCAACTTTAAAATCATGAGAAACTTCACCAGGAGAGAACACAACAAGCAAGACAACTTCAGCTCAGGAGTGTACAATTAGTGGCCCACTTGAGGTATGGCAGGTATGGCACGTGTCCTGGGTGCCACTTGAAGGGTGGCACCACTGAGCAGTTACTATTAAAGTCAGACAAGTCATCCTCGGATAGTGAAAAAAAAATCTTCAGATATATGATCTGTCTGGGTGAGAAGCACTAGGATGTCTAGATTGTTAAAACTCTCACATAAATTTTTAGTGTTCTGGAATATACATGACCACGTACCTCACAGTGCCACTGTCCAGTGCCAACTAAGACTGAGAGAACGTGGACATGACAGGATGGGAAGACGATGATGGTGGTGGTGAGTTTATTGACGAGATTTTACCTGAAGACACTGAACCTGATGACACTGAACGTAGTAAACTGGATGATGTCGAAGAGCCTCGAACTGTCATTCCAGAAGTGACTGAACAGCATAACATTGGATTTCTGAAGTTTGACAAGGATACTGGAAAAGCAAGTCTGCCTGATGCGTTGAGAACAGAAATAATAAAGCTGAGTTCGAAGTATTTCCAGAGCAGCGAAGGACTTTTCCTACCAACAAATAACTGATCAATGAATAAAACTTGGTTTAAGAGGAAATTGGGAAACGGTCCTGTCTGCTGGCCTATATATACTCCCTCCTCTCCTTTTTGTTAGTGTGACTTTGTAAATGATCCAAGTCAGACCGAAACGTCGTCGTAAGCTCCTCTCTTCTATGTGCAGGTTATTTGTGTATTGTTCCAGTCATGATATTGTGCCTTTTTTTGTCATTCGCATTGACCGTATTCAAAAGAGGCTGCAGGATTTTATTTGAAAGTCCTCCGAGATCTTTTTGATGATGAAAGAGAGGTGTTGGTTAGTGAGTCACTCGAGGAAGGATTCGGTCTCTGTCAAGAATGGAATACTGAAGTTGAAAGACGTCAGAGACGAAAGAAACGAAAGGCTGATGATAACTCGAGAGACGTTGGGTTAACAGCCCAAGAGGAAATGAAGAGTCATGAAGGCAACATTCGGTGGAAGGTTCGCTCGTATGTATGACACTGACGCCAAGTTTGGGCTCCTCGATGAATAACAACTATAAGAAGAGATTTTAGATTGTAGAATGTTGATATCAAGTCGGAGATGAGAGCGTATTCCCAAATCTTCGCATTGCTGTTTAAATAATGCTAACCATCGCAGTTTCCATCGCCAGCTGTGAGAGATCATTCAACAAGTTAAAACTAATACTTTTGTATATGAGGTATTTGAGATCGTCCATGGGTCAAGGCAGACTCTGTGCTTTGCATCAGTGAAAGCAAGAAAGGCGCAGTTATAATTGTCATGTAGCGCCATAATGTTTTTAATTAAAAGATTAAACGAGCTTAACTTGTATTTTTGAGCTGATTTTATGGTAAAGTTATGTAAGAGATGTGTGTCAGATGTTTTGACAGGGGCGCATTTTCAGTGCTTGTCATAGGCGCTATTTTCCGTACATACGCCCTTGTGTAGAACATTCCCTGCAATACACAAGAATAAAAAGGAACAATACCGTGACAGGAACAATACGCACATAGAAGAGAGAAGCTTACGACGACGATTCGGTCCGACTTGGACCATTTACAAGGCACACTAACACACGAAGGTGTAGGACCCAGTATATATAGGAGAGAGGGACAGGAACGGTAAAGAGAGGAAGAAGGGATTAAGTGGACAAGAAGTGGTATAGGTAATGCTGGTAGTGGAAGCAGTAGTAGAAGTAGTAGTAGTGGCAGAAGTAGTGGTAAACAGAAACGGGAGTGAAACGAGGCAATAGCAGTAGAAGTAGCAGTGGTAGTAGTAGTAGTAGTAGTAGTAGTAGTAGTAGTAGTAGTAGTAGTAGTAGTAGTAGTAGTAGTAGTAGTAGTAGTAGTAGTAGTAGTAGCAGCAGCAGTAGTAGTAGTAGTGGAAAGACTAGAAGCAATCTCAACACCAGAATTTACGAACACCAGAGTGCTAGCAGAACAGCAAGGCATGTGTTCTTCAACGCTGTGAACATTGACACCTCATGGCAAGATGATAAGCTGTTCATCAGAGAAGGGGACAAGACCAGAGACGGTCTTGATTAGTACACTCATCACCACTAAACTGAACCAAGTTGCATTTAGCTCAAGCAAACCACTTGCTAACATCGTAGTACAGAGATCATCTCAGCAATAGATTTGTACAGAAATGGAATACGTGTGCCTTACAGAACCCAGGTGATATTTCAACATGACCTGAGCAGTGTACCTGCTGCGCTGACCTGAGAGGTGTATCTGCTGCGCTGGCCTGAGATGTGTACCTGCTGCACTGACCAGAGCTGTGTACCTGCTGCACTGACCAGAATAGTGTACCTGCTGCGCTGACCTGAGCAGTGCAGTTGCTGTGCTGCTCCACACACTCAAACTACAAAGAGATCTGGACAGGTTACAAGCCTGGTCCGACAAATGGCTCCAAGAGTTTAACACCACCAAGTGTAAAGTCATGAAGATTGGGGAAGGACAAATAAGATCGCAGACGGAGTACAGACTAGGAGGTCAACGGCTGCAAAACTCACTCAAGGAAAAGGATCTTGTGGTGAGCATCATACCGAGAACATCTTCTGAGGCGCACATCAGCCTAATAACTGCTGCAGCGTGTGGACCCCTGGCAAACCTAAGGATAGCGTTTCGATATTAGGTAAGGAGTCATTCAAAACTCTGTACACTGTGTACGTCAGGCCCATATTGGAGTACGCAGCACCAGTATGGAACCCACACCTGGTCCAGCACGTCAACAAATTAGAAAAAGTGCAAAGACATGCAATAAGACTAGTCCCAGAGCTAAGAGGTATGCCATACGACGAGAATCAACGTGACAACACTGGAGGACAGGAGGGATAGGGAAGACAAGATAAGGACATATAAAATACTGAGAACTGACAATGTGTATAGGGACAGGAAGTTTCAGAGACACAGCAACAAAAGGTCACAAAGAGAACCTGAAAACTTAAATAAATCACATGGATGATAGGAAGCATTTCTTCAGTCACAGAGTTATCAGGAAGTGCAACAATCTGGAGAGTGATACACTGAAGGCAGGAACCATACATAGCTTTAAGAAGAGGCTCATGGAGAAGGGAGAGAGTGGGCCTAGTAATGACCAGCTAAGAGACGGGGCCAGGAGCTGTGGCTCTACCCCTGAAACTACAACTAGGTGAGCGCTCACACACACACACACACACACACACACACACACACACACACACACACACACACACACACACACACACACACACACACACACACTCACAGACACGCACACACAGACACACACACACACACACACACACACACACACACACACACACACACACACACACACACACACACACACATCTATACATACACACACACACACACACACACACACACACACACACACACACACACACACACACACACACACACACACACACACACACACACACACATATATATATATATATATATATATATATATATATATATATATATATCGTATTTTCTATGTGACCTGACGAAGCTCTACACTGTGCGAAACGTTTTCCCAATTAAAGCAACATATATCTTTTCGTAACTGTAAATGAATGGTTAGGATCTCAAGTGGTCAAGGTCTCAAGTGGTCAAGGTCTCAAGTGGTCAAGGTCTCAAGTGGTCAAGGTCTCAAGTGGTCAAGGTCTCAAGTGGTCAAGGTCTCAAGTGGTCAAGGTCTCAAGTGGTCAAGGTCTCAAGTGGTCAAGGTCTCAAGTGGTCAAGGTCTCAAGTGGTCAAGGTCAAGGGTTGAATGAACACAGGTAAAGAAAATTGTATTTTAATGTTTACCTTAATGCAATTAACCAGTCTCTCGAGACCAGCTGTGGTTCCTCCAGTCCAGCTGTGGTTCCTCCAGTCCAGCTGTGGTTCCTCC
>NC_091312.1:14129539-14142039 GCF_038502225.1 Cherax quadricarinatus
TAGCAGACGGACTCTCTCAACCATAACAAAAACAAATTAAAAATCTAACCATCCCACCTCAGGGAATCTTCTCAGCAAGATTCGTGGATCCTTCTCGTCATTATTATTTTTTCCCCCACCTTAATTGCAATTAAGCACCCTTCCTGTAGGGGCGAGAAGACCATGAAAATAAAGTGTGGCCCTAATGGCCCTGGCCGTGGCCAGGGAAGGTGCTCACTCGACACGCACACCACTAGGTAGAATTGACTACCATGTATCTGGACACTTAGGGAAGAGAACGCTCGATAGCACATTAGGGAAATGGGTCCATTAGCGAGGGAGCTCATTGCTCGCCAATTATACTTATCCCCATTGCAAGGGAACATCTGCAAGGGTCATTTAAAAGATGGTCTCTCTCTCTCTCTCTCTCTCTCTCTCTCTCTCTCTCTCTCTCTCTCTCTCTCTCTCTCTCTCTCTCTCTCTCTCTCTCTCTTTCTCTCTCTCTCTCCAATACACGCAGTTGTATATTCTGAATGCTGACCGAATACTGACGATCTCAAAGCCGAGTACCGATCAGAAGACCACTGTCTCTCATACCTTCACAACAATCAGAACGCCAGAAATATCATCAGGTGTAAGAATCAGAACAAAGCAACGAGGCCCATCATACAAGCTTCCACACACTCTCACTATACAAATCCACTTCTCTGTGTTTCTTAGCAGCTCACAGACCTGCAGATCAGACCCAGGCCTGGTCCCAGACCGTGCCGCGGGGGCGATCATTCTTGGAATCAACGAAGATAAGCAAAGATAAAAAAAAATCCATAACTTTTGAAAAACGGGTAAAATCAAAGCTGTATTAAATACAAGAACTAAATTCGATCAGGTAATAATGTTTAGAGAAATGTATCTGATGACGGAGCAATCAGACACAAGGGATGTCAACAATGCAACAATCTCAGAAGTACAGGCATGTTGTTACAGGTAGATTGCAGAAATATGAGACATAGCCATGCTCAAGGTAAGATTGTGCATTCGTCTGATTCCCTACACTGCAACAATGACAGCAACACTGCAGCAATGACGGCAATACTGCAACAACCACCGCAACACTGCAACCTCCACCACAACACTGCAACAACCACAGCAACACTGCAACAATGAGAGCAACACAACAACCACAGAAAAAGTTACAGTAACACTGCAACAGTCATACCTGGAGGTTACCTGGAAGTTATTCCGGGGATCAACGCCCCCGCGGCCCGGTCCATGACCAGGCCTCCCGATGGATCAGGGCCTGATCAACTAGGCTGTTACTGCTGGCCGCACGCAGTCCAACGTACGAGCCACAGCCCGGCTGATCCGGCACTGACTTTAGGTATCTGTCCAGCTCTCTCTTGAAGGCAGCCAGGGGTTTATTGGCAATTCCCCTAATGCTTGATGGGAGGCTGTTGAACAGTTTTGGGCCCCGAACACTTATGGTGTTTTCTCTTAGTGTACCAATGGCGCCCCTACTTTTTATTGGGGCATTTTGCATCGCCTGCCCAGTCTTTTACTTTCGTAGGGAGTGATTTCTGTGTGCAGATTTGGGACCATTCCTTCCAAGATTTTCCAAGTGTAGATTATGATATATCTCTCCCTCCTGCGTTCCAACGAGTACAAGTCAAGTGCTTCCAAGCGTTCCCAGTAGTTAAGGTGCTTGACAGAACTTATACGTGCAGTAAAGGATCTCTGTACACTCTCCAAATCTGCGATTTCACCTGCTTTGAATGGAGATGTTAATGTACAGCAGTATTCCAGCCTAGAGAGAACAAGTGATTTGAAAAGGATCATCATGGGCTTGGCATCTCTCGTTTTGAAAGTTCTCATTATCCATCCTATCATTTTCTTTGCACGTGCGATCGTGGCACTGTTGTGATCCTTGATCACAACAATCACAACATCACTGCAACAATGACAGCAACACTGTAACAATCTCAGTAACACTGCAACAGTCATAGAAACACTGCAACCTGGAGTTTACCTGGAGAGAGTTCCGGGGGTCAACGCCCCCGCGGCCCGGTCTGTGACCAGGCCTCCTGGTGGATCAGAGCCTGATCAACCAGGCTGTTACTGCTGGCTGCACGCAAACCAACGTACGAGCCACAGCCCGGCTGATCAGGAACCGACTTTAGGTGCTTGTCCAGTGCAAGCTTGAAGACTGCCAGGAGTCTGTTGGTAATCCCCCTTATGTATGCTGGGAGGCAGTTGAACAGTCTCGGACCCCTGACACTTATTGTATGGTCTCTTAACGTGCTAGTGACACCCCTGCTTTTCATTGGGGGATGTTGCATCGTCTGCCAAGTTTTTTGCTTTCGTAGTGAGTGATTTTCGTGTGCAAGTTCGGTACTAGTCCCTCTAGGATTTTCCAGGTGTATATAATCATGTATCTCTCCCGCCTGCGTTCCAGGGAATACAGGTTCAGGAACCTCAAGCGCTCCCAGTAATTGAGGTGTTTTATCTCCGTTATGCGTGCCGTGAAGGTTCTCTGTACATTTTCTAGGTCAGCAATTTCACCTGCCTTGAAAGGTGCTGTTAGTGTGCAGCAATTACAGTAACACTGCAACAATGACAATAACTCTGCAACAATCACAAGAACACTAACAATTACAGCAACACTGCAATAATCACAGCACTGCAACAATCCCAGCAACACTGCAACAATCCCAGCAATACTGCAACAATCACAGTAACACTGCAACAATCCCACCAACACTACAACAATCCCAGCAACACTGCAACAATCACAGAACACTGCAACCATCAACAGAAACATGTCAACACTCACAGTAACACTTCAGCACTCCCAGCAACACTGCAACAATCACATTACATTGCAACAATCGCAGCAACACTGCAGCAATCACAGCAACACTGCAATAATCGCAGCAACACTTCAACATTCACAACAACACTGCAACAATCACGGCAACACTTCAGCACTCACAGCAGCACTGCAATAATAACACTGCAACAGTCACAGCAACACTGCAACAATCACAGTAACACTGCAACAATCACAGCATCACTGCAATACTCACAACACTGCAATAATCACTGCAATACTGCAACAATCTTAACAACATTTCAACAATCATTGCAACACATCGACAATCATAGGTAACATTGTAACAATCACATAAACACTTCAACAATCACAACAACACTGAACCAATCACAGCAACACTACAACACAGTAACACTGCAGCAATCACAGCATCACTGCAACAATCACAGTAACACTGCAACAATCACAACATCACTGCAACACTCACAGTAACACTGAAACAATCACAGCATCACTGCAACAATCACAACACTGCAATAATCACTACAATGTTGCATCAATCTCAACAATCACAACACTGCAATAATCACTGCAATGTTG
Source organism: Cherax quadricarinatus (assembly GCF_038502225.1). Classification (NCBI taxonomy): domain Eukaryota; kingdom Metazoa; phylum Arthropoda; class Malacostraca; order Decapoda; family Parastacidae; genus Cherax; species Cherax quadricarinatus. The sequence continues at coordinate 14,132,946 of NC_091312.1, forward strand.
CAACAATCTCAACAACATTTCAACAATCATTGCAACATCTCGACAGTTACTGTAACATTGCAACAATCGCATCAACACTTCAACAATCACAGCAACACTTCAAGATTCACAGCATCACTGCAACAATCACAGTAATATTTCAGCAAATACTGCAACAATCACAGCACTGCAAAGAATCACAGCAACACTGCAACAATCATATCAACACTGCAACAATCACAGCATCAATGCAACAATCGCAAAACTGCAACGGTCACAGCATCACTGCAACAATCACAGCAACATTGCAACACTACCACAATCACAGCAATATTGCAACACTGCCAGAATCACAGCAACACTGCCAGAATCACAGCAACACTGCCACAATCATAGCAACACTGCCACAATCACAGCAACACAACAACACTGCCAGAATTACAGCAACACTGCAACGATCATTGCATTGCCTCTTCACAAACAGCTCGAACTCTGAAAAGGAGAGTGAAACGGAGAGTGTGGCTGACGTTTCGCTCCTCTGCTGGACCGTTCTCAGAGCTCCACTCAGAAATATTTTCAGAGGACGGATACAAGAATTTCGAAACGGCGAAAAACTCAGAAAATTAAAAAAAAAATCTGATTGGAATTCACCATGATAAAAAATATGAAGATGGGCTTGAGCCAAGAAGCCATTCAGATCATCTGATCGCAACTCTAATCAGAACTCGGGGAATACAGATGGAAATTCCAGGCCATAGTGGTTATACTTTTATACATAATTCACATATACGTAGTACATACGTTCATACATACGTAATACATAAATATACATAACAGATTATCGTCTATTCTGATTATTCTGAATCTCTGATTGCCTTGTAACATCAACCACGAATCAGAAGAGTCAGTCATGTGAAGCTTGTAGCCTCGATCAGGTGCGCTACTGATAGGCGCTCGAGGGGCTCTTGATCCGAGGAACTGGAGCTATCTTCCCCATTCCTCGGATCAATCCTCCTTGCCTCCCATTTCCCCCATGATCCGAGGAAAGGGGTTAGGGGAGGTTAGGTCCAATTTCCTGGACCAAGAGCCACACACTAGCCTCAAGGCGCCATCCTCGAAGGGAAATCCGGAGACATTCAGAACGCAACAGTAACGGGAGCGACGGTTGGCAACTGGAACAACAGTCGTCAATAGCAACAACGGTTGGCAACGGTAACAACGGTGATAAAGAGAACGTTTCTTCGTCAACGGGAACAACGGGTAGTAAAAACGGAGGCACTTGATGGTGAGCCTGACTGCGTAGTTACAGCAACCGCCCATCAGAGCCTATCAGAGTCCAGCACGGTGAATAAGCACTTTTTGGCTTGTTTTACAAGGAACTCTCATAGTTCCTTGACAATGTGAGTAGTCACGAAAGCGCTTGGAATTTCACTACTCTTTCATAGTGGTTGTTTTGCATATTTTAAAATCACCTGTTTACTGTGATCTTATTGCATATATATATATATATATATATATATATATATATATATATATATATATATATATATATATATATTATATATATATATATTATATATACACCACCTCTATAGCTGGAATGGGGACCCTCATCCTCAGAGAAGACAATGAACGTACCTCAGGGAAAACTCAAGGTTCTCCCCGGAGCTGTATATATATATATATGTATATATATATCATATATCCTGAGAGACACACATCCCGCTGGGAGGTGTAAACACCTCTCGTTGTATAAATACACCGACAAATACACACATTTCGCTGTATATACACTGAAAGACGCCCGGCCCTCAGTGTGTATGTAATGCCTTTTAGGCAGTATCTGTCAAACACACTTTACGTAAATTTTACGTATTCAATGTTGCATTTCTGTAAATTATTATAGCATGCAAATTTAGGGTTTCGCATCAAAACTAACTTAAGAATCAAGCCTAACTTTTGCTAAAGTTAGTGTAAGATAATTTACAAGAATCTTACACAGTCTATTTTAGGTTAACTTAATAATGATGCCTGTACGAGTATACTGAATAATTATGCGATTAGTGAACCGGAGGCTCGAATCTCCACCAATCCTTGCGCTGAAAGGCACACATGAAAACGGATGGGGAGAGAGAGAGAGAGAGAGAGAGAGAGAGAGAGAGAGAGAGAGAGAGAGAGAGAGAGAGAGAGAGAGAGAGAGAGAGAGAGAGAGAGAGAGAGAGAGAGAGAGAGAGAGAGGGAGGGTGGGAGGGAGGGAGGGAGGGAGGGAGGGAGTCAAGTCATCCGTCATAGTCGTAAACATAAGCTGTGGGGCGCCATCATACACCCTCTTGAGCTCCCGCTGATACAAGCAGCCTCAGGAGACCAGCCTCCAAGACTGATGATGGCTGCATGGGTCACACATCATACGCAGCCCATGACTGATGAGACAGCCTTCTGGATGCCAAAGACCCAGTGCTGGAAATCTGAAACTGGCTTCATACAGCCAAAGCTCCGGAGCTGGAAAGTTGCGACTGGCTTCTGAACGCTAAAGATCCAGTGCTGGAAAATTGCAATAGTCTTCTGGACACTAAAGATTCAGGGCTGGAAAGTAGCAACTGGCTTCTGGACGCTGAAGCCCCAGTGTTGGAAAGTTGAGACATTTTTTTCTGGACGCAAAAAATGAATTGCTGGAAAGCTAAAACGTTGTTTGGACGCTAAAGATCCGTGGCTGGAAAGTCACACTCACTTCAAAACACCAAATATTCTACTCTGCAGGATGAAATTGGTTTCTGGACGCGAAAAATCCAGGGTTAGAAAACGATATTGCTTTCTGAGCGCCAAAGACTGCGTCTACGAAAGCTCAAATTGAAATTTTAACACCAAATATGTGATGATGGAAACTTGACAGGAAGACGAGATTTGCTTTCGCATGCTAAAGATTCAATGCCGAAAAGCCGACATTGGCTTCTGAACGGTGAAGCTCCAATGTTGAACGGTAAAAATTCAATGCTGAAAGACCAAGACTGGCTTCTGAGCCGTAAAAACCCAATGCAGGGAAATCGAGATTGCCTTCTAGATGACAAAGATAAAGAGGACGAAAGTGGAGATGTGTGATCCAGTGGCAGACATTAGGAAGTATTTTAAGAGAGAAATAATGCAGGTGGTGATGGAAGACAAGGAACATATTTTAGTCTTCGAAAATCCGACGTTGGCAGGAGAATGAATCCCATGGCTTCAAGATTACAATACAAAACAGAACGAAACGACTCTTTCTGATTTTTAATGACGCTGAGAACGTCGCTGAATTCAACAAAAACTGTTCCAAGCCCTCTAAGACGTCAGGCAGGAAAGTAGTTTGTATGACGAATACATAGCGAATACCCCAACAGAGGTTACTTGTAGTCGCTTTCCGGGGATGACCGCCCCTGGAAGCAACCTAAACAAGCTGCACTTGACAGAAACACCAAACCATTCTTGGATCACTCACACCACCGCAGTGGGAGACCATTCAGCTTATCGGTCTTATCCTCTAAATAATCTGTTCTTGTTAGTGTTTCATGTCGGTGTGTATGGTAATATTCACCAGTGTTACTTGTCAGGGTTTCTCAGCAGTGTTTCTTACCTGTCGGTGCTTCGTATCAGTATGTTTCTATTTCTTTCTTATCAGCCAGCATTACAGTGCATTGTATCATTATCATCTTCTCGGGCTATGGAAGGCCTACTGGCGCAGGCTAGGCAAGGTCTATTAGCCTATGCTAGGTAAGGTACTAGTTCATGCTAGACAGGGCCTACTAGTCTATGTTAGACAGGGCCTACGAGTCCATGTTAGATACGGCTTATTCTAGGCAGGGTATTGGCCCATGCTAGGCAGGGTACTGGTTCATGTTAGGTAGGGTAATGGCTCATGCTAGGCAGGGCCAACTCGCCCATTATAGGCAAGGTGTACATGGTTCATTCTAAGACACCGTAATATTGTTTTCCTCAAAGATTTCATCTACATTATGTTCTTATGAAGAACTCAATGATAATTTTCATTGCAACGAAGAACTGCAGATAATTTAGAACCCGTCTTAATAAAGAACCGTCAAGGAAGCTCTATATTCATTGACTTGCCTTTCTCTGGCAATATATTTCGATAGCTTTCGGCTATTTGTCGTCAGATCGCTCTAATATGCTTGTAAGAGCACGCGAGTGGCCTCAGGGTTTGTTCCGTACCTCTCCTACGTGTGGGTTATGTGTGAGTTCTCCCTGTACCGCTGACTGTACTGCGTTATGATAAACTTTAAGAGTCCTCACCATCCTGGAGTAGACAAACTGGTGTGGGTAAACACCAGAGGCCCACTGTACCGCAACACCCCCCTCCCCCCATCCCCACACACACACAAACACCCACACCCACACGTTATTAAAGCAAACAAACAAGAGAAAGATCTGAGATGCAGATTATACCACATAACTATTGGGTTAGAGTAGAGGAGAGTTGTACCTCGTGGTTGGTTTACGTGAAGGATGCCTCTCCGCCAGATGACTCTCATAACTGCTCGTTACTGTAGAATGTAACAACTTTGCAAGAGGTAATTTCATTCTGTCTCCTCCTTATGCAGATACAGTGGGGGAAAATAATATGGTCATGATTGCCGCATTTATGACTCGATACGAGGAGAGTTATTATAAGAGTTGCTGAAGGCAGCAACAGAGCAAACAAGAGTGAACGATTAAATATTGCAGTAAAAGATATGAAAATATACATTTCTATATAGGTGGAGTTGTTATAGCTGAAATGCATATATATATATATATATATATATATATATATATATATATATATATATATATATATATATATATATATATATATATATATATATATATATATATATATATATATATATATATATATATATATATATATATATAATATATATATATATATATATATATATATATATATATATATATATATATATATATATATATATACATATATATATATATATATATGTATATATATATATATATATATATATAGGTTGGTAGACAGCAACCACCCAGGGAGGTACTACCGTCCTGCCAAGTGACTGTGTAACAGAAACCTGTAACTGTTTTATATGATGGTCGGATTGCTAGTGTTCTTTCTTCTGTCTCATGAACATGCTGGATAACAGGTACATCTTGCTACTTCTACTTACACTTAGGTCACATTACACAGGCAAGCACATGTATATATATATATATATATATATATATATATATATATATATATATATATATATATATATATATATATATATATATATATATATATATATATATATATATACATATACACATCTAGAGTTTTTCTTCTTTTCCTTAATAGCTCTTGTTTTTTTTTCTCTCCCTCTCTCTATTGTCCATGGGGAAGTGGAAAAGAATGTTGGACTATGTATTGGTAGACGAAAGACTGGTGGGTAGACTTCAGGTTATGTATGTTTATAGAGGGGCCACAGATATATCAGATCAATTTTTTTGTTTTTTGTTTTAGCTATAGTGAGAGTAAAAGGTAGATGGGATACAAATAGAATGTAATCAGCAAGTAAGAGAGAGGTGAAGGTTAATAAACTAAAGTAGGAGGCAGTCAGGGTAAGATATAAACAACTATTGGAAGAAAGATGGGCTATTGAGAGTATAGGGAGTAAGGCTGAAGAGGTATGAGCTAGATTTAATAATGTAGTGTTAGAGTGTTCAGCAGAAGTTTGTGGTTATTGGAAAATGGGTGAGGGAGGGAAGAAGAGCGATTGGTGGAATGATGAGGTAGAGAGAGTAGTAAAAGAGAAAAAGTTAGCATATGAGAGGTTTTTGCAAAGTATGACTGATATAAGGAAGCAGGAGTATATGGAGATAAAGACAGAAGTTAAGAGAGTGGTGAAGGAATGTTCAAAGAGAGCAAATAAAAAAGTGGGTGAGATCCTATTAACAAATTTTGTTGAGAATAAGAAAGTTTTGAGTGAGACTAATAATTTCACAAAGCCTAAGCATCGAATGCTTTTGGTAGTTAAAAATAAGGGAGGAGCATTATTAGATAAAGAGTTGGCGGTATCTGAAAAATGGAGGAAATTTTTCAAGGAACTGTTAAATGTTGATGAAGATAGGGAAACTGTTCATTGGGCAGGGAGGTACAACATCGTGTAGGAATGAGAACCATTTGTGAGTGTGGAGGAAGTACATGAAATAGTGAGTAGAATGAAAGGGGGTAAAGCAGCTGGGATTTATGGGATAAAGACAGAAATGGTATATGCAGGTGAGGATATAGTTTTTGAGTGGTTAATGCTTTTATTAAAAAAAATTGTGGAAAAAAGGTAAGGCTCTTAGGGAATGGCAGAGGTCATGCATAGTCCATTTGTATAAAGGCAAATGAACAAAAGAGAGTGCAGAAATTATATGGAATGAGTCTGCTGACTCTACCTGGTAAAGTGTATAGTAGAGTTATTATTGAAAGAATTAAGAGTAAGATGGACAGTATGATAGCAGATGAACAAGGAGGCTTTAGGAAAGGTAGGGGTGTGTAGACCAAGTGTTTACACTGAAACATATAAGTGAACAGTATTTAGATAAGGCTAAAGAGATTTTTGTTGCATTTATGGATTTGGTAAAAGCGTATGACAGGGTAGATAGGGTTTATGAGGATAACAAAAAGATTAGGTGACGAAAGACTGGATATCAGATTCGAGAGAGAGTATGGAGGAGGTGAATGTATTCAGATATTTAAGAGTGGACTTGTCAGCAGATGGGTCTATGAAGGATGAGGTGAATCACAGACTTGATGAGGGGAAAAGGGTGAGCGGTGCACTTAGGAGTCTGTGGAAACAAAGAACTTTGTCCTTGGAAGCAAAGAGGGGAATGTATGAGAGTATAGTATTATCATCGTTCTTATATGGGTGTGAGGCATGGGTGATGAATGTTGCAGTGAGGAGAAGGCTGGAGGCAGTGGAGATGTCATGTGTGAATATAATGCAGAGAATTCGTAGTTCGGAAATTAGGAGAAGGTGCGGGATTACCAAAACTATTATCCAGAGGGCTGAGGAGGGGTTGTTGAGGTGGTTCGGACATGTAGAGAAAATGGAGCAAAACAGAATAACTTCGAGAGTGTATAAATCTGTAGTGGAGGGAAGGCGGGGTAGGGGTCGGTCTAGAAAGGGTTAGAGGGAGGGGGTAAAGGAGGTTTTGTGTGCGAGGGACTTGGACTTCCAGCAAGCGTGCATGAGCGTATTTGATAGGAGTGAATGGAGACAAATGGTGTTTAATGCTTGACGTGCTGTTGGAGTGTGAGCAAAGTAACATTTATGAAGGGATTCAGGGAAACCGGCAGACCGGACTTGAGTCCTGGAGATGGGAAGTACAGTGTCTGCACTCTGAAGGAGGGGTGTTAATGTTGCAGTTTTATAACTGTAGTGTAAAGCACCCTTCTGGCAAGATAGTGATGGAGTGAATGATGATGAAATTTTTTCTTTTGCGGGCCACCCTGCCTTGGTGGGAATCGGCCGATATGTTAATAATATATATATATATATATATATATATATATATATATATATATATATATATATATATATATATATATTTATTTATTTTTATTATCACACCGGCCGATTCCCACCAAGGCAGGGTGGCCCGAAAAAGAAAAACTTTCACCATCATTCACTCCATCACTGTCTTGCCAGAAGGGTGCTTTACACTACAGTTTTTAAACTGCAACATTAACACCCCTCCTTCAGAGTGCAGGCACTGTACTTCCCATCTCCAGGACTCAAGTCCGGCCTGCCGGTTTCCCTGAATCCCTTCATAAATGTTACTTTGCTCACACTCCAACAGCACGTCAAGTATTAAAAACCATTTGTCTCCATTCACTCCTATCAAACACGCTCACGCATGCCTGCTGGAAGTCCAAGCCCCTCGCACACAAAACCTCCTTTACCCCCTCCCTCCAACCCTTCCTAGGCCGACCCCTACCCCGCCTTCCTTCCACTACAGACTGATACACTCTTGAAGTCATTCTGTTTCGCTCCATTCTCTCTACATGTCCGAACCACCTCAACAACCCTTCCTCAGCCCTCTGGACAACAGTTTTGGTAATCCCGCACCTCCTCCTAACTTCCAAACTACGAATTCTCTGCATTATATTCACACCACACATTGCCCTCAGACACGACATCTCCACTGCCTCCAGCCTTCTCCTCGCTGCAACATTCATCACCCACGCTTCACACCCATATAAGAGCGTTGGTAAAACTATACTCTCATACATTCCCCTCTTTGCCTCCAAGGACAAAGTTCTTTGTCTCCACAGACTCCTAAGTGCACCACTCACTCTTTTTCCCTCATCAATTCTATGATTCACCTCATCTTTCATAGACCCATCCGCTGACACGTCCACTCCCAAATATCTGAATACGTTCACCTCCTCCATACTCTCTCCCTCCAATCTGATATTCAATCTTTCATCACCTAATCTTTTTGTTATCCTCATAACCTTACTCTTTCCTGTATTCACCTTTAATTTTCTTCTTTTGCACACCCTACCAAATTCATCCACCAATCTCTGCAACTTCTCTTCAGAATCTCCCAAGAGCACAGTGTCATCAGCAAAGAGCAGCTGTGACAACTCCCACTTTGTGTGTGATTCTTTATCTTTTAACTCCACGCCTCTTGCCAAGACCCTCGCATTTACTTCTCTTACAACCCCATCTATAAATATATTAAACAACCACGGTGACATCACACATCCTTGTCTAAGGCCTACTTTTACTGGGAAATAATTTCCCTCTTTCCTACATACTCTAACTTGAGCCTCACTATCCTCGTAAAAACTCTTCACTGCTTTCAGTAACCTACCTCCTACACCATACACTTGCAACATCTGCCACATTGCCCCCCTATCCACCCTGTCATACGCCTTTTCCAAATCCATAAATGCCACAAAGACCTCTTTAGCCTTATCTAAATACTGTTCACTTATATGTTTCACTGTAAACACCTGGTCCACACACCCCCTACCTTTCCTAAAGCCTCCTTGTTCATCTGCTATCCTATTCTCCGTCTTACTCTTAATTCTTTCAATTATAACTCTACCATACACTTTACCAGGTACACTCAA
>NC_091312.1:14149539-14157039 GCF_038502225.1 Cherax quadricarinatus
TGGCAGGCTGTGGTGTTGTCAGGCTGTGGTGGTGGCAGGCTGTGGTGGTAAGTTGATATCTTTATTTTAGAAACTTCGATGTCTTTATTTACACAAACTGACGTCTTTATTGGAAGAAAATGACATCTTTTTTAAGAAGCTGACATCTTTAGAAATGATGTCTTCATTTTAAAAATTTATGTATTATTATTAAAGCAATTTGAAACAAAATAAATCATAACCTGGTCTGGGAAAAAATATTTGGTCCAGAACTGAACCACAGGGGGCGTTGACCCCCCTCAAATATCCTTCACTAACCTTAACAAAACACTGCTTATACTTTTTCATATATATATATATATATATATATATATATATATATATATATATATATATATATATATATATATATATATATATATATATATATATATATCCTCATGTATCTAGATACATTATCCTCTTCCACTTTCCTTATTTTTAATACAGGTGTTTTCTTTTTTCTTTCTTTCTTTCTTTTCTTCTGTTTTTATTCACATCACACATTGCCTCCTTTCTGCAATATATTTTTTTCCGAAATTTTCAGCCTTTACATTATTATTATTATTATTATTATTATTATTATTATTATTATTATTATTATTATTATTATTATTATTATTATTACTGTTATTGTATAATTTTCTCTTATTACTATCATTATAACATTTTGTATTATAATTATTATTATATGATTTTCTTTAATCATTACATAAAATATTTTATTTTATATTTTATATTTTTATTATTATTATTATTATTATTATTATTATTATTATTATTATTATTATTATTATTATTATTATTATTATTATTAATCTCTCAACAACACTGTGTCATCAGCAAACAGACACAGCAACAATATTCTCTCCACATCAGTTATATCATAACCTCGAGTATTTCTTCATTACTACTGCTACTGCCACGTCTATAAACACATTAAATAAAGAGGGGAGATGTTTCGCCCACTGACACCGAGAAAAACTGGACAACAGATAAACAAAGTAGTTGGCAACGTTGCTGACGGTCGATGAGAGAGACCTAATTAGCATTCTGGGAACAAACAATAAATTGTAATTGAATTAAAGTTAGAGTAATTAAAGGGACGGGTGGCAGCCCCTGTCTAATTATAGCCGTTGGTAGCTCTGTCTAATTAGGGCTTCTGACAGCCCTGTCTAATTATAGCTGTTGGTAGCTCTGTCTAGTTAAGGCTACTGGCAGCCCTGTCTAATTATAGCCGTTGGTAGTCCTGTTTGATTAATAGCTGTTGGTACTTCTGTCTGATTATAACTGTTGGAAATGTTATTCTTATGTACTGTATTTAACTTAACTTTAACACATTTCTATCTGTGTCTGTCTTGTAAATCTTTCTCTCTCTATCTCTCTCTCTCTCTCTCTCTCTCTCTCTCTCTCTCTCTCTCTCTCTCTCTCTCTCTCTCTCTCTCTCTCTCTCTCTCTCTCTAAACCTCATCACGAATGTGTATGATGTGTGGAGGGAAGGAGGGATAAAGAGAGGAGGGATGATGGAGGAAGAGAGGGGGGGAGCGAGGCAGGGAGAAAGGGAGGGAGGAAGGAAGGGAGGGAGGGAATTAACCTCCATCCCTTACTGACATGCTGCCTAGCTGACTGACTGGATGGGTTCACTACTGACTGTCTGGTAAGCTTGACTAACTGGCTGATTGGTTTGCTGGCTGGCTGGCTGGCTGATTACCTGACTGACCGACTGACTGGCTTGCTGGCTGGCTGGCTGGCTGGCTGGCTGGCTGGCTGATTGACTGGTTAGTTGGGTGGCTGGCTAGATGACTGTCTAACCGGCTAGGTGCACGAGATGGAAGCACTGGTAGTTCGTGTAGATATAAAAAGTAATAAAGAAGGGTGAAGGTACCCAGGGCCGTGGCGTGGCTCCGTCAAGCCGGACCAACCTAATGACGAACTCGTCTCAGCGGCAGCCAACAGCACCGCCGCGTTTCCCAATAAACTTGCGCACATGTATCATTAACCTTTAATTAAATTGGATCCACAACAATCTCCTGGTACAGACTCTCTCTCCCATCCCTCACTCTCTTTCACTCTCTCTCTCTCTCTCTCTCTCTCTCTCTCTCTCTCTCTCTCTCTCTCTCTCTCTCTCTCTCTCTCTCTCTCTCTCTCTCTCTCTCTCTCTATCTCTCTCTCTCTCTCTCTTTCTCACTCACTCTCTCTCTCTCACTCTCTCTCTCTCTCTCTCTCTCTCTCTCTCTCTCTCTCTCTCTCTCTCTCTCTCTCTCTCTCTCGTACCCATCCCTCTCCCGCTGGCTTTATATAGAAGGAGCAGCTATCGCATTACATAAAATCTAAAGTGGTACAGGCAATCGGTAGATGTAATTATAAATTGATGTTGAAGGCGCAGGTTGGTCCGCCATCTCCCCCGCTAACGGCGCTATCTCACGCCCAGCTCCTTATCTGCCCCCGCCTGACGACCCGCCACCACCAACTGCCGCTTAAATCACACAGTAATTAGTTTTCTGCATGAAACCCGGAGTGGCGAGGGGTAGGGATGGAGGGTGTTCGTATTACTGGGGTCCGATAATAAATTACGGCCAGAGAGAGAGAGAGAGAGAGAGAGAGAGAGAGAGACGGCTAAACAGGCTCTTGCAGTTGTTTTTCCCGCCAATTTTTTTTTTTTTTGCATTTTATTTTGTGCGCGCAGGACATTTTTTTTTCCTTTTTTTTTTTGGCGCGAGTCGGACTATTCAAAACAAAACGTCCGATTCTGAGCGATTCGTCTTCGGCTACAATTGGTGTGGGACTCGGGGGCGTCTATGGCAGTCCGGCTCGCACCCAATCCGGCAAATTATCACCGCTGAGCGGGCAACCTCAACACGATTCTCCAGGGAGAAAATGGCGAATTCGTTGATGCGCAAAAAAAAAAAAGAAGTAAAGGAGCGTTCGTACCGTCTGATTATTTGCGGTAAATATCTGACATTTTGAATTTGTTTGTGGTTTATTACATAATTTACGGCGGAGGACGTTCTTATTATCAAAGTAATAATAACTCCAGCGGCATTCCTCATTATTTTCTTCTCAAATAATTATATGTTTGTTTAGAGTTCACCGTCCATGATGCAGAGGCAGCCTCAGTGACCTGTGTCCAGTGACCTGTGTGACCTGTGTCCAGTGACCTGTGTGTCCAGTGACCTGTGTAACTTGTGTCCAGTGGCCTGTGTCTAGTGTTCTGTGTGTCCAGTGACCTGTGTGTCCAGTGACCTGTGTCCAGTGACCTGTGTGACCTGTGTCCAGTGACCTGTGTAACTTGTGTCCAGTGGCCTGTGTCTAGTGTTCTGTGTGTCCAGTGACCTGTGTGTCCAGTGACCTGTGTCCAGTGACCTGTGTAACCTGTGTCTAGTGACCTGTGTGTCCAGTGACCTGTGTAACTTGTGTCCAGTGGCCTGTGTCTAGTGTTCTGTGTGTCCAGTGACCTGTGTGTCCAGTGACCTGTGTCCAGTGACCTGTGTAACCTGTGTCTAGTGACCTGTGTGTCCAGTGACCTGTGTAACCTGTATCCAGTGGCCTGTGTCCAGTGTTCTGTGTGTCCAGTGACCTGTGTGTCCAGTGACCTGTGTAACCCGTGTCCAGTGGCCTGTGTCTAGTGTTCTGTGTGTCCAGTGACCTGTGTCCAGTGACCTGTGTAACCTGTGTCCAGTGGCCTGTGTCTAGTGTTCTGTGTCCAGTGACCTGTGTAAAGTGAACCGTGTCCGGTAACCTATGTCCCGTAACTTACGTCCAGTGACCTGTGTGACCTGTGCCTTTGGACCTGTGTCTGGTGACCTATGTAACCTGTGACCAGTGACCTGAATATCCAGTAACCAGCTTACAGTGACATGTGTGACCTGTGTCTAGTGACCTGTGACCAGTGACCTGAGTGTCCAGTGACGTGTGACCTGTGTCCATTGACCTGTGTCTAGTGACCTGTGTCCAGTGACCTGCGTCTAAAGACCTGTTTGACCTGTGACCAGTGACCTGAGAGTCCAGTTACCAGCGTAAAGTGATATGTGTGTGTGTCCAGTAACATGCGTGACCTTTGTCTAGTGACCTGTGTGACCTGAGTCCGTGACCTGTGTAACCTGAGTCCGTGATCTGTGTGACTTGTGACAAGTTACCTGTGTCCCTTAACCTGCGTCCTGTGACTTAAGTTCAGTGACTTGTGTGCCCAGAGACTTATGTCCGGTGACCTGCATCCAGTGACCTTCCCTATGTGTCCAGAGGCGTATGTCCATTGACCTGTACTCACCTGTATATGATGGCACGGGTCGAGTCACAGGTAAAGTATCCAGTGACCTGTGCGTCCTGTGTCCAGTGACCTGTGTCCTGGAGCCTGTGTCCGGTAGCCTGTAATCAGTGACCTGTAACCTATGTCCAGTGACCTGTAACCTGTGTTCAGTGACCTGTGCGTTCTACGACGTAAGTCTTGTGACTTGTGTCTAGTGACCTGTGCCTAGTGACATGTGTCTGGTGATCTGTGTCCAGAGACCTATGACCTGTAACATGTGTCCAGATACCTGTGTCTGGCGACCTGTGATCTGTAACCTGTGACAAGTGACTTGTGTCCAGTGACCTGTAACATGTGTCCAGTGACTTGTGTCCAGTGACCTGTGACTTTTGTACAATGACCTGTGTGACCTATATATAGTGACCCAAGCCATGTAGCCCTGTGTCAAGTGACCTGTTCACAATGACCTCAGTCCAGTGACCTGTGTCACATAACATGTGTATTGTGACTCAAGCCCAGTGACCTGTGCACTGTGACTCTAGCCCAATGACTCAAGTCCGGTGACCTGTGACCTATGCCTGGTGACCTGGTGGCCCTCATCTGGGCATCAGTTTCTGACCACACACGACTGTTTGAGAATGATATACTAGCCAAGTCCAAGTCTGAACAACGTGTTCCGTGGCTCGGTTAGTAACGCACTCAGCTCCCACGCTGAGTGACCGGGGTTCGATCCCCGGCACGGGTGAAAACGTTGGGCATGTTTCCTTGCACTTGCTGCCCCTGTTCACCTAGCAGTAAGTAGGTACCCGAGTGTTAGTCAACTGTTATGGGTGGCATCCTGGGAGGTGGTAGTAAATCTTAAGGTTGAGCTTTGGCATAAACTGAGGTAGGATAACAGCTCTTAGCCGGTAAGACTGATTTGTGTAAAAAAAAAAGAAAAGAAAACACGCACTGCTATATCAGAAGGCGACAGTAAGATACCAGGTAACTTGACTGAAGAAGGAAGGAGGGGAGCTCAGGGAAAAGAAAAGGGAACTACGGTAAGGGTGAGGTTTGAACTCCAGGCCACTGGGTAAGCCACTGGGCCAGCTGGCTACATACACTGACCTGTGAATTCTACGACTCACTCACCATGGGTTCAAACCTCACCCGTTTCGTGGTTTGTGAGTCAGAAGACGTGCGAAGTGTTGAACAGGCAACACCAGGAAGCCCAAGAGACAGGTTACGCCGGCGTGTGCTGGACACCATACACACAAACATGGGCAAGAGGTAAAAAAATCAAAACTGATGAAGGTGGACGCATCCAAGTCAATGAGATCTGTCCAAGTGTCACTATGAATTCTACGAGAGGGAGCGGAAGTAGTGTGTGTTTGTGTGACCCACTGGCAAAGATCTACGAGAAGTCAATGGACAGGGACAGTTGCCAGAGATCTGGAAGATAGCGAAGGTAATACCTATATTTAAAGAAGGAAAGAGGCAGGAGGAAGCGCTAAACAACAGACCAGTTTCTCTGACGTGCATTCCTGACAAGGTAATGGAGAAAATAATCAGAAGAGTGGTAGAGCACATGGAGAGATATGCTTTCATACACAGTAACCAGTATGGGTTCAGAGATGCCACATTTTGTCTTACCAACCTTTGGAATTTTATGACAGAATAACAGAAGTTAAATAGGAAGGTAAAGGATGGCTGGATTACATTTTCTTAGAGTGCAAGAAGGAGTTTGATGCTGTACTCCACATGTAACTGGGGTAAAAACTTAAGGTGCAAGCAAGAATATCTGAGAAAGTACTCCAGTGAATTAAGTAGCACTTTAGGATAAGGTAGTAAAGGAAGAGACGTCAGAATGGGAAAGAATAACAAGCGGGGTCCTGTAAGGATCAGTATAAAGACCACTACTGTTTATGGTTTATCTGAAAGATATACCATATGAAATTAAGTCAAGAAAATAGCAAAAAGGCACAATACCGCGACTGCCTTGTGTTTGTGGTCTTACCCCTTGTAGGCTCTTAGCTCTCCTGCAGTGCTCCGCTTTCTTGGCCTTTGACTGACTCCATTACTACTACTACTACTACTACTACTACTACTACTACTACTACTACTACTACTACTACTACTACTTCTACTACTACTACAACCACCACTACACTAACACTACTACTACTACTACTGCTACCACTACACTCTACTACTACTACTACCTACTACTACTACTACTACTACTTCTACTACTACTACTACTACTACTACTACTACTACTACTACTACTACTACTACTACTACTACTACTACTACTACTACTTCCACCACCTGCCTTACCTTTGCTTCTATTCCTCCTCCTCCCACCTCTGTGGTCTTGTCCCTGTCAGCTAGCCTATGTATACTGGTTTCTTCTCTCCTGTCTGTTAGTGTGACTTTGTAAATGGTCCAAGTCGGACCGAAACGTCGTCGTAAGCTCGTCTCTCGTATGTGCGGGTTATTTGTGAAATTAAGTCAGATGTATCACTGTTGATAATGCAAAAATAGAGAGTAGAATAGAAGATGATAGAGAAAGAATTTAAATGATTCTGGACAAGCTGAAAAATTGGTCAAGTAAGCTGTTACTTGAACTCAACCCCAGCAAATGCACGGTTATGAGGACTGGAGAAAGAGCAAGAAAACCGGACACAGAGTACAGACTCGAGGGTAGGGGGTAAGAGGCCACAGAAAACACTTTAAAAAAATACATCTAGGGGTGCGCATAGTGCCCAGTATATCGCCAGAGGCTCATATCAACCGAATAACCTCGGCAGTTTAAAGAATCTGAACAAAGAGTCATATACTACATAAGTCAGGCCTGTCTTCGAGTACGCAGCACCAGCATGGAACTCACACCTGAAAAAGCGGAGAAAGTGAAAAGGTACGTGACGAGGCTTGTTCCAGCACCTAAGTGGTAAGAGTTATGAATAGTGCTACAAAGAGAGCTGTGAGGAGAGCTGTGAGTCGACTAACACCCAGGTACCTATTTTACTGATAGGTGAACATGGACAGCAAGTTTCTTAAGGGAACACGCCTTAATGTTTCCACCCGTACCGGAGATTGACCCCTGGACCTCAGTGTGTGAGCTGAGTGTCCTAGCAATCGAGCTACGGGACACCTTATGAGGAGAGGCTAACAGAATTTAATCTAACTACTTTGAAGGTGTCTAGAACCAGGGAAGACATGATAACAGAGGCGGGAAACAGGTACTTGGGGGT
>NC_091312.1:14162039-14184539 GCF_038502225.1 Cherax quadricarinatus
GGCAGCTGCCCTTCCTCCGATGATCTGTTCAAGACATTTGATACTGGGACACTTCAATATTTCTGTTCCTTCCTTCAGTACCCTTGATGATATTTTAGTCGGGTCCCGGTGCTTCGCTGTGTCTAATTCATTCACTAGTTTCTCCACTTCTTCCTTCGTTACTAGAATGATCATTAGGTCTTGCTGTTGAGTTAAACTCTCGTTGTGCTCTGGTAACCCCCTCCCCCCCCCTTGATCTTTTGTAAATACTTTCTTACACCTTCTCTTAAGTTCTTCACATTTGTTTATGTCGTCTTCTTCACGTGAGCAAACACTAGGAAATATTTATTGGAAAATGTTTCGGTCCTGGGACCTTGATCGCATCAGTGATCAAGGTCCCAGAAATAAAACATTTTCTAATCAATATAGTCCACTGTAAGATCTCCTCCTTCCTTTTTTTTATCATGTGAGTTCTTAGTCACTTTCTAAGGTGACCATGCAAGAGCTTTTGTTCTGTTTTAGTCTTTATTGCGTCGTCATTTTCAAAATGCCACTTCTCTTCTTCCTCCGTTCTTAGTCTAGCGTAATCGTATCTGGCTTTCCTGTTCATTTCCTTGTTTTGCTCTTTCCTGAGCTCCACGTCTTGTTAAGATCCTTTGGACCCTCATCTTTGGTTCTCAACTTTCCTGGGTGAACCACGAATTCTATTTCTTTCTTATTCTTTCTCTTCATACGTAATGTGAGTTGCTTCCCTGCACTATTTTGTCTATTATATCAAATATTTTGTGTATTTTTTTTTCATTTAGTTCTCCTTCCCAGTGTATTCCCTTTAAGTTGTTCTTCATTTCCTCATAGCATCCCTTTTGTGATCTGGTTTGCATTTTGGCCCGGTGGCCTGGTGGCTAAAGCTCCCGCTTCACACACGGAGGGCCCGGGTTCGATTCCCGGCGGGTGGAAACATTTCGACACGTTTCCTTACACCTGTTGTCCTGTTCACCTAGCAGCAAATAGGTACCTGGGTGTTAGTCGACTGGTGTGGGTCGCATCCTGGGGGACAAGATTAAGGACCCCAATGGAAATAAGTTAGACAGTCCTCGATGACGCACTGACTTTCTTGGGTTATCCTGGGTGGCTAACCCTCCGGGGTTAAAAATCCGAACGAAATCTTATCTTATCTTATCTTATCTTAATGGGGTGGACTGGTAAACCAGCTGAAGGCGTCGGTCAGATGACCACAAGCTCCAAAGGCGGGTCATCATCTGAACAAGACCCTCGTCAGGAGACACTTGTCCTGTATCCTGACGAACCTTACCTAACCTAACCTCTCCTTCCATTTCTCTCTACAGTGTCACTGTCACTAGGTAATCAATTCTTAATACGTCATGGTCACTGGCTCCTAGTAGTCATTTTCATGCTCGTTGGATCATCTTCCCATCTCATTCTCATCATTTTCCTCACATGTTGCCTCATGATGTTGCTTATTACTGCTTCCTGGAATTTTACTCTCCGGGTTTCCTGTCCTCAATGTGGGAGCCAGTTATTTAGGTTGATTTCCATATAGTTAAAGTCTTTTACAGGCCGGGGTTTTCCTTTTATCTATCTTTATCTGTTAATTGTTCTATTATATTTGTTGTGGTTCTGTTGTATTCATCCCTTGGTCGGTTGTTGCCTGAGTCGAGTATCACATACCACAACACAACCACCATCACCTTGACCCTTCCAGTTGTTACTCTCACTGGTATAAATGTTCTGAACTGCACTGCTTCCATTTATCTCTTATTTAGGAGTGTTACTTCTCTCTCTCTCTCTCTCTCTCTCTCTCTCTCTCTCTCTCTCTCTCTCTCTCTCTCTCTCTCTCTCTCTCTCTCTCTCTCTCTTCTCTCATCTCTCTCTCTCTCTCTCTCTCTCTCTCTCTCTCTCTCTCTCTCTCTCTCTCTCTCTCTCTCTCTCTCTCTCTCTGTCTCTCTCTCTCTCTCTCTGTCTGTCTCTCTCTCTCTCTCTCTCTCTCTCTCTCTCTCTCTCTCTCTCTCTCTCTCTCTCTCTCTCTCTCTCTCTCTCTCTCTCTCTCTCTCTTTACACAGGGTTTGACAAGGTTAGGTTAAGGATCCCTAGCTTTATTGACAAGCTACTTACAGGTTAAGGATTCCTAACTTTATTGAAAAGCTAAGAGCTGTTACCTATATCAGCTCATTTGAAAGCATTTTAATTGTATGAAACATACAAGTAGGGAACAGGATGAAGTTGGAGCCATCTGTGGACCAGCATTTTCATCTGATCAACTGACTTTATCTCGCTGACATCATAATGCTGTACGAATGTGTTCCATACTCGAGTCATCCTGGGTATATAGGATCTCAGATGTAGTGATGTTCTGGAGAAGGGTACAGCCAGAGTGAAGTTGCTGCTTTCTGTCCGTCTTGTGGTATAGAAGCTTGCTTCACGCTGTCCTCGAATTGGATCCAAGTATGATACTTTGATAATATTGGCCTTGTACATAACAGTAAGGCCACCCACATCCCTCCTGTGTTGAAGGCTCTGCTGAAATGACAGATCTAGGATTGGTCCAGTCGAGAGATGAGACGTCTTGCTCTGTTCTCTACTCTGCCAAGCAGTCGCAGATGAGAAGGGGGGCAGGCGTACCAAGAAAGTGGAGCATACTCAAGGTGTGAGCTTACTTGTGCCTCGTACAAAATCTTGCAACCCCTACTGTCAAGCAGATGCGAGATAAGCTTCCTGGCTGTCTTGTTTGCAAGATTTACAACGTGGTTTTTCATGGTCAGTTTGGAGTCAAATTTCACCCCAAGGATATCAACTTCTTTCCCATGTGCCAACACCCTCCCATTCATCCTTACTACTGTACCGGCATTACCATCATGGCTCCTAGAGATCATCATCATTTGTGTTTTCTCAGGTGCAAATGTTACTTGCCAACTATTTCCCCAAGCTGATATAGCTCTTAGCTGGTGATTGATGTAGCTTAGAGCAACTGGCATTTCTTCTCTTGGATAAGTGAATGTCAGTATACAGTCGTCTGCATATGCATGGGGTTCTGCGATGAGATGAAGAAGGTCATTGAAGCAGACATTCCATAACAATGGTCCCAGAACGCTTTCTTGTGGAACACTTGCCCCAACCCCAATAGGATGCCTTGCTGATTCTGTTCCATTGAAGACTATCCTTAGAAATCTACCATGAAGGTAATCACTGAGGAGACATAGTGTAGAGCCTGCAATTCCCAGAGCTTGCAGTTTTGCTAAGAGGCCCTGGTGCCACACCCGGTCGAAAGCACCAGCAATGTCCAGTGCTACCACACAGCTGACTTTGGATTCATCCAGTGACTGGTGCCACTTAGTGGAGAGGTTTAACAACAGATCAGCAGCAGAGTAACTTTCCTGAAGCCATGTTGACGGTCACAAAGTAGTGAGTGGTAATAAAAAAACTCTGTCATTTGTCTTGAGATTATTGTCTCAAGGAGCTTGCCAGTGATTGACAGGAGTGACACTGGTCTGTGGTTACTGATTTCTGCTCTGCTTTTCTTTTTGTGAACAGGGACTACATTTGCCTCTTTCCATAGAGAGGGCCATTTACACTGTACTAGGCAGTGCTGAAAGATGCGAGTTAGAGGTGCTGCTAGCTGGTCTGCACATCTTCTCAGCAATCTTGGGCTCAACTTGTCTGGGCCCACAGCCTTTTCTTGGTCAAGCGATTTAAGAAGGAAATGCACCTCTTCCTGCCTCACTGTCACCACTGACAGTTTTGACACATTTCTTGCAGCTAGCCAAGGAGGGTCCCTTGCTGGATCAGGAACTTGCATTTTGGTAGCAAAGTGTTCAGCAAAGAGGTCCGCCTTCTCTTGACTACTAGTAGAGGTGGTCCCATCCTGTCGATTTAGAGGTGGAATGAGTTCATCAGGCAGATAACCTTGTCTGTCCTTGACCAGGGACCACCAGGTTTTGGAGCCTACCCTACCTGATGCTAGCTTTCTTTTAGTGTCCACCTCCCATTTAGCAATGGCCCACTTTTGAACGTCACCCATATGCCTACAGACTTGCGTGTGCAAGTTCCTGTTATAGGTGGTAGGATGTCTCTTATTCCTTCGCCAAGCCTTGTACTTAGCAGTATAAGCCTCTCTCTCTCTCTCTCTCTCTCTCTCTCTCTCTCTCTCTCTCTCTCTCTCTCTCTCTCTCTCTCTCTCTCTCTCTCTCTCTCTCTATCCTTCCACAGTACCGTGGCGTTGCCAGAGGGCAGCTCCCTCCCTCAAGCCTTTTCGTTCCTGGCGAATATATCATCATCATCATCATCATCATCATCATCATCATCATCATCATCATCATCATCATCATCATCATCATCATCATCATCATCATCATCATCTTCCGCTGCACTTACAAACCGTCAGGGAAAAATCGCATGTGCTATTGTACCCAAAGACATTGTCCGCACTCTTGTGCTGCTGTCTGGGCTGTCTTCTGTCGTGGTTCTGCTGTCTTCTGTCGTGGTTCTGCTGTCTTTTGTTGTGGTTTTGTGGCTTCTGCTGTATTCTGTTATGGTTTCTGCTGCCTTCTTTTAAGTTTTTTGTTATATTCTTTTACGATTCTGTTATCTTCTGCTACGGTTTATTTCAGTTAGTCACTTTTATCTTTGATATCCTCTACAGGTGTGTAACACGTACCTTGATTATAATATTCTTAATCAATTATTGTTCCTACTTTTCAGACTTCAAAGATTTCGCTTGCTGCTCCGTTAATGTGTGTGTGTGTGTGTGTGTGTGTGTGTGTGTGTGTGTGTGTGTGTGTCTGTGTGTGTGTGTGTGTACTCACCTATTTGTACTCACCCATTTGTGGTTGCAGGGGTCGAGTCACAGCTCCTGGCCCCGCCTCTTCGCTGATTGCTACTAGGTCCTCTCTCTCCCTGCCCCATGAGCTCTATCATACCTCGCCTTAAAACTATGTATGGTTCCCGCCTCCACTACGTCACTTTCTAGGCTATTCCACGGCCTGACTACTCTATGACTGAAGAAATACTTCCTAACATCCCTTTGATTCATCTGAGTCTTCAACTTCCAATTGTGACCTCTTGTGTCTGTGTCCCTTCTCTGGAACATCCCGTCTTTGTCCACCTTGTCTATTCCGCGCAGTATTTTATATGTCGTTATCATGTCTCCCCTGACCCTCCTGTCCTCCAGTGTCGTCAGGCCGATTTCCCTCAACCTTTCTTCGTAGGACAATCCCCGTAGCTCTGGGACTAGTCTTGTTGCAAACCTTTGCACTTTCTCTAATTTCTTGACGTGCTTGACTAGGTGTGGATTCCAAACTGGTGCTGCATACTCCAGTATGGGCCTGACGTAAATGGTATACAGAGTCTTAAACGAATCCTTACTGAGGTATCAGGCGCCCGTATGCTGCAGCAGTTATCTGACTGATGTGCGCCTCAGGAGATATGCTCGGTGTTATACTCACCCCCAGATCTTTTTCCTTGAGTGAGGTTTGCAGTCTTTGGCCATCTAAACTATATTGTGTCTGCGGTCTTCTTTGCCCTTCCCCAATCTTCATGACTTTGCATTTGGCAAGGTTAAATTCAAGGAGCCAGTTGCTGGACCAGGCTTGTAGCCTGTCCAGGTCTCTTTGTAGTCCTGCCTGATCCTCATCCGATTTGATTCTTCTCATTAACTTCGCATCATCTGGAAACAAGGACACTTCTGAGTCTATCCCTAGGACAGCTCTCCATCGGGCTGCTAACGGAGTCACTGGCTTCTTGGACCTCTTGGGGAGGGTCGATGGTGCTCGTGCAAGCAGCAGATCCCTGGGCAACTTGCTGCTGTTTGCAATGGCTGTCTACCGAGGAGAGACAGGCACCTAGCAACATCTGTTGTTGGGGCAATGGATGAATTCCCTACTATGTTTGTTAACTGCTCATTACTCTGTAATTTGTCTATGATTGTAATCATGTCATAACGTGTTTATCATTCATTACCTTTGAAACTTGTCATGATTGTGACCAGCTCTACCTGGAGCTCATTACCTTTGTAAATTCTCATGATTAATGTGTTTATGATTCATTACCTTTGCAATTATTCATGAGTGTGACCAGCTCAACCTGGAGCTCATTACCTTTGTAACTTGGTCATGATTATGACCAGATCTAGTTCATTACCATTGTAACTTGCTCATCTACAAAAACTTTGGAGTCCAGTCCCTGGACCAATTATGTACCTCTGTAATCTTTTGACTACCACCCACAGGATGGGTATGGGGTGCAAAATAAACATATTAAACTAACTTCTGACTCTATCCCTTCCGTTATGTCGTTCACATATACAAAGAACAGCACAGGTCCTAGGACTGACCCCTGTGGAACCCCGCTTGTCACAGGCGCCCACTCTGACACCTCGTCGCGTACCATGACTCGTTGTTGCCTCCCTGTCAGGCATTCCCTGATCCATTGCAGTGCCTTTCCTGTTATGTGTGCCTGATCCTCTAGCTTTTGCAGTAACCTCTTGTGAGGAACTGTGTCGAAGGCCTTCTTGCAGTCCAAAGATATGCAGTCGATCCACCCCTCTCTCTCTTGTCTTACTTCTGTCACCTTGTCATAAAACTCTAGTAGGTTTGTGACACAGGATTTTCCTTCCCTGAAACCGTGCTGGTTGTCAATTATACACTGTGTGTATGTGTGTGTGTGTGTGTGTGTGTGTGTGTGTGTGTGTGTGTGTGTGTGTGTGTGTGTGTGTGTGTGTGTGTGTGTGTGTGTGTGTGTGTGTGTGTGTACTCACCTAATTGTGGTTGCAGGGGTCGAGACTCAGCTCCTGTCCCCGCCTCTTCACTGGTCGCTACTAGGTCTCTCTCTCTCTCTCTCTCTCTCTCTCTCTCTCTCTCTCTCTCTCTCTCTCTCTCTCTCTCTCTCTCTCTCTCTCTGCTTCCTGAGCTTTGTCATACCTCGTCTTAAAGCTATGTATGGTTCCTGCCTCCACTACATTACTTGCTAGTCTATTCCACTTCCTGACGACTCTGTGGCTAAAGAAGTACTGCCTAACATCCCTGTGACTCGTCTGAGTCTTCAGCTTCCAGTTGAGACCCCTTGTTTCTGTGTTCCCTCTCAGGAACATCCTGTCTCTGTCCACCTTGTCTATTCCACGCATTATTTTGTATGTTGTTATCATGTCTCCCCTGACCCTCCTGTCCTCCAGTGTCGTCAGTCCGATTCCCTTCAACCTTTCATCGTAGGACATTCCCCTGAGCTCCGGAACTAGCCTTGTTGCAAACCTTTGTGCTTTCTCAAATTTCTTGACTTGCTTGACCAGGTGTGGGTTCCAAACTGGCGCTGTATACTCCAGTATGGGTCTGATGTACACAGTGTACAGTGTCTTGAACGATTCCTTACAAAGGTATCGGAACGCTATTCTCAGGTTTGCCAGGCGCCCATATGCTGCAGCAGTTATCTGGTTGATGTGTGCCTCCGGAGACGTGCTCGGTGTCATGGTCACTCCAAGATCTTTGTCCTTGAGCAAGGTTTGCAACCTTTGTCCACCTAGCCTATACTCTGTCTGCAGTCTTTTTTGCCCTTCCTCAATCTTCATGACTTTGCATTTGGCAGGGTTGAATTCGAGAAGCCAGTTTCTGGACCACTTCCTCTGTGTGTGTATATGTGTGTGCGTGTGTGTGTGTGTATGTGTGTGTACTCACCTAGTTGTACTCACCTAGTTGAGGTTGCAGGGGTCGAGTCCTAGCTCCTGGCCCCGCCTCTTCACTGGTCGCTACTAGGTCACTCTCC
Organism: Cherax quadricarinatus; assembly: GCF_038502225.1. Lineage (NCBI taxonomy): Eukaryota > Metazoa > Arthropoda > Malacostraca > Decapoda > Parastacidae > Cherax > Cherax quadricarinatus. Next base: position 14,169,786 of record NC_091312.1, read on the forward strand.
CTGACCCGTGTGCTTTATCATACCTCTGCTTAAAGCTATGTATGGATCCTGTCTCCACTACATCGTGTCTGTGTGTGTGTGTGTGTGTGTGTGTGTGTGTGTGTGTGTGTGTGTGTGTGTGTGTGTACACCAAGACAGCTGTGCCTGCTGCTAGTCACTTACGACGCACCAAACACAGGCAGGTACAAAAAAATCGACCCAGCCATCGGTAAAGTCCTGAGCGGAAGTGGCACCGCTGATGGCGAAGCCTGAGTTCCTCTCTCACCTTTGTTGTTCTTAAATGTGAGCCTTTGTAACTAGGCGTTGATGCTCACGGTTCCTCACACCTGTTACTCCTCAGAGTGTTCCCTCCTCTCTCTCTCTCTCTCTCTCTCTCTCTCTCTCTCTCTCTCTCTCTCTCTCTCTCTCTCTCTCTCTCTATCTATCTCTCTCTTTACACAGGGTTTTACAAAATTAGGTTAAGGGCTCGTAACTTTATTTACAAGCTAAGAGCTCATTTGAAAGCCTTTTTATTATTATGAGATATACAAATAGGGAACATTATGAAGTTGGAGCCATCTGTGGCCAGCGATTTCATTTAGTCAGTTGACTTTAGTTCGTTGATATCATTATGCTGAACGAACACGTTCCAGATTCGAGTCATCCTAGGAAAAAATTATTTTAAATGAAGCGATGTTCTGGACAAGGTTCCAGCCAAAGTGAAGTTGGTCTTGTACATAACAGTAAGACCGCCCACATACCTTCGGTGTTGAAGGCTCTGCTGAAATGACAGATCTGCCCCGGCCTGGTCCAGGCGAGAGATGAGTCGTCTGGCTCTCTTCTCTATTCTGTCACGAAGTGGCAGAAGAGAGGGGAGACAGGCAACCCAAGAAAGTGAAGCATACTCAAGGTGTCAGCGTACTTGTACCTCGTACAGAATCTTACATCCTCTACTGTCCAGCAGATGCGAGATACGTCTAAGTACTGCAAGCTTCCTGACCTCATTGTTGTTTGCAAGATTTACAACGTGGTTCTTCATAGTCAATCTGGAGTCAAATTTCACCCCAAGGATATCAACTTCATTCTCAGGTATCAACATACTCTCATTCATTCTTACCACTACTCCAGCATTATCATCTTGGTGCCTGGAGACCATCATTTGTGTTTCACAGGAGCAGCTGTGACCTGCCATCGTTTTCCCCAGGCTGATACAGTTGTAAGCTGGTGATTGCTATAACGTAAGAGCAGCTGGCATTTTCTCTCTTAGATAAGTAATGTCAGAGTACAGTCGTCCGCATATGCATTGGATTCTGAGATGAGATGAAGAAGGTTATTGAAACAGACATTCCATAACAATGGTCCAAGCACACTTACCTCTCTGCCTGTCTGTTTTTTCTCTCTATCTCCCTCCCTCTCTCTCTCATAACTCTCACCAGCCACGACCAGGGAACAAGGAGCCGGGAGTATATCTCTTATATTAACACCTCATTAGCATACATTATTACGCTTTTACCTTTCAAAATACTCCATTAGTACGTTTGGCTCGCGATTCAAATTGCCCACTCCACTCAGTCGAACCCACCCGGCCCCACCCCGGGCCCACCTCAGCAGTGATACATAGCATTCGCGCGCCGTTCATTTGTTTGCCGACGAGCGTTCGTTCGTCTTTAAGGGCGGGGGAAAGGGGCGGCAAATCGACATTTAGCGTCCTATCGGGCGTTCGGAGGATCCTTAAACGCTCTCTTAAATTGGTGGGTCGAGGGGCGGGGGAGGGGGGATGGGGAGGGAAATAGTGAGGGATGGGGAGGGAGGGGGGAGGAGCGGAGGAGGGGAGGGGAGGGGGAGCATGACTCCGCTACTTAAGAGGTCTGTAATGAGCACTGTGCTCACCTGAGTATCATTTTAACCCGGTTGTATATTCACTCTCTCTCTCTGTCTGTCTCTGTCTCTCTCTCTCTCTCTCTCTCTCTCTCTCTCTCTCTCTCTCTCTCTCTCTCTCTCTCTCTCTCTCTCTCTCTCTCTCTCTCTCTCTCTCTCTCTCTCTCTCTCTCTCTCTCTCTCTCTCTGTCTCTCTCTCTCTCTCTCTCTCTCTCTCTCTCTCTCTCTCTCTCTCTCTCTCTCTCTCTCTCTCTCTCTCTCTCTCTCTCTCTCTCTCTCTCTCTCTCTCTCTGTCTCTCTCTCTCTCTCTCTCTCTCTCTCTCTCTCTCTCTCTCTCTAGTAGCTGTACCTAGGTTCAGACAAGAAACAGGCGTGTAAGTAGAGATTCACAACAGGTGTGTATGTAGTACACAATAGATGTGGAGGTACAGGTAAACAACAGGTGTGGAGGTACCGGTAAGCAACAGGTGTGGAGGTATAGGTAAACAACAGGTGTGGAGGTACCGGTAAGCAACAGGTGTGGAGGTATAGGTAAACAACAGGTGTGGAGGTACAGGTTAACAAGTGTGGAGGTACAGGTAAACAACAGGTGTGGGGGTACAGATAAACAACAGGTGTGGAGGTACAGGTAAACAACAGGTGTGGAGGTACAGGTAAACAACAGGTGTGGAACACAGGTAAACAACAGGTGTGGAACACACGTAAACAACATGTGTGGAGGTACAGGCAAACAGGTGTGGAGGTACATGTAAACAACAGGTGTGGAGGTACAGGCAAACAGGTGTGGAGGTACAGGTAAACAACATGTGTGGAGGTACAGGTAAACAACAGGTGTGGAGGTACAGGTAAACAACATGTGTGGAGGTACAGGTAAACAACATGTGTGGAGGTACAGGTAAACAACAGGTGTGGAGGTACAGGTAAACAACATGTGTGGAGGTACAGGTAAACAACAGATGTGGAGGTACAGGCAAACAGGTGTGGAGGTACAGGTAAACAACATGTGTGGAGGTACAGGTAAACAACAGGTGTGGAGGTACAGGTAAACAACAGGTGTAGAAGTACAAGTAAACAACAGGTGTGGAGATACAAGAAAAGAACAGGTATGGAAGTACAGGTAAACAACAGGTGTGGAAGTACAGGTAGACAACAGGTGTGGAGGTACAGGCAAGCAACGGGTGTGGGGGTACAGGTAAACAACAGGTGTGGAAATGTTCGCAAAACAGGTGTGAATTTGATAAATATAACTGTTGATAAGCAACAGGTCCCATTAAACAACATTAATAATAGCATTAATAACGGACATTAATAACGACATTAATAACACGTCTGGATAAATGACAGTTCCTGATGAACAACGGGAGTGGATAGAGACCCGGAGTGGAAATCAACGGGAATGTATGCACAACGGTAATGGATAGACAACTTGAACTGATAAACAACAGAAGACAAACAACAGGTGAAAATAACAAACAACAGATAAAATAAAAGGAAGATAAAATAATCACGGATAAAACAGGAGCTAACAGAACAGGAATGCAACAGGCGCTAATAAAACAGGAATGAAACAGGTGACGAACGGGAAGACCGAATTTCCTCGGAACGGGTGTTGACGGTGTTTAGACTGGTGTTGGCAGTGTTTGGATGGCTGTTTGCGGTTTGGACGGGTGTTGGCGGTGTTTGGACGGGGTGTTGGCGGTGATTGAACGGGTGTTGACAGTGTTTGTACTGGTGTTGATGATGTTTGGACAGGTGTTGACGAGCTTCGGAAGGGTGTCGAGTGTTTCGACGGGTATTAGCGGTGTTTCGACGAGTGTTGATGGTGTATTGACAGGTGATGATGTATTGACATGTGTTGACGGTGTATTGACAGGTGTTGACGGTGTATTGACAGGTGATGACGATGTATTGACAGGCGTTGACGGTGTATTGACAGGTGATGTATTGACAGGTGTTGACGGTGTATTGACAGGTGATGTATTGACAGGTGATGACGATGTATTGACAGGTGTTGACGGTGTTTTGATGGGATGTTTGCGGTTTCGTGAAGGTACTGGCAAGAGTTATGGGGCTGACGGGGGTTGACGGTTTTATGACTGGTGTAAAGCACTGTCTGGGACTGGAGAGCAGTAGCTGGTAGTGGTGGTAGTTGTTAGTGTGGTGGTTGGTGGTGGTGGTTGATGGTGGTTGGTTGGTAATGGTGTGTGGAGGAAGTGAGCGAGGGAGGGAAGGACGGAGGGAGGGAGGGAAGGCAGGAAGGAAGGAGGGAGGGAGGAAAGGAGAGAGGGAGGGAGGAAGGGAGGGAAGGAAGGAGGGAGGGAAGTAAGGAGGAAGGGAAGGAGGGGAAGGAGAAAGGGAGGGAAGGTTGGAGGGAGGGAAGGAGGAAGGAGGGGAGGGAGGGAGGGAAGGTGGGAGGGTAGGTGTGAGGGGAAGTAGGAAGGGAGGGAAGGTTGGAGGGAGGGAATGAGGAAGGAGGGGAGGGAGGGAGGGAAGGAGGGAGGGTAGGTGGGAGGGGAAGTAGGAAGGGAGGGAAGGTTGGAGGGAGGGAAGGAGGAAGGAGGGGAGGGAGGGAGGGTAGGTGGGAGGGGAAGTAGGAAGGGAGGGAAGGTTGGAGGGAGGGAAGGAGGAAAGAGGGGAGGGAAGGAGGAAAGAGGGGAGGGAGGGAGGGTAGGTGGGAGGGGAAGTAGGAAGGGAGGGAAGGTTGGAGGGAGGGAAGGAGGAAAGAGGGGAGGGAGGGAGGGTAGGAAGGGAGGAAAGGGGAAGGAGGGGAGGGAGGGAAGGAGGGAGAGTAGGTGGGAGGGGAAGTAGGAAGGGAGGGAAGGTTGGAGGGAAGGAAGGTTGGAGGGAGGCAAGGGGGAAGGAGGGGAGGGAGGGAGGGAAGGAGGGAGGGTAAATGGGAGGGGAAGTAGGAAGGGAAGGTTGGAGGGAGGAAACGGGGAAGGAGGGGAGGGAGGGAGGGAAGGAGGGAGGGTAGGTGGGAGGGGAAGTAGGAAGGGAGGGAAGGTTGGAGGGAGGGAAGGGGGAAGGAGGGGAGGGAGGGAAGGAGGGAGGGTAGGCGGGAGGGAAGGTTGGAGGGAGGGAAGGGGGAAGGAGGGGAGGGAGGGCAGTCATGGCCAGGCAGGTACAGTAGTTTATATCACAGGATCGCGTGTGCAGAAGAGCCACTCCAGAACCCACCTTCCAGACCCACCAACCCACTCCTCTGTCGGCTCCCATACCCACCCACGCCCTCACGCCCACCTGCCCCTTCCGTGCGCCCACGCTGGTGCACCTCTGGGCCCCCAGCCTCACCCCCCAGTCAGCAAGGGAGGCAAGGGAGGGCCCTGGGTCCCTTTTACAGGGGTCTTGATGTTCAATCGTTTCTAGGATTAAATAGTAAGATAAAGATGGTAGCTGCCGGCACCATCCAGAGAGGCTACGCCCTCACATTCACCCTGATCACCCTCACGCTACCCCCTCACACTCTCCCTCACACACTCCTTCACACTCTCCCTCACACTCTCCCTCATTCACACTCCTTCACTTTCCCTCTACATACATTATGGTTGTATCTTCTTACTGTAGCCCAACATAAACAAGTTTCAGGTTCAATACTTCAATTATCATTTCAAAATTACGTTGGTTAGGCCTTTTTGGCTCTTGTTTACATTTTATGTGTGTAAGAACGACCGTAAACAAGAAAGTTGTCAAATTTGCATATTCAACTTTTTTATGCTACCTTGTTTTATAATAATTAGCGTACATGACCTCATTCGTATTGAAATTGTATAAATTATAGACTGAGATTATATGTGAGGGTTCTAAGTCTTATGGAAGTTATATAAAAAAATATTGTTAGAGCATGTTGACAGCCGGAAGCCTCTGAAGCCTCGTCTAGGTGTATGTCTGGAAATACACGGTGTATATACACTTGGAGCAGGCGATGCAAAATGCCCCCAATAAAAAGTAGGGGCGCCATTGGTACACTAAGAGAAAACACCATAAGTGTCCGGGGCCCAAAACTGTTCAACAGCCTCCCATCAAGCATTAGGGGAATTGCCAATAAACCCCTGGCTGCCTTCAAGAGAGAGCTGGACAGATACCTAAAGTCAGTGCCGGATCAGCCGGGCTGTGGCTCGTACGTTGGACTGCGTGCGGCCAGCAGTAACAGCCTAGTTGATCAGGTCCTGATCCATCGGGAGGCCTGGTCATGGACCGGGCCGCGGGGGCGTTGATCCCCGGAATAACCTCCAGGTAACCTCCAGGAGGGATATTCTATATCTCTCAGTGTATATATATATATATATATACGTATATATATTGAGAGTTTAATCCCTAGTTCAGGGACTGAAGGTTTCCGGACTGGTGGTAAACAGGTGACACGCAGCCTTGATGATCCTCGTGCAGTCGACAAGCTTCAAACCTCACTGGCTAACCAACCTGGCCAGGACACGTATATTACACTATTCACAAGCTGTGGCGCTGTGAGGTATGACAACCATCAAACTGACACCCCAGTATCCAGACCCCTAATAATAGTATTGGTTACACTTGTTTATTTACGAAGATGTTTCAAAGCCAGTGTAAATCTAAATGTTGTGATAATAAACATTCAACTAAGTCCAGGAAACAAGTCGAAAACAGAATTTTTACTGTAAATTAAGATTTATTCATGGTAAAAAGGGGAACTTGTTACCACCGTCTTTAAAGTTACAAAATCTAGTGTTATACTTAGTATCGTGTAAGAGCATAAGTAAAATGTAAAGAAGGTTAAAATATGACTTTAAACAACTTTGATACATTAGGTGGAATATATATGTAGTCAACATGGTCTACATAAGTTATAACATGAAAACATCGCTACATCTTGATCACACACAATGTTTGATGGTCAGTACTGTTAGAAAGTACTGGCCATCAAACATTCTAAAGTAGACACAATGTATACCAATTTCGCAGCACAGACCCATGTACACTGCTAGACAGAGCAATTACGTGTCCCGGCTTGGAAAGGTGCACAGGTCACCAACAACATACTGTACAATTAGAGTTAAGATAAGTACACCAAATTATGGCTTAGGCAATTCCTGCAATAATCCACGACACACTAAATAATGTTAAATAGATCATATGCGAGAAACCCACAAAGACACAAGTACACTCTCTGTCTCGCCACCACTGGTGTGTCGAGAACACGGCGCTAAATCCGAACAATTAATCGGAAAGAGATTGTGTGAACGAAGACAGAGCAGCATCACATGTTCCCAGAAGTGACAGTTACCTCTCACTGACTTCAGTATCAATGGAGAGAGCCCTGTGGTGTGACATGAGGGTCTAGATCCTCCTTCAGAAGTTGGAAATGGGTGAACAAACTTCTAGTAGGCTGCAAGTTTACAAAATGCCCCTTAATTAAGCATTACCAGTCAAACGTGTAGTACTGACACAAGTGAAGACCGGCTTAGATCTGCACTGGGGAACGTGGGAACTGTGCCTATAATTGTGGTTTGCTGGTGGGGGCACTAACCCAGGTGAGAGGTGGTCATATATACACAGCATAGAAGCCTAACTTCACACTAATATCAATATTATCATTGATTCCTGCAATGAATGAGTAATTTTTTATGTTGTTGGATAACATTCTGTCATGATAGCATCAGTAGGCTAGTGGTGTCAAGTTACAGTACTATCATGATAGCATCAGTAGGCTAGTGGTGTCAAGTTACAGTACTATCATGATAGCATCAGTATGCTAGTGGTGTCAAGTTACAGTACTATCATGATAGCATCAGTAGGTTAGTAGTGTCAAGTTACAGTACTATCATGATAGCATCAGTATGCTAGTGGTGTCAAGTTACAGTACTATCATGATAGCATCAGTAGGTTAGTGGTGTCAAGTTACAGTACTATCATGATAGCATCAGTAGGCTAGTGGTGTCAAGTTACAGTACTATCATGATAGCATCAGTATGCTAGTGGTGTCAAGTTACAGTACTATCATGATAGCATCAGTAGGCTAGTGGTGTCAAGTTACAGTACTATCATGATAGCATCAGTAGGTTAGTGGTGTCAAGTTACAGTACTATCATGATAGCATCAGTAGGCTAGTGGTGTCAAGTTACAGTACTATCATGATAGCATCAGTATGCTAGTGGTGTCAAGTTACAGTACTATCATGATAGCATCAGTAGGCTAGTGGTGTCAAGTTACAGTACTATCATGATAGCATCAGTAGGCTAGTGGTGTCAAGTTACAGTACTATCATGATAGCATCAGTAGGCTAGTGGTGTCAAGTTACAGTACTATCATGATAGCATCAGTATGCTAGTGGTGTCAAGTTACAGTACTATCATGATAGCATCAGTAGGCTAGTGGTGTCAAGTTACAGTACTATCATGATAGCATCAGTATGCTAGTGGTGTCAAGTTACAGTACTATCATGATAGCATCAGTAGGTTAGTGGTGTCAAGTTACAGTACTATCATGATAGCATCAGTAGGCTAGTGGTGTCAAGTTACAGTACTATCATGATAGCATCAGTAGGCTAGTGGTGTCAAGTTACAGTACTATCATGATAGCATCAGTAGGCTAGTGGTGTCAAGTTACAGTACTATCATGATAGCATCAGTAGGCTAGTGGTGTCAAGTTACAGTACTATCATGATAGCATCAGTAGGCTAGTGGTGTCAAGTTACAGTACTATCATGATAGCATCAGTAGGCTAGTGGTGTCAAGTTACAGTACTATCATGATAGCATCAGTAGGCTAGTGGTGTCAAGTTACAGTACTATCATGATAGCATCAGTAGGCTAGTGGTGTCAAGTTACAGTGCTATCATGATAGCATCAGTAGGCTAGTGGTGTCAAGTTACAGTACTATCATGATAGCATCAGTAGGCTAGTGGTGTCAAGTTACAGTGCTATCATGATAGCATCAGTAGGCTAGTGGTGTCAAGTTACAGTACTATCATGATAGCATCAGTATGCTAGTGGTGTCAAGTTACAGTACTATCATGATAGCATCAGTAGGCTAGTGGTGTCAAGTTACAGTACTATCATGATAGCATCAGTAGGCTAGTGGTGTCAAGTTACAGTACTATCATGATAGCATCAGTAGGCTAGTGGTGTCAAGTTACAGTACTATCATGATAGCATCAGTAGGCTAGTGGTGTCAAGTTACAGTACTATCATGATAGCATCAGTAGGCTAGTGGTGTCAAGTTACAGTGCTATCATGATAGCATCAGTAGGCTAGTGGTGTCAAGTTACAGTACTATCATGATAGCATCAGTAGGCTAGTGGTGTCAAGTTACAGTGCTATCATGATAGCATCAGTAGGCTAGTGGTGTCAAGTTACAGTACTATCATGATAGCATCAGTATGCTAGTGGTGTCAAGTTACAGTACTATCATGATAGCATCAGTAGGCTAGTGGTGTCAAGTTACAGTACTATCATGATAGCATCAGTAGGCTAGTGGTGTCAAGTTACAGTACTATCATGATAGCATCAGTAGGCTAGTGGTGTCAAGTTACAGTACTATCATGATAGCATCAGTATGCTAGTGGTGTCAAGTTACAGTACTATCATGATAGCATCAGTAGGCTAGTGGTGTCAAGTTACAGTACTATCATGATAGCATCAGTAGGCTAGTGGTGTCAAGTTACAGTACTATCATGATAGCATCAGTAGGCTAGTGGTGTCAAGTTACAGTACTATCATGATAGCATCAGTAGGCTAGTGGTGTCAAGTTACAGTACTATCATGATATCATCAGTAGGCTAGTGGTGTCACTTCCCTACTTGTGTCGTGGCCATATTTAAACCTCAACTATTTATCAGGAACTTTTATATTCAGAGAATTAGTCCACCTCTAGTTTTGGAGAGATTTCTTATGCTTAAAAAGTCGACTTATATGCCGGCATATACAGTAATTATTTATATTTGTCTGTTACTGTTTGTATATTACATTCAAGCATTGATATTAGTATTTATCAAACTGTTTTAGCTGATGCAAACCACTTCCAGACATATCACACCCCACCCCAGGCTTGGTCTCAGACCGAGCCAAGGGGCGTTGACCTCCGAAACCCTCTCCAGGTAAACTCTAGGTAAACCCTCATGATCCTTTGTCAGATGTTAAGTTTGTTTAAGGGCCAAAACAGTGTCAGAGTAACCTTCCGCAACCTGACTCCTTGTGACTCATGCTCCTGTGTATTAGTGTAAAGAGAGATGTTCACTATGTCTCCAAGCACTTTTGGAGGCAAAGTGTACAATGTGCCATTCGAGTTTTTTGGGTTCAATGTATGGAATGGAGGGTAAACATCCAGTAGTAAGTAGACGAAGTGAGGTGTATGTTGATGTTAACAACGAGCCGTGACTATTCAGTATGGGGTGATTCCACACCCCAACACCTGAACCTATCCACTGACACACTGCACCACAGCGGTGATACGCACACAAAAGACGAGATAATTTACAATTTAGGTCTCTGTATATACATATACTGTCCTTAAAATGAGAAGTGACAAGAAAATGTAGTCCCAAAACATTTATATTGTGTTAATGTAATAATTTAGGCCAAGACAAAGCATTGGCTGTGATACTCAAGGGATTTAATACTATGAATGCCATTATTAAAAGTCTGAAGGTATTAAGCCCTCATCATAAGTCTAGTCTTCTTGGCCTTCATATTGTTAATGAAAGTCAGTGGATTATGATCGTTGAAAATCTTAATAACACAAGGTGATGTGGCCAGATAAACGTCAAAGTTCACTGTAGAGGCTGAAGGATGAACAACATCACTGAACAACGTTCTCACACTCAGCTCGTCAGTCTCAACAAACAGTGAATGTTATGAATTCAACGTTGGTCAATCTTTCTTATACACAGATAACCCGCACATAGGAGAGAAAATCTTATGACGACGTTTTGGTCTGACTTGGACTATTTACAAGTTACACTAACAAAGGTGAGGGAGCCAGTATATATATATATATAGGAGAGGGGGACAGGGATGGAAAATTGAGAGAGGAAGAAAGAAGGAAGCGGAGAGGTTGTGTTAGAGGTAATGCTTCTGCAGGTCCCAGCTTGCCTCTATTTAAGAAACAGGAAATATTGTAAATACTTTTGATCATGGGATGATGTCTGAGCGCCTCGTCTGATTGTCTTTAAGCTCTTCAACGCTTGTAGCTTAATAATGCCACTTCCGAGCGATTTCAAACTTGATGTGCTGGTGGATTTTAGTTGGTCTCTCTGAGATAAGAGAATGCTTCACCAGTTAGGCTTGAAACTTCACACTCTACCTCTCATTCTCCCTCACATTCTCCCTCACATTCTCCCTCACATTCTCCCTCACTCTCCCTCATACTACCTCACACTCTCCCTCACTCTCTGCCTCATATTTCAAACCAATCAATACTAATCACTTTATTTGCCTTATATTTTCCCTTCACTCTACATTTTGAAGCCCCAGTCACTGATTGGTTAACCTGCAAGAGCTCCAATCACTGATTGGTCGACTTGCAGGAGAACCAGTCATTAACTGACTGATATGCAACAGTCCCAATCATTGATTGGTCGAAGTGCTGGATTACCAGTAACTTATTGGTCAACCTCCAGCAGCCCCAGTCTGACTGGTTGATATTCAGGACAACCAATCACTGACTGGTCAACATGCCGCCGCCCGAATCAGTGACTGGCTCTCGTGGACTCACCTGATTGGTCCTCTGAGCGGTGGCCTAAGTACAGGTCTAAGAAGCATAAAGTATTCCAGGGGGGGGGGGAGCCAGAGCCGTGCGGAGATGGGACGGGTTTAACGGGGGAGGGGGAGCGTGTATGGGCGTAGGCGTGACTGGCACTGACTTACGAGTCAGTGGTTCCCGGAGACTCACGCGCCTGATGACTTAAAACCCATTAATTGTAGGGTTGTGTGTGGTTAGTACTGGGGAGGGAGGGAGGGAGGGAAGGGGGAAGAGGTAGTGGATTTGGAGGGCCCAATGGGAGAGGGGGGAAGATGCGGGGAAGGGGAGGAGGAAGAGGAAAGATTTGAGAGGAAGGGGACGCGTTTCTCGTGGAGATGAAAAGGTGTGGCTGGTCATGTAGGAGGGGGAGTGGGGGCGTGTCTGCTCGTGTAGGAGGGGGAAGGGGGGGCGTGTCTGCTCATATAGGAGGGGGAAGGGTGCGTGTCTGCTCATGTAGGAGGGGAAGGGGGCGTGTCTGCTAACGCAGGAGGGGGAGTGGGTGTGTTTGCTCATGTAGGAAAGGGAAGGGGGCGTTTCTGCTCAGATAGGAGGGGGAAGTGGGCGTGTCTGCTCATGTAGGAGGGGGAAGGGGCGTGTCTGCTCATATAGGAGTGGGAAGGGGGCGTGTCTGCTCATGTAGGAGGGGGAAGGGGGCGTGTCTGCTCATGTAGGAGGGGAAGGGGGCGTGTCTGCTCATATAGGAAGGGGAAGGGGGCGTGTCTGCTCATGTAGGAGGGGGAAGGGGGCGTGTCTGCTCATATAGGAGGGAGAAGGGGGCGTGTCTGCTCATGTAGGAGGGGGAAGGGGGCGTGTCTGCTCATATAGGAGGGGAATGGGGCGTGTCTGCTCATGTAGGAGGGGGAAGAGGGCGTATCTGCTCATGTAGGAGAGGGAAGGGGGGCGTGTCTGCTCATGTTGGAGGGGAACGGGACGTGTCTGCTCATGTAGGAGGGGGAAGGGGCGTGTCTGCTTATGTAGGAGGGAGAGGGGGCGTGTCTGTTCATGTAGGAGAGGGAAGGGGGCGTGCCTGCTCATATAGGAGGGGGAAGGGGGCGTGTCTGCTCATATAAGAGAGGGAAGGGAGCGTGTCTGCTCATATAGGAGATGGAAAGGGGCGTGTCTGCTCATATAGAAGGTGGAAGGGGGCGTGTCTGTTTATGTAGGAGGGGGAAGGGGTAGTGTCTGTTCATGTAGGAGGGGGACGGGGGCGTGTCTGCTCATAGACGAGAGGGAAGGGGGCGTGTCTGCTCATATAAGAGAGGGAAGGGGGCGTGTCTGTTCATGTAGGAGGGGGAAGGGGCGTGGCTGCTTATGTAGGAGAGAAGGGGGCGTGTCTGCTCATATAGGAGATGGAAGGGGGCGTGTCTGCTCATATAAGAGAGGGAAGGGGGCGTGTCTGCTCATGTAGGAGAGGGAAGGGGGCGTGTCTGCTCATATAGAAGGGGGAAGGGGGCATGTCTGCTAATGTAGGAGAGGGAAGGGGGGCGTGTCTGCTCATGTAGGAGGGGAACGGGACGTGTCTGCTCATGTAGGAGGGGGAAGGGGGCGTGTCTGCTTATGTAGGAGGGAGAGGGGCGTGTCTGTTCATGTAGGAGAGGGAAGGGGCGTGTCTGCTCATGTAGGAGAGGGAAGGGGGGCGTGTCTGCTCATGTAGGAGGGGAACGGGACGTGTCTGCTCATGTAGGAGGGGGAAGGGGGCGTGTCTGCTTATGTAGGAGGGAGAGGGGGCGTGTCTGTTCATGTAGGAGAGGGAAGTGGGCGTGTCTGCTCATATAGGAGGGGGAAGGGGCGTGTCTGTTCATATAAGAGAGGGAAGGGGGCGTGTGTGCTCATATAGGAGATGGAAAGGGGCGTGTCTGCTCATATAGGAGGTGGAAGGGGGCGTGTCTGTTCATGTAGGAGTGGGAAGGGGGCGTGTCTGCTCATGTAGGAGGGGAACGGGACGTGTCTGCTCACATAAGAGAGGGAAGGGGGCGTGTCTGTTCATGTAGGAGGGGGAAGGGGGCGTGTCTGTTCATGTAGGAGGGGGAAGGGGCGTGTCTGCTTATGTAGGAGAGGGAAGGGGGCGTGTCTGCTCATATAGGAGATGGAAGGGGGCGTGTCTGCTCATATAAGAGAGGGAAGGGGGCGTGTCTGCTCATGTAGGAGAGGGAAGAGGGCGTGTCTGCTCATATAGGAGGGGGAAGGGGGCATGTCTGCTCATGTAGGAGAGGGAAGGGGGCGTGTCTGCTCATATAAGAGAGGGAAGGGGGCGTGTCTGCTCATGTAGGAGGGGGAAGGGGGCGTGTCTGCTCATGTAGGAGAGGGAAGGGGGCGTGTCTGCTCATGTAGGAGAGGGAAGGGGGCGTGACTGCTCATGTAGGAGAGGGAAGGGGGCGTGACTGCTCATATAGGAGATGGAAGGGGGCGTGTCTGCTCATGTAGGAGAGGGAAGGGGGCGTGTCTGGTCATGTAGGAGGGGGAAGGGGGCGTGTCTGCTCATGTAGGAGAGGGAAGGGGGCGTGTCTGCTCATGTAGGAGAGGGAAGGGGGCGTGTCTACTCATGTACGAGAGGGAAGGGGCGTGTCTGCTAATTAATAATTTCGCAAGAATTAAGAAAAAAGAAAAAAATTCAAACGTAGTTCATTTTCTATATACTTTAACGAATATATTTTGATGTCTATGAATATACACTAAGAGGGAATATATTTCAGTATACGTATTTCGGTATATAAGTATATTTTTTTAATAAAAATAATAATAATTTTTTCGAAAATGTCATCGGCGACTATGTTTGCTGAAATCGTCAAAGTGCACACTGAGAGGTGTATGTCAGTCAGGGTGTCCCGTAGCTCGGTTGGTAGCGCACTCACCTCACACATTGAGGTCCGTGGTCCGATCCCCGGTACGGGTAGAAACACTGGGGGCGTGTTTCCTTAAGACACCTGCTGTCCCTGTTCACCTAACAGTAAAATATATAACAGGGTGTTAGCTGACTGCTGTGAGTCGCATCCTGGGGACAAAATTAGCCCAATTTACCCGAAATGCTTTGCATAACAAGGGGCGTTCTATATGGTATATCATTGATGTCAACTATGGTCTATATAAGTTGTACCATGTGCTTGTAGAAGTAAAGATTATTATTATTATTATTATTATTATTATTATTATTATTATTATTATTATTATTATTATTATTATTATT